>NC_139350.1:41107861-41437861 GCF_055883805.1 Amblyomma maculatum | reverse complement strand
TTTTACGTAGCCAGTACAATAGTGTTTGAAAAGAGAATGAAGTATGTTCTCGTGCACATTTCTTGGAACGTTCGAGATAGGTGCACGAATATGTTGGATTATGCTTTCTATTGAATTAGTAAATCTTATTATCTATTAATTTATTGAATTATGATTTGATATGTATGAAACTGCCTCCTAAGTGCCATATAGACTTTCATGGTAGGTTTACCCCGCCGGGAAGGCGCAGTGGTAGCGGCGCTCGACTACTGTTCCTAAAGACGCGGAATCAGATCCCGTCTTCGGCCGCAGCTTTTCGATGGAGGCGAAAAGCAAGCCGCCCGTGTGCTGTACGATGTCAGTACACGTTAAAGAACCCCAGGTGGTCGAAATTTCCGGAGTCCTCCAATACGGCGTCTCTTGTAGCCTAAGTCGCTCCGGGACGTTAATCCCCACAAACCAACATTTCATGTTTGGTGGCGAAATCCTATCACAATTGCAAGCCTGTATCCAAAAAACGCCATTCTTAATTGTAGGAAATATCACACGTATGCGTGGTCGCTTTGAACGCCACAAAACTGAGCTAAACTGCTTGAAATACTGCGCAGTTTGACAAGAAAGCAAGAATGCAACATTTCTTGCCTTACCGTCGCCCCGTTAAACGCGACACTTAAGAAAACTAGCCGTTCGGCAAACCGCGGCAGGCCTGGCCGCACCGGCCAGCTAATACGCCATTTCGGCGCAACGGCGTGCATTGGTGCCTTCACATGCCACTTTGTCCAGCGTGCTGAGATAAACTGTTCGAAATGTAGCTGCGTTTCGCAAAAACACAATATATTAAACCTCACCGCGGTTGGAAACTGCAGGAGCATCACGAACTGCGCCTGAACTGCTCTATGCCTAAACATCCGGCGCGCCTGGTCACGAGCTGCAAAACTTAATTGGCACCGGCCGGTGTGGTCAGCGTAAACCGCTTGAAATGCAGAAAACGTTGCTCACCTTGGAGTCGTTCCAAACCACAGCTGTTCCGCATAGCAGCCCATGAGAGATAAAATTATGCGGTCTGTGCCACAGAGGCGCGGCGAGGCACGAGCAGACAATCACTCCCTCCCTTCGACAACTTTCTGTCGTCTGCTCCGGCGGTCTACCGCTTCAGCGAGTGCCGTCGCGCGCGCATCCGCGCATGTCCACGATGGTGCCGCCATCCATCAATTGGCGGCAGCGCAACAAGTCGCGCGTCATTTCCTGGGACTAGTTTTCGCCGAGTGTCCGCTCTTTACCAATCTCTTTCTCTATGGCGGGGCTGCCTGGCAATCTATTTTTCTGTTGTTATGCATGCTCAAAATGGAAACACTGGCAGACCATGTAAAACCAAAATAATGCGCCAGAAAGTCAGGGAAGGGCGCAGCATTCAAATCGCGCGCCTTTCAGCAAGACGGGAAGTAGTTGCCGCCGGCCGCTTGGTGCGCTACAGCCAAAATGGGCCTCTGGGCCCTGTGGGAGTGTCCGCTCTTTACCAATCTCTTTTCTATGGCCCCGCCCTGGCCTCCCCGGCTCATGCGCACTCGCGCTGCCGACACAAACACAATACAAATAGGAAAACGCACGCGTGGTTTAAAACGCTTCAAGGGGCTGCGGAGCCCCACAAGCTTTACAACTTGGAGTCATGTTACAAGAAAGCTTAAAGTAGCTCTGTCTGCTGGAAATCCAGCGTTGTCGTCCAGCAGCGCTTTTAATATAATCCGAGGTGTTACAAATGATAAAATCGAACTAATTGAATAAAAGAAGGTTTTAGTCCGTGTGTTTGGATTCCAGACACTGAGAACGCCATGCGGGCACGCAACATGTTGGCCACAAAGAGTCGTTGCTACCAAGTGTCGAGTGAAACCCTTGCACCTGCGACGTACCCGCAAGGTGTTTGTAAATTTGCGCACTCAAAATCCACTTTCTAGGCTTCTTTATATGAAGAAATTGTTGAGTGAACTGTGGGGATGCTTTCAGTTTTCTTCTCTCTGAATCTGTGAACTTTCCACTATGAAAAATTAATGATACAAATAAACTAACCCATTTCATAATAGACTTTCCGGAGCAGGCCTGTTCACAAAATGTATGCCAAAGGAACATCAACACTTGCGTAGAAAGGCGGTGAAATTTACTCTGGATGAAGAAACAGACTGTGAAAAAAGGAGAGGCACAGCATGTGACGCCCATTTTAATTCAGCTTATTACCTTGAAGATTTCCCATAAGAGTTCACTGCATAAGAGATATGGTTATGTACAAAAGTAGATCCCTCATGATTAGACAATCATCGCAAAAATGGTCAGTAAATGTGCTACAATTGTCCGTGGAGACATCGTAGCAGTGGTGTGGCATACCCTCGTTGTCCTTCCGCAGATGAAAGCGACAGCCTCAGCGCGCTTGCCAAGCACGCGCAGGTAGGATTTCGTGGCTTTCTGAACTGAATACCAGCAGCGTGCTGTCCTGTTCCCGCAACATGGCTGAGCGGGTTCTGCCAACTATATTTGTGAAGATAAGACAAGGACTTGTCTCGGTTTCATCTCCACAATGTCATGGGAAGGCCGTTCCAGTCCGTTGAGGTCCGGAAGGAAAACGAGGCAGGGAAGGTTGTGGTTCGAGCGTGTGGGCTCGCAACTTTTAACAGATGGTTGGTGCGATGGGATATGCGGGCTACAGGTTTGATGTAGAGTGCACGACGAAGGGAAGATAAAAATCTTGTACAAGGACACCTACTGGAGAGCGCTGAAAGGCCAGATCTAAATTTTAAAGGTGAAACGTGGGCATCATATCTGTAGAAGGAGTGAATGATTGTGACTGCGCGATTTGTGATGAGCCGGTGATGTGATTGATGCGAAATCCAAATAGGCGCCGTATATTCGACTCGCCTGAGAATTGTTCTGTACGCAATCTTTACATGGGGTGCAGCGCTGCACAGATGACGTTTCAGAAAGCCTAATGTTTTATTATATGCCGAGATGATATTAGATACATGCGCGTGCCATGAATGATAATTTGACAGGGTCACATCTAAGTATTTATAAGACTGTACTAGCTTCACTGTCGTATTAGAGACCGTGTAAGGGAAAAGAAAGCAGTTATTATTATGACAGAAGGACATGTTTTGTTTATTTATTTATTTCCTCAAAGGTCTCGGTTGAGACATTACATGAGGTAGTGGACCTTATCTGGCAAACAATGGTAAAAAATGTTAAGATGAAAGGTTGGCGACGCTCCGCTTGGATTCTAGTGGATTGATGATAATGGCAACTTCGGTGGGCAGGTCATTCCAGTCTCGTGCAGTACGCTGAAAAAATGACTGCTGAAATGTCACAGTATGGGCTTGTAGGGGATACACTGCGTTACTGTGGCTGAACCGGGCGACGCGGTGGGCTCTTTTTATGTAGGGGTTATCAAGAGGCAAAGAATGGAAAAATTTATGAAAAAGGTTAAGACGTGCTATCTTACGGCGCGAGGCTAGGGGGGGCAAGTTGATTCGAGCTTTTAGTGCTGAGATGCTTGAGTGGTAGGAATAATTTGATAGAATGAATCGTGTTGCGCGGTTCTGAACCAATTCGAAGGCTTTAGTAAAATTAACGTGGTGGGGATCAAAAATAGCGTTAGCATACTCAAGCTTGGGACGCACAAAGGTTGGAAAAGCAAGCTGTTTAATAGAGGGAGGAGCGAGTGAAAGGTTGCGGCGTAAATAACCTAGAGCACAATTAGCAGAATTTATTATGTGGTTATATGACAGGTCCAAGTTAGGTCACGCGAGATATGCACACCAAGATATTTGAATGATTCGGATGTTCCAATCTGCAGGTTATTAATATTATAATTAGGCGCTACGTAATTACGACGACGGTGAATAGACATTAACACGGTTTTAGAAATATTTAATGACATGAGCCATGTTTTACACCAGTCCTGTATGCGAATAAGGTCAGTTTGTAATGCGAGATGGGGGGGGTGGAGTTAGTAATGCTTCGGTAAACGACACAGTTATCGGCAAAGAGTCGGATATGAGAAGAAATGTTACACGGTAGGCCATTAATATATATCAAGAAAAGGAGGGGCCGGAGTACCGTTTCTTGAGGTACCCCTGAGAGCACAGGTGTTAAGGTTGAAGAGTGTGAATTGGCATATACGAACTGCTGACGGTTAGATAAAAACCCTCGAATCCAGTTCAGAACACATGGATGAATATTATGGCGCGATAACTTTAGTAAGAGACGACCATGGGGAACCTTATCGAATGCTTTTTCGAAGTCTAAAAACACTGCATCAGTCGGGATATTACGATCAAGGTTTAAATGTAAGTCGTGCAGGAAGAGCGCCAGTTGGGTGTTACGGGAATGATTCTTGCGGAAACCATGCTGGCTTGAGTGAAAAAAATGAACGGACGATAGCAAGGTAGCAATATGCGAGTATAAAACATGCTCCATTATTTTAAAAGAAACGCTTGTTATGGAAATCGGGGGGTAGTTACTCGGCAATGATCGGCTTCCTTTCTTGAAGACCGGGATGACCTTGCCCACCTGCCAGTCGCGTGGAATGGAACCGGTGTTCAGGGATTCCTGGAATATGAGCGATAAGAACAGGCTACACGTATGTTTAGTATTTTTTAGCACTTTGGCGTTGATACCGTCCACTCCAGTAGATGACGAGTTCTTCAGTGACTCAATTACCTTGACTATGCCGACGGGATGAAATGTGATATTTTGCATGAGCGGGTGCGTAAAATATGGTGAATCTGGAAGATTGTCAATAGGGTTCATTAGTAAAGACCGAACTGAATACTGTGATAAGAACATCTGCAACCTCAGTGTCGGCAATAGGAGATCCAGAGCTACTGTTAAGTGAAATCTCATTACTATGATTAGGGCTAATGGTTTTATATTTAGTGGCCTTTAAGGTCATTATCGAATTGTTTCAACGCACTCCCTTCGGACTTTCAAGAGCGTCATGAGAACACGAGTGAGGGATAGAGAAAATAAAGATATCTATAAAAATGCGTTGTAGTAGGCGTCTTAGCAGTGTTTTCTGCGCACAGTAAAAAGGCATTCCATTCACTTGCGTGGATATATCTGTAATCATTACATAATATCATAGAATAGCGAATTTTGTACTGCGTGGATGTGAACCTATATCTCATCTTTCACAGATCCTGGGACATCCTGGGACACGTACTCTGCGATCTCTCGGCTTTCATTTTTTGGAGGTTTTCTTTGAAGGGAGCTTGAGCAAACGATTCTTTTGCGCTTCGGTATAATATACCAAGGATGGCGAAGTTTAGTGCCAGTGCTTCTCTTTGGGCGCAAGAGCAGTAATCATGACATCATTTTTGAGCCAGTCAGCATATATTGCTTTCAAAGCGATTGATCTCTAAAAAGTTTCAAGAATTCTCATGACGCCTTTCTTTGTCTAAAATGCGAACTCTTCTGAAGGAGAGCGATTTTTAGATGGCCTTGTACTTTGTAGCTATAAGTAGTGTTAGGGTTCAGCTTCAATGATTTGTCCTGCTATTCCACGCAGATGGTTAGTACTATTATTATTATTATTATTATTATTATTATTATTATTATTATTATTATTATTATTATTATTATTATTATTATTATTATTATTATTATTATTATTATTATTATTATTAATTTTTTTGTTCCTACTGTTTTTCATGCGATGCAGTTGAGTTAGGTATTTTGTTGCGCATGGAAGGAGCGTAAAAACCCGTTAGGCTGTCTAAGTAGCACCAGGGAGCGGGTGGGGGAGGTCAACGAACGTAAGGCCGCATTAACTTTCAATATATTTGAATGCAGCGCGGCCATGGTCAGTTGGCAAGCTTTTGAAGCGATGTACGAGAACAAAATGTCTCCCAATAAGCGCCACAAGTATGTGTTCATGATTTTGTGTAGGAAATAGCGCCAATTGGGAGGCTATTAAACTCTTCAACTTTTCGCCTTCTCTGCTCCAGGATAGTGAATCCTTTCTCGGCACTATATGTTTAGACTCATAGACGCCTCTCCTTCGCGGTCACGGCGTGCGGGCATCATCTACCGGGCAATGCTGGAGTCTAAATTGCGTGACAAGAAAAAGACGGATGGTTCGTCTCAACATGCCCTTCAAAACATCTCGCGGCTCAGAGCGACGCGCTTTCCTATAGAAGCGTAGTGTATAAAGCAGTGTTACATCAGCGCCGAAGAACGATTTACCAAGATGCTGTGTCACCCTTGAGGACGCGGAACCTAACAACACCCTTAGTTTCAGGAAACATCTTGCACTAAGCAACGGGGGACTTGGGTTTGGTATAAGCGGCGTCGGCCGTGTTTCAGGTGTTCGCAGCGCGACCAGCGCTTTCCTTCACTATTGGGCAAATCTCTAACAAGTCTCTTTTGTGGTCAGCGGAATAAGCAGCCTTTTTTTTTTCCATTCGCAGAGGAATATACACACGTGGAATGAAACATAATCTACCTCCTTTTTTTATTTCGCGTATAAGCGCTTTTGTGTGTGAAGAAAAATGTCGCACCTTTTTTCCTCCAAACCGGCTTTCTGGAGCACTTAAAAAAAAATGTCTCTAACTAGGTTACTTTAAGCTCAGGAGTCGCAAATTAGAACGCCTCCCCGCAGATTGCGAGCTCATCGCTGGCTCGTAACGCTTTTCTCCCTTCTTGGAGGACCCTGCGCCATCGTCACAGAACAAACTTCCACGCGGCTTCTTTTATCTCTGAAATTCGTCACACTCTTTTGAGATACCATTCAGAGCTCCTTTCGACTGAAAATGTCGCAGAGCAAAATTTAATGAGAGGCACCTACGCAGGCTGCCGCAAAAAAAATCCGCATCAAAACTCATGAGCTTGCATTTGATGACATGTTGCATGCGATGCGAATACTCAGTAGGCGTTACAATATAGGCAACGCACGCATTCTAAGCTCAGATTTGAAACCACTGTTGGGACAAATGTGGTACTGTCACGTAAAACAAGTGCTGCAGTTTTTCAACCTATCCGCCTTCCTATAACCGTAAAAGTAATTGCACCTTTCCACTGAACTAAGCGAGAAAAAGCTCATCGGACCAATGTCCCTCAGTAGAGCATCATTGACCCCTTTTGGCTTTGCTGTTATATTTTGACCCCAAACCTCTAGCTAGAAAAGGGAGTAGATAGGAAATGGCTTTACAGCAACCCAGCTTCGGTCTTTGCAGAATCAGTGAAACCACCCGCTGTCTTACTTTGCCAGTGCCTTGCGACGTTCAAGGGATAAACTCTCGCTCGTGGTCGCTGCGAGGCACCAGAATGACCTATATTATTGAGTATTGGTGAATTACGCGACATCCAAAATGCCGCGCTTAGTGGCATTCTCTTACAGTCGACATATCCGGCAGCCATTTTTTGAGCTGCTTTTCACTAACCCTTGGGAGTGGTTGGCGGGGGCCGTAGGGCGGCGGTTTTTAAGTGTGCCCTAATTTCTTCTCAACTTCATTTGCAGGTGCTGCCGACGTTCAAGAACACAAACGGGACACCTCCATTAAAGCCCAGCTACGCAGCACAAAGAAAACTGCATTAAACCTCTTCTTTGTCTTTTTCGTGCATACTGAAACTGCTCAAAACAGTTGCGCCGAACGAGGCAGACCACAAAAAGACGTGATACTCGTTTTATCACGTCTTCTTTCTTGTAATCTGCATGGAGCAACACATTTTTTTTTACCACCTCAAAAAAAAAAGAAACAAATAAAATCAAGTTTGCGAAAACATTGGGACGTCTGGTGTAAGGCGCGACTGCCGATATTCTCGAAAGACGCGCCTTCAAGCTAAATACAAACTGACAATAAACGGCAATCATAGGACTCTCCGTGTAGTGAACCGGGTTTACCGCTAATAAATTGACGTTTTGGAGAAGCCAGGCGAGCATGGCTTTGTCATTCCAGTTCCGCAACAATCTCCATATTCCTGTTATGGGGCGGATGGTCAGTCAATTAACGCTCTACACCGATAGTGGTTCATTCAAATCCCGTTTTATTTCCTGGTTTTGGTCGATTCCCTTGATTTACGGGTATTGAGAGCTAAACCATAATAAGCTGGCCGAATGCTCGGTCGTCGTCTGCTAAGCAACTGGTCTCTTACATGGCGGTAAAATGAACACTTTGCGGTACGCACTCGCTGCAAACAATTCTGCAGACACGTGCTTATAGGGATTTACCAGAGTGCCTTCACTAAATTGCGCTGTTTAGAGGATTACTTCGCAGTTAACGCTAAACGATATAAAGCTTGCAAAGCGGGTGCGGGATTCTGTTATCTGAACGGTAGGGTCCTCTAAGCAGCGTGACCTGGCGACAAATAGCGGAAATATTGTCAACTGGAATAAGAGCAAATTTAAAACCTGCCGTTCTTGTCGGTTCTGCGGCGCATTGCTTTCATACTACTGTTATCACAATTGAAAACATGAGTTCGAATCCTCTGAGTGCAATGGTCTAAATTTTTTTTTAGAATTCGCTCTTTCAAATGAATTACTGACAACTTTCTAGCCTGTGTTCTAATACGGTTATATTATGCAATTACCTTTACCGTATTAATTTCCAGCCTTCAGTGAGTGTATATTACGTTACATTTTCAGATATTCTCAGCAACATTCGCCGTTCCACTGACTGAGAAACAACCAGTGAGGGCAAAGTAGCAATACCCTGCCGACCAGAGAACGGAATTGTGCAGAGTGGGTCATGCAAATAACTTTAATTGTGACATTCTAGTGGCAATCAAGAAGAAATGGGGAGGGAATGTATTGAGAACAGAGGGTAACCCAAGGTCACTTTGCGAGCAGATTGGATTCCAAAGGAAGAAAATCGTAGCAAGGTGGGACGTTAGGTGGGCAGATAAGGTAAAGAAATTCGCTGGGGTCAAGTGGATGCAGCTAGTACAGGACAGGATTATGGGCATGCGAGAGACCTCCGTCATTCAGTCGGTGTATTCCGGATGATGATTGTGATTTATGGTGTTTAATATTCCAAAGCGACATTCTGTACACTCTAAAATGTAAAGGAATAAGAGAGGTGAAAATAATCCTTTTGGGGACCAACTGGTTTGCCACATTCATTATTCATTTCGGGAACCGATTGCAAGGGGTTAAACACGGCCGTATTCACAGACGCGTTTAGACTCGAAGAGTGGGGAAAATAGTCGCTCCTCCACTCTAGGGCCGATTCGGATTCAAGAACGCCCCTTGGCGTTTCCCCCGACAAGATGGCCTCCAGAATATTTGCTCCACACGAAGCGGCGTATGGGAACGAGATTAAGGTAATCTTTTTGCCCGAAAACTGCGTGCTGAAGTGTGTAATACGAACGGTGTTTTATGTCGCCCTTTGAAAATTTGTAAATATTTATTTTTATTGGAATCCTTATTCACTCCTGGCAAATAATATATTGAGATTTATTTATGAGCTCATAAATGTCTTGTGTGGTATTTGAAACTAAAACTGTCCAAATGTTTTATTGGCTACCTATTATTTCAAGAGTGAAGGTAATTTATATTTATTTTGCTGCACAAAAGCCCTCAATTCAGATTTATTATGCATGTTTATAAGCTCCGAATTTATGTTTAATTGCCGGGAAGCTCAAATTTAGTTTTATGTATATAACCTTGGATTTATGTTAATTGCATAGAAGTTTACATTCAGTTGGATCTTTATGAACTGTAAATATATGTTTCCTTCCTAGAATCTCAAATTTATTTGCACATTTTTGAACTGTCAATTCAGATTTATTTTTCTGTGCATCAACGTTTACATTGCCAGTAAGTTGAGATTTACCTTAGACTCTGTGTGTTTCTTGCTTTGGGTTTCATAATAAAATTGGCCACCGGGTTTTATTTGCGTAATTATTACGTTATTAAACTGGAAATTTGTCTTATTCCCGGATGCTAAACCTTACATTCACGTTTATATGCATGTTTATAAACTTTGAATTCCTCTACAGTTATCGAGAAGTTAACATTTATATGCCTCTTTATTCTTTCCCTTTCCTATGTAACTCATGTGCAGTTGACAATAGGGTGTTTATTGATAGATCTGTATACACCCAATCGGTAGTTTATTAGGTATCCATTGACTCTTCTCTTCTAGATGTGTATAGTGCATCCCTCATGTGTGTGCGTACTACTCTGGAAGCATCTCTCATAGCCTGAGTAGCTTTGGGACGTTAAACCCCACAAACCAACTGCACTGGAATCTGCAATATGATGTCGCACTTTGTAGAAAAGGATTACGTGGCAAAACTTGTTAGCCTTATAAGGTACATTCCTGCTCAAGATACGTTGCAATGCAATTTTCCGAGACGCATTCCATGCGTTTTGGTGCAATAGATAAAACGTATATCTCCGAGGCACCTAGCGTATAAAGGTAAAAAAATATCTCGCATAAACTTTTTATTTGGAAATGAAACTCATCACGTTGCTTGTTTATTTGACCTCCCTGGCCAGAATTCTTGCGATACTAGTCTTCAGGCAAACAGTGTCAAAGTTCTAGCATCTTTTGTACACACTAGTGATGAAGTCTAAAAAGAAATAAAGCTCGGCACGCAAACTAGAGAGCAATCAGTAGCCTCAGGGTATGCTTCAGTACACAAATTTCGAGTTGGATAAGCAAGAAAAACTGTATATGAATAAATAATAGTCGTCAAATCCGGCTGAGTAGATCGGCAACATGCTGTAATGCATAGATGTATAATTCAAGCAATTTTAACACAGATGCTAGATCAGTAAGAATTATATAGTTGGTGTGATCATACCCTTTTTTAAAAATTGTGGGGGTTTAAAGGGGGAACGGTCTTCCGCCCCGCTCCTACTCCGCAGGTGCGACGTTCTCGCTAGCGACCCGCGGAGGGAACAAGGGGACAAAGGACGGGGACAACACATGGTTACTCCAATGCTATTTATTGCACTTGCAAATAATACAGAGCATGCCGGCTAGCTATACATCAACAAGGTATTCCTTGGAAGGGCAAGGCTACGTAAGAAGGGCTTTTGACTCACCGGCTGGGGAATGGGGGTGCGACTTCGGCGGCGGACATTTGCACGCGCCATGAATATGGCGGCCGGGATCTCCCGTGCGCGCCGCATTCTTCGGACAAAGCCATACCACGGCGTTTGCCGCGGGAGGCGGCGAGAGCGTGCGGTATTTACCGGTCGCTTCGCCGTTGGGAACCAGAAGATGGGCGGTCGTACACAACGGGTCCTCCCGTGTGCGCTGCGTACTCCGTGCCCGCTATCCCCCGGCATTTGCCGGGAGAGGCGGCGGGAGACGACCGTTCTCGTTGCCGGCGCAATCCGCGAGGTAAACACCTGGGACCTGACAACGGCCCAAACGTTGGTGTCATCCGACGAGCAGCAAGGTGAAGGGGCCCCCGCTGTCCATCGGCAGGTCCCAGAAGCCAGCGTGACGGGAGGGTGTTGTTCCCGCTGGCGCGCCTTTGTTGGCAGGTAGGGGTTGGCCTCCTCTCCCGTCAAGCCGGACTGGTTCCGTGAGACTCCGAGCTTCGGTGATTCACGGCCGCAGGGCTGCAGGTCCAGGCGGCTTCACTTGATATCTGCACAACCCTCCGGATCTCCAAAAAGGTTGAATAAATTGAGCAAAATGACCATTTGGTAAAATGCGGGCCAATGCGAGTGCCAAACAATTTTATCCGGCACCGCACTGCGTTCCGTTAATCCGAACGAAGCATGGGCATCCGCGGTTCGTTTGCCGGCATAATAATCTGGTTCCACGAAATTTCCGATTCGCCTTCTCAGCCCAAAAATACCAAGTTCATTTGAACGAAGTTAGCTTTCTCTAATTCAGCGAGATGTTCGGCTACAGCGAGGTCAATATAAAACAAGCAAACCGCATTTGCGCATGCTGTATGCCACGGTTAGCCTGTCCTCCGATGTGCGACAGGCAGCTCCCAAAAAGAGCCTTAAGCCTACTCGCTCTAGCGCTAAGGACAATAGTTAGAACGTAGCGCCGCGAGGATGTGCATCTCCGCCAAGGAACCCAGAGTGGCCCTACTCGCTCGCTGCCATCCAAAGGCAACTTCTGAGCGAACGGCGCCCACCGCGTCCGGCGGTGTCGGAGCGCCCCGGTGCTTTCCGGCAATCACGGCTGCAATACCAGTCAGCCGATTGCGGCACCTGGCTCCCAGAGCCAAAGAGACAGAAGAGGAAATATTTACAACTATATACAAGAAAAGTAGGGCCACCGTCCCGGCTGAGGCACTCACTCGCTTCCGGCGTGCTGTTCTCCGTGGACGGCTCGGTCTCGTGCTCCATGTACGGACCTCGTGGCTGTACCTCTCAAAGGCCTCGGAAGTCGGCACACACAAACACACACGCACACACACGCTCACAAATAAAAATGCTCCACACACATAAACACACGCACACACACACACAAATACACGCACGACCATTTGTTCTCGCTGCAACTCCTCCCACCTCGCCGTCAAAAAAGCATATTAGCCTTGCTAGCATAGCGATGTCGGGTCAGGCCTAATATTAAAAGTCCGGGCAGGCACTCCACGCCGCGAACTGACTATCGTCCTCAGTCCCTAGGGATGGGTAAGTAGCTCAAGTGCTTCTGCACGAGAGAACCACGTTGAGGCGCCATTGTGGGGTTTATGAGAGGGAACGGTCTTCCGCCCCGCTCACACTCCGCAGGTGCAGCGGCCTCGCTGGCGACCCACGGAGGGGAACAAAGGGGACAAAGGACGGGGACGACACATCGTTACAACTCGAATGCTATTTATTGCACTTGCAAATAATACAGAGCATGCCGGCTAGCTATACATCAACAAGGTTTTCCTTGGAAGGGCAAGGCTACGTAAGAAGGACTTTTGACTCACCGGCTGGGGAATGGGGGTACGATTTCGGCGGCGGACATTTGAACGCGCCGTGAATATGGCGGTCGGGATCTCCCGTGCGCGCCGCATTCTTCGGACGAAGCCGTACCACGGCGTTTGCCGCGGGAGGCGGCGAGAGCGTGCGGTATTTACCGGTCGCTTCGCCGTTGGGAACCAGAAGATGGGCGGTCGTGCACGACGGGTCCTCCCGTGTGCGCTGCGTACTCCGTGCCCGCTATCCCCCGGCATTTGCCGGGAGAGGCGGCGGGAGACGACCGTTCTCGTTGCCGGCTGGATCCAGAAGCCCTCTCTCGTCTTCTCGCGGGAACCCGCGTAGACGTCTTGGTGGCGCCCCCATCGCTGGTCTCCTTCCCCCAAGTGGAGGTATTTACCTCCTCTCCCAGCCGGCGCTGCCATGAAGCTCATTGGGGTGGTGGTGGTCGGTCGCAGCGAAGGGGGAGGAAACTGGTTTTCCACAAAATAAACTATTAAAAACCGAATAGAGCAAGTATTAACGCCCACACACATCCCAGTGCTGCAGCAGTGCGGCGCTGATAGTGGCTAAAATGCAGGAAACATCCATTGTAAATGGCAGCTCCACAAGCAAGGAGCGAATGCTTTTGAAACCTCGTTCACATTGCTGGCCTGTTATCGCCACCTGTCACCATCATCATCAGCCTGAATATACCCACTGCAGGGCGAAGGCCTCTCCCATATTTCTCCACTTAACCCGGTTCTGTGCTAGCTGCATCCACTTGACCCGTGCGAACTTCTTAATCTCATCGGCACACCTAACTTTCTGCCGCCCCCTGCTACGCTTTCCTTCCCTTGGAATCCAGTTTGTTGCCCTCAGAAACCATCGGTTATCCTCTCTTCGCGCTACATGTCCTGCCCATGTCCATTTCTTCTTCTTAATTTCTACTAGAATGTCGGTAACTTGAGTTATTGCTCTGACCCACTCTGCACGCTTTCTATCTCTTAATGTTACCCCTACCATTTTTCGTTCCATAGCCCTCTGGGTTGTCCTCAACTTAAGTAGAACTCTCTTGGTTAGCCTCCACGTTTCAGCCCCATAGGTGAGTATGGGCAAGTTGCAACTGTTGTATACTTTCCTCTTGAGCGATAGCCGTATGCTGCTAGTCATAATCTGCGAGGGCTTGCCAAATGCGCTCCATCTCAATCTTATTGTTCTTGTTATTTCCTTTTCATGGTCCGGATTTGCGGTTACTACCTGTCCTAAGTAGACATATTCGCCTACTACTTCCGGTATTTCGCTACCTAATGCAAACTGCTGTTCCTTCCCGAAGCTGTTGAACATTACCTTAGTCCTCTGCATATTGATTTTCAAGCCTACCTTTCTACTTTTCCTGTGTAGGTCATCAATCATTATTTGCAGTTCATCCCCCGAGTTGCTTAGCAAGGCAATGTCATCAGCAAATCGCAGATTACTGAGGTATTCTCCATCTACCCTTATCCCTAACTGCTCCCATTTCAAGTCTCTGAATACTTCCTCTAAACAAGCTGTGAATAGTACTGGGGAGATTGTGTCTCCTTGCCTAACACCTTTCTTTATGGGAATTTTGTTACTTTCTTTATGCAGAACTATGGTTGCTGTGCAGCCACTATATATATCTTCCAGCACTTTCACGTACGGCTCGTCTACCCCCTGATTTCGCAATGCCTGTATCACCGCCGAGGTTTCAGCCGAGTCAAATGCTTTTTCTTAATCGGCGCGCGGTGCAGCGGTGGCGCAGCGGTAGAACATCCGCCTCGCATGCAAGAGAACCGGGGTTCAAATCCCTCTGCCGCGCAATTCTCCACCGGACGAAAAAAGAAAAAAAATCCGCGTGTCGATGGGATAGCATAAATAGGTTTGGGGTGCGACCTGATGCCGGTGAACACCTCCGGCAACGCAGTCCCTCACCAGACCTGGAGTTGGCCACCCTGGTGCAGTAATTGGCCACAACCTCTCATGATAAGCTCCATAAAACCCCGGCCCTTAGTCACCAGCGGCTGCGGAACAACTGACCAGCGACCATCGCTGCTCGCCACCTTTATAGTATGCCAAACTGTGAAGAATTTGAAGAGCCTTCCAAACTTTCAAATAAAACATTAGGTTAACGCTTAAGCTCTGCCTTAATATTATGTGATGGCATTCCATGCACAATGATGTTTTCATTTTTTGATATATTTTAATTTTTTTTACTTTTTTACACACTGATACTTACCATCTACAAACATGGGCGTTTATATTCTCAGCAGTCTGAATCTTTGAATGCATTTTTCAATTTTCATCACTTCAAATCAATTGATCAGCAACAGTCTAAATTTTCGTGGTGAACACCATGCATTTTCTTTTCATTCCGAGCATTTTGACACATTTCAGCCTCTTTTCTAAGTTTTTCATCTTTTCAAATAACCTTTTCAATTAATTACAATTAGCATTGCACTTTTGCAGCGGCATGAGTTGGTTCCTCAAGGATACATTGCACAGCCTTCAAATGCGTGACCAACGCCACGAGCACCCGTGTCACGCTACTTTGTCTTGTGGCAACGGGGCCCCCGCCACACCTCTCACATGAGAGCCTAACACGCACACGCCACGATTGACCTTCGGCCCAGCCATGGGAATGGATCGCTGCACAACCTTTCTGACGAATGGAGGACAGGTGTGGTCCTACAGGCAATAAATTTGAGTCGAAGATCGAGGTCTCGGACAGCCAGGTATTCCGGCGTTACGGGGTCCGTGCGAAAAAGACAGAAAGGTGGGGACTGCACTGTCGGCACAGATACAATAGAGACACCTCTGCGGCACAGTCGGTGAGTAGGCTCGCACTGCTGTAAATGTAGAAAGTCTCGCCGGTGAGTGTAAAGTTGCCATTTGGTTTCTAGAATAAAGACCATTGATGTCGACCGACCGACACTCTTCTTATTTTTATTTGTATATTTTATTATATCCATGCAGTATGTAAGTAGCAATGGTGATAACAAAGCTTGAAAGGAAAGGGGAGGGAGAGGGAGGGGGGTCCTTGACAACAAAATGAATCCCTCACTACGTCCAGCGCCTGTGTACTTTTTGGGGGTCCATTGAGGCAGCACCTTTTGTAACAATGGTAGATGAAATTAATTCCAATTTTAAAATCGATGTGCCTTTATCGTGTTCGTCTGGGTGCATAGGGTGGTGGTGTCATTTTGCGTTCAGAAACCATGCATAGTAATGCCTGAATAAAGTGAAAACTAAATGGATTTTTCAAATGACCCATTTTTTCAAAGTTCCATGAGGCATGACAGCAAAACGTGAACGGCTCTAAATCATATTTATTACACAAACCGTCATGCGGTGGCATTTTTGATTTTATAATTAATAAACGATTCTTGGTTTCAGATGCAAGTGAGATGTTTGAGCGGCAAGTCAGCATAGTTTGCCATGCGCGTGCAGTTTTTTTTTTTTTTTCAATTAAGTCCTTGTTAATCACAACCGGCGCGCGGCCTTATCAATTTTTGTTCGTCATTGAAGGCTTGCAATATCGAGTTGGCGCTGCTGGCTTCCAAAACGACTGCGAATATGCGCAGTCGGCCTCTTTTTTAAAGGCTTCGCTCAAGCGCCGCCTGCACTACGCAGCGGCGCCGAGTCGGCCCACAGAGACGCGACGTGCAGAGGCGACGGAAGTGTCACACTTCTTTGCCAGATTGCGCGGGATACGGCGACACTGTGACGTCATCACCTGGTCATATTATCTGCAATGACCGCACATATATCGGGCAGTCATAACGGATGGCTTCTCTAGGCAATTGATGCATATATCAATATTAAATTGCCGGGCATCTTATCCAGGATTTCGGGCTCCGACTTTAGTTTGGCGCTTCCTCGAATGCCGCACCCCACAGCACGCAGAAGGAGACGCAGTAAGCAGGAATCAGCTGTGTTCAAAACAAGGCATTTCGCCTCATCGAACTTCAGTGGTCCAAAGTGGCCTTGGAGTTTTTCATACTCCACCTCGTGGTTGTTTTTAATTCGATTGAGGGAAGCTTTGCATTCTAAGCCCGATGGTAGTAGCTGGTTGTACTTGTGGATACCGCGTGCCGGGAGTTATTTTAACTGAATAAACACCCAGATATTGAGAAGAATTTCTGCATGCGTCAAATGCAGCTGCTTTCTAGCGGACGCCGCGTTTCAGGTCAGAAATAAGCGCTGCTTTATGTCGACAACACTGTGTGCAGCGGATACAAATGTGATTGCAGCTTCTTGGGGCTCGATACAAAAACTGGCGATTACGGGCAAGAGTGCCTTCTCACTAAGCAGAACAGCTTTTCAGATAACGTTTATTCCAGCAGGAGAAATTGTGGGCGCAGCATTCCTCTCGCATGCTTTCTCTTCTTCTATGCGTTAGACTCAGCAGCGCCGAGCAGATGACATGTCGCGATGCTTTAAAAAGTGGCCGACTATAAGGGTTCGGACATAACTTATTGAAACTTTATCTCCTTATGCAATCACAGAAGTCCTATTTCGACACACAGTGCAGCCACTTGTTTAAGGAAATCGTACTACTTGGTCCGATACCAGCCTTCCTGTGCCACTACCTCGCTTTAAAATATGTGAAACTTGTGAAACCCGGAGCAAAAGCCTACTTCAGATAATTTTGGTGCCACCTGAAGACACCCGTCGAGGGTGATGTTTTTGAGCACGCTCGGCTGCCTGTGCTATTCCGGTGCCGTACACTAGGATGTGGGCAGCCGAATACATTAAACTACCACTGCCAGAATATTTTACAAATATCAAAGGTATTAGACCTGTAGGGTTTACTTTAAGGAGATGACAGGAACCTACAGCGGCTTCTGCACATTTAAAAAGCAGGCTTTGAAATCTTTAAAAAGCACTGCACGCGCAACATTATTCTCCCTTTAATGACTGCAGGCTGCTTACGATATTGTCGCGCAAACAAAAATTGCAGTTATTAAAGCATGATTCAGTCGGCAGTGCGAAGGGAGCGGCGCAATACTGAAAAGCCGCACAAATGATGACGACGACGTAACTAATGCGGCACGCGACATCGCGCTAATTCGAACTCGCGGCAGCCAAGGCTCCGCGCAAAACAGCTGACTGCTTCACTGGTCTTTGCAGCCGGGTCCACATCAGTCACTCATCCAGCTATGCCTCTGAACTGCAGCATATGCCTTGGCATCGTTCTGGGGAGCGACGACAGTGGCACGAGTATCAGTGAATGCGGTACAGTGGCCGCTAGCGTGTGCGGCCACGTCTACCACGAGGCCTGCCTGCAGTGTTGGATGGCAAACTGCAAGGTATGTCCTGCATGCCGGAAATATTTTCGCCCAGACGGTATTCTCAAGTATTGCCTGGGCACTGGAGACCCGGAGTCGCCCGGGGTCAGTGATGAGATACAGGCCCTGCGGATTGAACTGGTCGAGATAAGGTCTGAGATCATGGAGGCCACCAGAAAGCGTGGAGCAGCGGCCAACGAGCTTCACCGGAGCCTGCACCACGCTGAAAGCATGGCAGACTCGTACAATGTTATTCATTCAAACGCAGTGCAAGAGAATCGCCTCCTCAGGGCAGACCAGAGGGTCCTGAGGGTCCTGAGAATCCTGAGGGAAAAGCCTGTGAACACAGAGCAACTCGGCAGAGAGAACACGGAGCTTCAGGATGAGCTGAGTGACATAAAAAGGTGAGGTAATTCCCAAAGGACTACACCGTTATCCACTGGGAACAGACAATTGTCTCTGGGTAGTACAGTATACGTCTCAACTTATAATCGCTCAACCGGCTCTTCCGCAGAAGCGGTTCCGTTCTGCTCTTCCCTGCATAAATTCGTGATTATCCAAAAACCATAGTATCAACGAATGTGGTCATGGGTGTGTCGAAATTCTTTTTTCTTTTTTTTAGGAGAATTATATGGTGGTGTGTGAGGAAAAGTAGCACTTTCACAGCACCGTGTGGTCGCGATCACTTCAGAGCGAAATGCGAGCATGCCGGGGTTTCCTCTAGGGAAAGAGTGCCCGTCCCATTTTAATTAGAATGACCCTTACTGCAGTTCATCGAATTGATTTTGCAAGAGAATCTTCAAGACGTCAGGAGTATCGGCATAGCTACTAGCTAAAGTTCGCTGGCGTCAGAGCGGTGAGGAGGCTCAACAGGTGCACTGCACATCCCTGAGATGTGGAGGTGAATGCATGCAATATAAATCGAACATGAATGCGCGCTGATGAGAAGTAGCCACGTGCCCAATGGCAAGTCGTGCCGCCATTTTCTTTGTTTTCGAGCATAATACGATCTTGGCACTAAAGAACGCCCCAGAAACTTTATGCGAAAAGGATTAAACGCCATCTGAAAGAGAAAATGGGCGTTGAAAAATAATCTATAGGCGATGGCTACGCCGTTAATTTGAAGGCATTTTGCGACTTAGTGTCCTCCCACGAGGCGGGCAATGCATGGCAGGCGAGTTTTTCCTAAACGTGGAATAATTCGTAAAGAGTGTTGTTCGAGCAAAACGGTCATATACAAGTAGTTTGGTTTGTGGGGTTGACCCTCCCAAAGCGACTCAGGCTGAGAGAGACGCAGTAGTGGAGGACTCCGAAATTTTCGACCACCTGGGGTTCTGTATTGTGCGCTGATATCGCACAGCATACGGGCGCCTTCCTTGTCACCTCCTTTGAAAAGTTGCCGCCGAGGCAGGTATTCGATGCCGCATCTTTGCGCACAGTAGTCGAGCGTCCTGTCCACTGCGTCACACAGGTGGAACCATATAGAAGTAGTGGTAAACACGAAGATGCTAAGCTGGTATCTAGCAGTGTCGTCACGGCGAAGGTGCTTCTTGCCTTAGGCGGTTTGGAAAAAAAACATGAAGGTGTGAAGATAAATGCTAGAGACTGACAAGCTCCTTCAGAGGACGCGTGATCTGGCTAAGAAGCACCAAAACATGGAAGCATACACATCAATACAATTGCGCCGGAGAAAGTTAAAGGGTTGATATTACACCTAGAGGGGCTAACAACATACTTTGCGTAGAGCAGAGAAATGGCCTAAAAGCGGTCAAAAAGGTTTAGCACTGACGTGACTGTGGGAACTGCGCCATGACTAAATTAAGAAAATAGGTTTAATAATAACTGCTTATCAGGGCTATCTGCCTGCGTGTACAGTAGGTGACTTTTTAACATCGCGTGACTGGCCACTGCCCAGAGCTGCCTAGTCGGAAAATGAAGTATAGCAGAAAGCATGCGAGGATAACGGTTACAGCGAGCGCCGACTACTAGGATGTTCTCATCATGGCTAGTCAACTCCTGCCTATTATCTGCTGTTATGCATCGGCGTCCCAAGAGGCTGCGACTAACTAGATTTGCTCCACTGCGTATAGTGCGCCTGCTATCTACCAAGGGCACACATTTGCGATAAACATCCTCGTTCGTTCAAACATTTAGTTACAGCTGTCAAAGGACTCTTTGTAGAGCACGCTCTATGTCGGCAAATATATTAAAGTTACAGAAAAGCCCTCCTGACGGTACCCGCATTGGTGATCGGTACATAGCGTCAGATATGGACCGGTATACAAGTTTGCACTATCCCACGAAAGTAACAATTACGAAGCAGATTGAACATGAAAGTCGCCACAACTTGGCAATCGAAATTGTTTTGCGGGGTTGCTTCGCACGAAGTATAACAACCAAGCAGACTATGCCGACGCCCGCAGCATGTCCAATGCGCAATGTTCGTCTCTTCTCCCCATTTCCGGTCTGTTGCGCCTCGGCACCTTTGCACCAGGAAATTGCGGCTCGCGCAATTATTTTAAAACAGTGGCCGAAAGTAACCTGTGAGAGCCGGCTTTTTCTGTTCGACGAGCATTTTACTCTCCCTAAATTGCTGGCCTGTGCGTCGACGCATCTCAGGTTGATACTGCCTTTTTCCTCAAGGGCTTTGTCGTAACTACCGCGGTGGCAGGTTGTACGGACTAGCAAAGTCATAGGAGCCAGCCGCTTTCCCTGTGAGCCTCTGTGTAACTATTGGCTTTCACCATCGCTGCATAACCTTATACATAGGCTCTGGTTGTGCATAAATCCTCAATCTCACCGCATTTGTAATACTTCGGTATAGAGGAGAAAGAATAACAGAGGACCTCCTCGCCCCCCCCCCCCCCCCAAACACATACAGACCCGAGCGGCGCAATCGAATCTAGCGCGCCTAATGGTGAATGCGGACAACGGGCTGACACTTTAAGATGCTTCTGGTTTGTTTCACTGTCACGTACGTTTGAATTACGCATGCGTCGCCAAGTGGATTTGAGCCGAAGGCGCCTGAAACAACTGGCCCGCTTTTTGATTCGGTTTCACTGGCGCAAATTTCAAGTTGCTTACGCGTTACCCACGTTTGTCTGTGGTCCGATGTGGATAGACTGTCTCATTTTATCATTTCTGTGAATTTCGTCGTTCCAAAATTATTTTGTATGCCAGTGTGACAACTAATTTGCGCTGTGAAACATTCAGCCTATTTCGCTCAACGATCTTTTTTTACTAGCATAGACGGCAATACGTTTGCAGAATGCCAAGCTTGAAGTGCGAAATAACTCCGTATAGTATTCACCCTCTAGAGCTACAGCCGTGCTTTGCGTAAACCAGGATGCCGTACCTAATAGGTCTTAGAGGTATAGAATCGTGGTAGAAAATACCTAGTGAACCAGCTCTCACACACCGACCCGGTCGCCAAGGGAATAGAAGGCTCTTGCGGCTGTTCTCTTGAAAAATCCTTGTGCGAACGAAATGCAACAAAAGACTTTGGAAACTTTGAAAAGCGCTTATTACACTTTGGAAGCCCCACACCACAATTTGATACCAGATATGCGCCATAATGAGCTTCTGCTCACTCCTGTCCTCGTCAGAAAGGAGGGCAATGTCATTAGGAATATGCATAATATACGTGTATTATATAGGCGAATAAATCTACACAGGTTCTATGCAGTAACTGGAGCAACGAGAATACAATCGATAAAGGTATGCAGTAATACGAACGAACATGAAATCCACTCAGTAACGATAGAAGGAATCTAAGAGCCCTACAAGTGAGAAGAGCCTTACTTGTGAACATCAGAGTAATAGCTGATTTGCTGAAATTGGAAAATTTTCACACTGCCTCTGCATGCCTCATTACTTCGAGAAAAACTGGATTTTGGAAGAACATTATCTTGATCTTAATTCATAAGAAAGGTTACGCTATAGACTCGAAAAACTACAATGAGATGAACGTCCGTCGTTCTCAAGGTATTTGGTAAGACATTTCTGCTCGAAGTAGTAACTTTAAATTTCGGTTAGCGAAAGAACAAAGCTGGCTTTCGGAAATGGTATTCAACAGCAGGAAATATCCACAACTTGAACAGATGTGGAACGCAGTGCACCGACTTTCTGTTCGATGTCGTGCGTGTGCTCTATAATAATCTTGAGCGTTGCACTGTGCCGTTCGCCGCAGTTCTTGTATCGCTTTGGGAGCTTGTCTCACATAGTTTGCACAAACCGACAGTGTACACCTGCCACTTTCAACAGCAGGTTGTGGATTGAAAATATGCGGTTAATCCATACCAGGGATATGTGCACGATCCGCATGGAGGTTGCTCTCGACGAGGAATTGAAGCGACTAAAGGCCCGAATCCAGGCACAGGCATCTTACCTGCGGCACCTAGAAGAGGAGAGGGAGCGCAACCAGAGCATGCTGCGCTCCTCTGGCATGAGGCTCAACGCCCTGCAGCGCTAAAGCCTGAAGTGAACACTGACCGCCGAAGACGGCTCCAGGTGAGTGCACCAACTGCCTATTGGCACAGTGACCCTCCGCGTTCATTCCTTAGTACATGCACAGCAAGAATATCTAACGCACTAAGGGGAGGTGCATAACAGCCCAAATAGACTTGGCTTCATCATTCAATCGGGAATCGCAGTATCTTCAGATACCTCAGTTGGGTCCAATGAAGCTGCTTTTCTTCACGTGATGGGTTCTCGAGAAAATAAATAAGAAGTGTAGAATATATGCATATTTCATGTTTTGTTCTTTGTTGGAATACAATTCAACAACAGGTCCACTGATTGCTGAAACCTCCATAACTTTATTGCATTCCTCGGCTTCCTCATTGGGATTCAATAAATCGAACCCTTCTTCTCATGAAGATGTATATAGAGCGTTTCAGCGAATGCATTAAAAAATGGGTTTAAAATAAATTATTTAATGGTGCGAGCAAACGTTTTGCCGATGCACATGTAATATTCCGCAAAAATATTCTAATTATTCAGCAAATGCAAATAAGCCCAATATATAAATTTTTATTGCCTATTTGTGTGGTTAGTACGAAGGCAAATTAAAATTCGATAACCAAACGATTCCGTATCAGCTTTGAAATGAAAAGAAACAAATTTTCTAATCTCGCGCAGCGTGAGGAATTCGGACACTTTTTCCTGCACGAAACCGAAACTAAGCATCAGTAGCGTAGAAAGCTCAGTCCACTAGAGACATGCGGTGATGATGGAAAGCACAACGGTGCCGAATTCAAACAGTCAGGCTAACTTTGACGTTTGATGGACCTTATTCCGCGCCGTCGCTTTTAAAAATAACCGCAATGCAGCTGCGAAAATAGTGGTCGAAATTGAACAGCGTTTATTCGCACTATGATTTGGTGGAGAGATGTACGGTGGTTAATTAATTAGGTGAGCATAAGATGTATTGTATGCTCAATTTCGGGGCCCGCAAGAAAATAGGCGGGTCTCTAATATTCTGGTAACCATTTCAATGAAATGTACAGAATAAACACTGTCTGTTACGAGCAGCCACTAAGTGACTTTTTATTCACATCATTGAGGCTCTGCGATGATTTTTCTATCGTGAATTGTGTTGACATTTTTTTACGGAATGTACCTCGCTGTTTGGCCGACCGGAGCTCAGCGCAGCGATCTATTCGGTGGACCGGGATGCCACGTGCAAATTGTCGTGCCACCCCGCTTCCAGCCCCGGAGTTCAATAGGGCGGGTAGCGTATTTGGGTTTGCTCGGTACGTTGGCTCCGCAAGGGACAAAACGACAAAAGAAGTGAAGAAAGGGGGCTGTTCCGAGTAGCGCCTACCGCCCCCAGAAGTCGAGCAGCCTAGCGATTAGCGGCGCATGCTTTTTCAATGGGCGTCATGTAGTAGCGGCAGTAGTGGTAGTGGTGGTCGTAGTAGTAGTGGTAGTGGTGGTCGTAGTAGTAGTGGTAGTGGTGGTCGTAGTAGTAGTGGTAGTGGTGGTCGTAGTAGTAGTGGTGGTCGTAGTCGTAGTGGTGGTCGTAGTCGTAGTGGTGGTCGTAGTCGTAGTGGTGGTCGTAGTCGTAGTGGTGGTCGTAGTGGTGGTCGTAGTCGTAGTGGTCGTAGTAGTAGCAGTAGTGGTGGTCGTAGTAGTAGTAGTAGTAGTAGTAGTAGTAGTAGTAGTAGTAGTAGTAGTAGTAGTAGTAGTAGCAGTAGTAGTAGTAGTAGCAGTAGTAGCAGTAGTAGCAGTAGTAGTAGTAGTAGTAGTAGTCTTTCTCAAGTTAGGGCCGCGTCCAACATGACGCCCATTGAAAAAGCATGCGCCGTTAATCGCTAGGCTGCTCGGCTCCTGGGGGCGGTAGACGATAGTCGGAACAGCCCCCTTTCTTCGTCTCTTCTGTCGCTTTGTCCCTTGCGGAGCCACCGCACCAGGCAAACCCAAATACGCGGGCGGGTACCTAAGACTTTTTTATATATTGTAGGCATAAGAGACATTTATCAGGATTTCGATGGGCACAGAGTGCGTCTTACTTTTCCAATATTTCGAACCACCGCAGTATAGTCGCTGGTTTTATATTTGGAAATGCAGGATGTAATGGCTTAATCTATGGCTGCCTCTTCGGTCTCCTCCGGAATTTTCGTTTTACCGATCGCTGCCGATGCTCAGAGGCAGCCTTGGTTTTTAACGAATACTAAGAGAATGCTTTTTTATGAGCTTAATCTGCCGTGTCCCCGTGCGCCTTGCCTTCCAGAACAAAAATTATTTCATGAAGTGTTTGTGCTATGGCCTTTTTTATGTCTTTTACGTAGCCAGTACAATAGTGTTTGAAAAGAGAATGAAGTAAGTTCTCGTGCACATTTCTTGGAACGTTCAAGATAGGTGCACGAATTTGTTGGATTATGCTTTCTAATGAATTAGTAAATCTTCTTATTTATTGATTTATTGAATTACGATTTCATAAGTATGAAACTGCCTCCTAAGTGCCATATAGACTTTCACGGTGGGTTTACCCCGCCGGGAAGGCGCAGTTTTAGCGGCGCTCGACTACTGTTCCTAAAGGCGCGGAATCAGATCCCGTCCTCGGCGGCAGCTTTTCGATGGAGGCGAAAAGCAAGGCGCCCGTGTGCTGTACGATGTCAGTACACGTTAAAGAACACCAGGTGGTCGAAATTTCCGGAGTCTTCCAATACGGCGTCTCTTGTAGCCTAAGTCGCTCTGGGACGTTAATCCCCACAAACCAACATTTCATGTTGGGTGGCGAAATCCTATCACAATGGCAAGCCTGTATCCAAAAAACGCCATTTTTAATTGTAGGAAATATCACACGTATGTGTGGTCGCTTTGAACGCCACAAAACTGAGCTCAACTGCTTGAAATACTGCGCAATTTGACAAGAAAGGCAAGAATGCAACATTTCTTGCCTTACCGTCGCCCCGTTAAACGCGACACTTAAGAAAACTAGCCGTTCGGCAAACCGCGGCAGGCCTGGCCGCACCGGCCAGCTAATACGCCATTTCGGCGCAACGGCGTGCATTGGTGCCTTCACATGCCACTTTGTCCAGCTTGCTGAGATAAACTGTTCGAAATGTAGCTGCGTTTCGCAAAAACACAATATATTAAACCTCACTGCGGTTGGAAACTGCAGGAGCATCACGAACTGCACCTGAACTGCTCTATGCCTAAACATCCGGCGCGCCTGGTCACGAGCTGCAAAACTTAATTGGCACCGGCCGGTGTGGTCAGCGTAAACTGCTTGAAATGCAGAAAACGTTGCTCACCTTGCAGTCGTTCCAAACCACAGTTGTTCCGCATAGCAGCCCACGAGAGATAAAATTATGCGGTCTGTGCCACACAGGCGCGGCGAGGCACAAGCAGACAATCACTCCCTCCCTTCGACAACTTTCTGTCGTCTGCTCCGGCGGTCTACCGCTTCAGCGAGTGCCGTCGCGCGCTCATCCGCGCATGTCCACGCTGGTGCCGCCATCCATCAATCGGCGGCAGCGCAACAAGTCGCGCGTCATTTCCTGGGACCAGTTTTCGCCGAGTGTCCGCTCTTTACCAATCTCTTTCTCTATGGCGGGGCTGCCTGGCAATCTATTTTTCTCTTGTTATGCATGCTGAAAATGGAAACACTGGCAGACCATGTAAAACCAAAATAAATCGCCAGAAGGTCAGGGAAGGGCGCAGCGCATGCTAGCATTCAAATCGCGCGCCTTTCAGCAAGACGGGATGTAGTTGCCGCCGGCCGCTTGGTGCGCTGCAGCCAAAATGGGCCGCTGGGCCCTGTGGGAGTGTCCGCTCTTTACCAATCTCTTTTCTATGGCCCCGCCCTGGCCTCCCCGGCTCATGCGCACTCGCGCTGCCCACACAACAATACAAATGGGAAAACGCACGCGTGGTTTAAAACGCTTCAAGGGGCTGCGGAGCCCCACAACCTTTACAACTTGGAGTCATGTTACAAGAAAGCTTAAAGTAGCTCTGTCTGCTGGAAATCCAGCGTTGTCGTCCAGCAGCGGTTTTAATATAGTCCGAGGTGTTACAAATGATAAAATCGAACTAATTGAATAAAAGAAGGTTTTAGTCCGTGTGTTTGGATTCCAGACACTGAGAACGCCATGCGGGCACGCAACATGTTGGCCACAAAGAGTCGTTGCTACCAAGTGTCGAGTGAAACCCTTGTACCTGCGACGTACCCGCAAGGTGTTTGTAAATGTGTGCACTCAAAATCCACTTTCTAGGCTTCTTTATATGAAGAAATTTTTGAGTGAACTGTGGGGATGCTTTGTTTTCTTCTCTCTGAATCTGTGAACTTTCCACTATGAAAAATTAATGATACAAATGAACTAACCCATTTCATAATAGGCTTTCCGGAGCAGGCCTGTTCACAAAATGTTTGCCAAAGAACATCAACACTTGCGTAGAAAGGCGGTGAAATTAACTCTGAATGAAGAAACAGACTGTGAAAAAAGGAGAGGCACAGCATGTGACGCCCATTTTAATATTACCGTGAAGATTTCCCATAAGAGTTCACTGCATAAGAGATATGGTTATGTACAAAAGTAGATCCCTCATGATTAGACAATCATCACAAAAATGGTCAGTAAATGTGCTACAATTGTCCGTGGAGACATCGTAGCAGTGGTGTAGCATACCCTCGTTGTCCTTCCGCAGATGAAAGCGACAGCCTCAGCGCGCTTGCCAAGCACGCGCAGGTAGGATTTCGAGGCTTCCTGAACTGAATACCAGCAGCGCGCTGTCCTGTTACCGCATCATGGAATAACTGTTCCCGCATCATGGAACCAACTATATTTGTGAAGATAAGACAAGGACTTGTCTCTGTGTTTCATCTTCACAATGTCATGGGAAGGCCGTTCCAGTCCGTTGAGGTCCGGAAGGAAAACGAGGCAGGGAAGGTTGTGGTTCGAGCGTGTGGGCTCGCAACTTGTAACAGATGGCTGGTGCGATGGGATATGCGGGCTACAGGTGTGATGTAGAGTGCACGACGGAGGGAAGATAAAAATCTTGTACAAGGACACCTACTGGAGAGCGCTGAAAGGACAGATCTAAATTTTAAAGGTGAAACGCGGGCATCATATCTGTAGAAGGAGTGAATGATTGTGACTGCGCGATTTGTGATGAGTCGGTGATGTGATTGATGCGAAATCCAAATAGGCGCCTATATTCGACTCGCCTGACAATTGTTCTGTACGCAATCTTTACATGGGGTGCAGCGCTGCACAGATGACGTTTCAGAAAGCCTAATGTTTTATTATATGCCGAGATGATATTAGATACATGCGCGTGCAAAGAATGATCATTTGACAGGGTCACATCTAAGTATTTATAAGACTGTACTAGCTTCACTGTCGTATTAGAGACAGTGTAAGGGAAAAGAAAGCAGTTATTATTATGACAGAAGGACATATTTTATTTATATATTTATTTCCTCAAAGGTCTCGGTTAAGACATTACATGAGGGAGTGGACGGTATCTGGCAAACAATGGTAAAAAATGTCAAGATGAAAGGTTGGCGACGCTCCGCTTGGATTCTAGTGGATTGATGATAATGGCAACTTCGGTAGGCAGGTCATTCCAGTCTCGTGCAGTACGCTGAAAAAATGGCTGCTGAAATGTCACAGTATGGGCTTGTAGGGGATACACTGCGTTACTGTGGCTGAACCGGGCGACGCGGTGGGCTCTTTTTATGTAGGGGTTATCAAGAGGCAAAGAACGGAAAAATTTATGAAAAAGGTTAAGACGTGCTATCTTACGGTGCGAGGCTAGGGGGGACAAGTTGATTCCAGCTTTTTGTGCTGAGATGCTTGAGTGGCAGGAATAATTTGATAGAATGAATCGTGTTGCGCGGTTCTGAACCAATTCGAGGGCTTTAGTAAAATTAACGTGGTGCGGATCAAAAATAGCGTTAGCATACTCAAGCTTGGGACGCACAAATGTTTGAAAAGCAAGCTGTTTAATAGAGGGAGGAGCGAGTGAAAGGTTACGGCGTAAATAACCTAGAGCACAGTTAGCAGAATTTATTATGTGGTTAATATGACAGGTCCAAGTTAGGTCACGCGAGATATGCACACCAAGATATTTGAATGATTCGGATGTTCCAATCTGCAGGCTATTATTATTATTATTATTAGGCGCTACGTAATTACGACGACGGTGAATAGACATTAACACGGTTTTAGAAATATTTAATGACATGAGCCATGTTTTACACCAGTCCTGTATGCGAATAAGGTCAGTTTGTAATGCGAGATGGGCGGTGGAGTTATTAATGCTTCGGTAAACGACACAGTCATCGGCAAAGAGTCGGATATGAGAAGAAATGTTACACGGTAGGCCATTAATATATATCAAGAAAAGGAGGGGCCGGAGTACCGTTTCTTGAGGTACCCCTGAGAGCACAGGTGTTAAGGTTGAAGAGTGTGAATTGGCATATAGGAACTGCTGACGGTTAGATAAAAACCCTCGAATCCAGTTCAGAACACATGGATGAATATTAAGGTGCGATAACTTTAGTAAGAGACGAGCATGGGGAACCTTATCGAATGCTTTTTCGAAGTCTGAAAACACTGCATCAGTCGGGATATTACGATCAAGGTTTGAATGTACGTCGTGCAGGACGAGTGCCAGTTGGGTGTTACAGGAATGATTCTTGCGGAAGCCATGCTGGCTTGAGTGAAAAAAATGAACGGACGATAGGAAGGTAGCAATATGCGAGTATAAAACATGCTCCATTATTTTAAAAGAAACGCTTGTTATGGAAATCGGGCGGTAGTTACTCGGCGATGATCGGCTTCCTTTCTTGAAGACCGGGATGACCTTGCCCACCTGCCAGTCGCGTGGAATCGAACCGGTGTTCAGGGATTCCTGGAATATGAGCGATAAGAACAGGCTACACATATGTTTAGTATTTTTTAGCACTTTGGCGTTGATACCGTCCACTCCAGTAGATGACGAGTTCTTCAGTGACTCAATTACCTTGACTATGCCGACGGGATGAAATGTGATATTTTGCATAAGCGGGTGCGTAAAATATGGTGGATCTGGAAGATTGTCAAGGGGTTCATTAGTAAAGACCGAACTGAATACTGTGATAAGAACATTTGCAACCTCAGTGTCGGCAATAGGAGATCCAGAGCTACTGTTAAGTGGAATCTCATTGCATTGATTAGGGCAAATGGTTTTATATTTAGTGGCCTTTAAGGTCATTGTCGAATTGTTTCAAGGCACTCCCTTCGGACTTTCAAGAGCGTCATGAGAACACGAGTGAGGGATAGAGAAAATAAAGATATCTATAAAAATTCGTTGTAGTAGGCGTCTTAGCAGTGTTTTCTGCTCACAGTAGAAAGGCAATTCATTCACTTGCGTGGATATATCTGTAATCATTAGATAATATCATAGAATAGCGAATTTTGTACTGCGTGGATGTGAACCTATATCTAATCTTTCACAGGTCCTGGGACATCATCAGTGGGACACGTACTCTGCGATCTCTCGGCTTTAATTTTTTGGAGGTTTTCGTTGAAGGCAGCTTGAGCAAACGATTCTTTTGCGCTTCGGTATAATATACCCAGGATGGCGAATTTTAGTGCCAGTGCTTCTCTTTGGGCGCAAGAGCAGTAATCATGACATCATTTTTGAGCCAGTCAGCATATATTGCTGTCAAAGCGATTGATCTCTAAAAGGTTGCCAGAATTCTCATGACGCCTTTCTTTGTCTAAAATGCGAACTCTTCTGAAGGAGAGCGATTTTTAGATGGCCTTGTACTTTGTAGCTATAAGTAGTGTTACGGTTCAGCTTCAATGATCTGTCCTCATATTCCACGCAGATGGCTAGTACTATTATTATTATTATTATTATTATTATTATTATTATTATTATTATTATTATTATTATTATTAATTTTTTTGTTCCTACTGTTTTTCATGCGATGCAGTTGAGTGAGGTACTTTGTTGCGCATGGAAGGAGCGTAAAAACCCGTTAGGCTGTCTAAGTAGCACCAGGGAGCGGGTGGGGTCGGTCAACGAACGTAAGGCCGCATTAACTTTTAATATATTTGAATGCAGCGCGGCCATGGTCAGTTGACAAGCTTTTGAACAGATGTACGAGAACAAAATGTTTCCCAATAAGCGCCACAAGTATGTGTTCATGATTTTGTGTAGGAAATAGCGCCAATTGGGAATCTATTAAACTCTTCAACTTTTCGCCTTTTTTGCTCCAGAATAGTGAATCCTTTCTCGGCACTATATGTTTAGACTCATAGACGCCTCTCCTTCGCGGTCACGGCGTACGGGCATCATCTACCGGGCAATGCTGGAGTCTAAATTTTGTGACAAGAAAAAGATGGATGGTTCGTCTCAACATGCCCTTCAAAACATCTCGCTGCTCAGAGCGACGCGCTTTCCTATAGAAGCGTCCTGTATAAAGCAGTGTTACATCAGCGCCGAAAAACGATATATCAAGATGCTGTGTCACCCTAGAGGACGCGGAACCTAACAACACCCATAGTTTCGGGAAACATCTTGCACTAAGCAATGGGGGACTTGGGTTTGCTATATGCGGCGTCGGCCGTGTTTCAGGTGTTCGCAGCGCGACCAGTTCTTTCCTTCACTATTGGGCAAATCTCGAACAAGTCTCTTTTGTGTTCAGCTGAATAACCAGCCTTTTTTTTCATTCGCAGAGGAATATACACACGGGGAATGAAATATAATCTACCTCCTTTTTTTATTTCGCGTATAAGCGCTTTTTTGTTTGAAGAAAAATATTGCACCTTTTTTCCTCCAAACCGGCTTTCTGGAGCACTTAGAAAAACATATCTCTAAATAGGGTACTTTAAGCTCAGTAGTCGCAAATTAGAACGCCTCCCCGCAGATTGCGAGCTCATCGCTGGCTCGTAACGCTTTTCTCCCTTTTTGGAGGACCCTGCGCCATCGTCACAGAACAAACTTCCACGCGGCTTCTTTTATCTCCGAAATTCGCCACACTCTTTTGAGCAACCATTGAGAGCTCCTTGCCACTGAAAATGTCGCAGAGCAAAATTTAATGAGAGGCACCTACGCAGGCTGCCGCAAAAAAAAAAAAAAAAAAAATCCGCATCAAATCTCGTGAGCTTGCATTTGATGACATGTTGCATGGGATGCGAATACTCAGTAGGCATTACAATATAGGCAACGCACGCATTCTAAGCTCAGATTTGAAACCACTGTTGGGACAAATGTGGCACTGTCAGGTAAAACAAGTGCGACAGTGTTTCAACCTATCCCCCTTCCTATAACCGTAAAAGTAATTACACCTTTCCACTGAACTAAGCGAGAAAAAGCTCGCCGGGCCAATGTCCCTCAGTAGAGCATCGTTGACCACTTTTGGCTGTGCTGTTATATTTTGACCCCAAACCTCTAGCTAGAAAAGGGACTAGATAGAAAATGGCTTTACAGCAACCCAGCTTCGGTCTTTGCAGAATCGGTGAAACCACCCGCTGTCTTACTTTGCCAGTGCCTTGCGACGTTGCCGGGCAAAACTCTCGCTCGTGGTCGCTGCGAGGCACCGGAATGACCAATATTATTGAGTATTGGTGAATTACGCGACATCCAAAATGAACCGCTTAGTGGCATTCTCTTAGAGTGGACATATACGGCAGCCATTTTTTGAGCTGCTTTTCACTAACCCTTGGGAGTGGTTGGCGGGGACCGTAGGGCGGCTGTTTTTAAGTGTGCCCTAATTACTTCTCAACTTCATTTGTAGGTGCTGCCGACGTTCAAGGACACAAACGGGACATCTCCATTAAAGCCTAGCTACGCAGCACAAAGAAAACTGCATTAAACCTCTTTTTTGTCTTTTTCGTGCATACTGAAACTGCTCAAAACAGTTGCGCCGAACGATGCAGAGCACAAAAAGACTTGATACTCGTTATATCACGTCTTCTTTCTTGTAATCTGCATGGAGCGACACATTTTTTTTACCACTTCACAAAAAAAAAAAGAAACAAATAAAATCAAGTTTGCGAAAACATTGGGACGTATGGTGTAAGGCGCGACTGCCGATATTCTCGAAAGACGCGCTTTCAAGCGAAATACAAACGGACTATAAACGGCAATCATAAGACTCTCCGTGTAGTGAACCGGGTTTACCGCTAATAAAATTACGTTTTGGAGAAGCCAGGCGAGCATGGCTTTGTCATTCCAGTTCCGCAACAATTTCCATATTCCTGTTAAGGGGCGAATGGGCAGTCAATTACAGCTCTACACCGATAGTGGTTCATTCAAATCCCGTTTTCTCTCCTGGTTTTGGTCGATTCCCTTGATTTACCGGGTATTGAGAGCTAGACCATAATTAATAAGCTGGCCGAAAGCTCGGTCGCCGTCTACTAAGCTACTGGTCTCTTACATGGCGGTAAAATGAACACTTTGCGGTACGCACTCGCTGCAAAACAACTCTGCAGACACGCGCTAATTGGGATTTTCCAGGGTGCCTTCACTAAATTGCGCTGTTTAGAGGATTACGTCGCAGTTAACGCTAAACAATTTAAAGCTTGCAAAGCGGGTGCGGGATTCTGTTCTCTGAACGGTAGGGTCCTCTAAGCAGCGTGACCTGGCGACATATAGCGGAAATATTGTCAATTGGAATAAGAACACATTTAAAAGCCGCCATTCCCGTCGATTCTGCGGCGCATTGCATTCATACTACTTATATCACAATTCAAAACATGACTTCGAATCCTCTCAGTGCAATGTTCTAATTTTTTTTTTTTAGAATTCACTCTTTCAAATGAATTACTGACAACCTTTTAGCCTGTGTTCTAATATGGTTATATTATGCAATTATCTTTACCGTATTAATTTCCAGCCTTCAGTGAGTGTATATTACGTTTCATTTTCAGATATTCTCAGCAACATTCGCCGTTCCACAGGCTCAGAAACAACCCGTGAGGGCAAAGTAGCAATACCCTGCCGTCCAGAGAACGTAATTATGCAGAGTGGGTGATGCAAATAACTCTGTATTGTGACATTCTAGTGGCAATCAAGAAGAAATGGGGAGGGAATGTACTGAGAACAGAGGGTAACCCAAGGTCGCTTTGCGAGCAGATTAGATTCCAAAGGAAGAAAATCGTAGCAAGGTGGGACGTTAGGTGGGCAGATAAGGTTAAGAAATTCGCTGGGGTCAAGTGGATGCAGCTAGTACAGGACAGGATTATTAGGCATTGAGAGACCTCCGTCATTCAGTCGGTATATTCCGGATGATGATTGTGATTTATGGTGTTTAATATTCCAAAGCGACATACTCTACAATCTAACAAGTAAAGGATTAGGAGAGGTGAAGATAATCCTTTTGGGTTCCAACTGGTTTGCCACATTCATTATTCATTCTGGGAACCAATTTCAAGGGGTTAAACCACGGCCTTATTCACAGACGCGTCTAGACTCGAAGAGTGGGGAAAATAGCCGCTCCTCCACTCTAGGGCCGATTCGGATTCAAGAACGCCCCTCGGCGTTTCCCCCGACAAGATGGCCTCCAGAATATTTGCTCCACACGAAGCGGCGTATGGGAACGAGATTAAGGTAATCTTTTTGCCCGAAAACTGCGTGCTGAAGTGCGTAATACTAACGGTGTTTTATGTCGCCCTTTGAAAATTTGTAAATATTTTTAATGGAATCCTTATTCCCTCCTGGCAAATAATATAATGATATTTATTTATGAGCTCATAAATTTCTTGTGTGGTGTTTGAAAATAAAACTGTCCACATGTTTTATTGGCTACCTATTATTTCAAGAGTGAAGGTAATTTATATTTATTTTGCTGCACAAAAACCTTCAATTCAGATTTATTATGCGTGTTTATAAGCTCCGAATTTATGTTTAATTGCCGGGAAGCTGAAATTTATTTTTATGTATATAACCTTGGATTTATGTTAATTGCATAGAAGTTTACATTCAATTGGATCTTTATAAACTGTAAATATATGTTTCCTTCCTAGAATCTCTTATTTATTTGCACATTTTTGAACTGTCAATTCAGATTTATTTTTCTGTGCATCAACATTTACATTGCCAGTAAGTTGAGATTTACCTTAGACCCTGTGTGTTTCTTGCTTTGGGTTTCATAATAAAATTGGCCACCGGGTTTTATTTGCCTAATTATTACATTAATAAACTGGAAATTTATGTGTTATTCCCGGAAGCTAAACCTTACATTCACATCTATATGCATGTTTATAAACTTTGAATTCATCTGCAATTATCGAGAAGTTAACATTTATATGCCTCTTTATTCTTTCCCTTTCCTATGTAACTCATGTGCAGTTGACAATAGGGTGTTTATTGATAGATCTGTATACACCCAGTCGGTAGTTTATTAGGTATTCACTGACTCTTCTCTTCTAGATGTGTATAGTGCATCCGCCATGTGTATGTGTACTACACTGGAAGCATCTCTCATAGCCTGAGTCGCTTTGGGACGTTAAACCCCAAAAACCAACTGCACTGGAATCTGCAATATGATGTCGCACTTTGCAGAGAAGGATTACGTGGCCATATTTGTTAGCCTTATAAGGTACATTCCTGCTCAAGATTCGTTGCAATGCAATTTTCCTAGAAGCATTCCATGCGTTTTGGTGCAATAGATGAAATATATATCTCTGAGGCACCTAGCGTATTAAAGGTAAAAAAAAAATATCTCGCATAAACTTTTTTTTGGAAATGAAACTCATCACGTTGCTTGTTTATTTGACCTCCCTGGCCAGAATTGTTGCGATACTAGTCTTCAGGCAAACAGTGTCAAAGCTCTAGCATCTTTTGTACATACTAGTGATGAAGTCTAAAAAAAAATACAGGTCGGCACCCAAACTAGAGAGCAATTAGTACCCTCAAGAAATGCTTCAGCCCACAAGTTTCGAGTTGGATAAGCAAAAATTGTATATGAATAAATAATAGTCGTCAAATCCGGCTGAGTAGATCGGCAACATGCTGTAATGCATAGATGTATAATTTAAGCAATTTTTACACAGATGCTAAATCAGTAAGCAGTATATAGTTGGAGTGATCATACCCTTTCTTGAAAATAAACTATTAAACACCGAATCAAGCAAGTATTAACACCTACAAACACCCCAGTGCTGCAGCAGTGCGGCGCTGATAGTAGCTAAAATGCACGAAACATCCATTGTAAATGGCAGCACCACAAGCAAGGAGTGAATGCTCCTGAAACCTTGTTCACATTGCTCCTGTTATCGCCACCTGTCATCATCATCATCATCAGCCTGAATATACCCACTGCAGGGCGAAGGCCTCTCCCATATTTCTCCACTTAACCCAATTCTGTGCTAGCTGCATCCACTTGACCCCTGCGAACTTCTTAATCTCATCCGCCCACCTAACTATCTGCCGCACCCTGCTACGCTTTCCTTCCCTTGGAATCCAGTTTGTTACCCTCAGCGACCATCGGTTATCCTTTCTTCGCACTACATGTCCCGCCCATGTCCATTTCTTCTTAATTTCCACTAGAGTATAGGTAACTTGAGTTGTTTCTCTGACCCACTCTGCACGCTTTCTATCTTTTAATGTTACTCCTACCACTTTTTGTTCCATAGCCCTCTGGGTTGTCCTCAACTTAAGTAGAACTCTCTTGGTTAGCCTCCACATTTAAGCCCCATAGGTGAGTATAGGCAAGATGCAACTGTTGTATACTTTCCTCTTGAGCGATACCGGTAAGCTGCTAGTCATAATCTCCGAGTGCTTGCCAAATGCGCTCCATCCCAATCTTATTCTTCTTGTTATTTCCTTTTCATGGTCCGGATTTGCGGTTACTACCTGTCCTAAGTAGGCATATTCGCCTACTATTTCCAGTATTTCGCTACCTAATGTACACTGCTGTTCTTTCCCGAAGCTGTTGAACAATACCTTAGTCCTCTGCATATTGATTTTCAAGCCTACCTTTCTACTTTTCCTGTCTAGGTCATCAATCATTATTTGCAATTCATCCCCCGAGTTGCTTAGCAAGGCAATGTCATCAGAAAATCGCAGATTACTTAGGTATTCTCCATCTACCCTTATCCCTAACTGCTCCCATTCCAAGTCTCTGAATACTTCCTCTAAACATGCTGTGAATAGTACTGGGGAGATTGTGTCTCCTTGCCTAACACATTTCTTTATGGGAATTTCGTTACTTTCTTTATGCAGAACTTTGGTTGCTGTGCAGCCACTATATATATCTTCCAGCACTTTCACGTACGGCTCGTCTACCCCCTGATTTCGCAATGCCTGCATCACCGCCGAGGTTTCAACCTAGTCAAATGCTTTTTCTTAATCGGTGAGCGGTGCAGCGGTGGCGTAGCGGTAGAACATCCGCCTCGCATGGAAGAGAACCGGGGCTCAAATCCCGGTGCCGCGCAATTCTCCACCGGATAAAAAAAAATCCGCGTGTCGATGGAATTGCATAAATAGGTTTGGGGTGCGACCTGATGCCGGTGAACACCTCCGGCAACGCAGTCCCTCACCAGAACTAGACTTGGCCACCCTGGTGCAGTAATTGGCCACAACCTCTCATGATAAGGTCCATAAAACCCCGGCCCTCAGTCACCAGCGGCTGCGGAACAACTGACCAGCGACCATCGCTGCTCGCCACCTGTATATTATGCCAAAGTGTGAAGAATTTGAAGAGCCTTCAAAACTTTCAAATAAAACATTAGGTTAACGCTTAAGCTCTGCCTTAATATTATGTGATGGCATTTCTTGATGATGTTTTCATTTTTTTATTTATTTTATTTCTTTTTTACTTTTTTTACACACTGATACTTACCATCTACAAACATTGGCGTTTATATTCTCAGCAGTCTGAATCTTTGAATGCATTTTTCATTTTTTCATCTCTTCGAATCAATTGATCAGCAACTGTCTAAATTTTCGTGGTGAACATTATGCATTTTCTTTTCGTTCCGAGCATTTTGACACATTTCAGCCTCTTTTCTAAGTTTTTCATCTTTTCAAATAACCTTTTCAATATTTTACAATTAGCATTGCACCTGTGCAGCTGCATGAGTTGGTTCCTCAAGGATACATTGCACAGCCTTCAAATGCGTAGCCAACGCCACGAGCACCCGTGCCACGCTACTTTATTCTTGTGCCAACGGGGCCCCCGCCACACCTCTCACATGAGAGCATAACACGCATACGCCACGATTGACCTGCGGCCCAGCCATCGGAATGGATCGCTGTACATTTCTGACGAATGGAGGACAGGTGTGGTCCTACAGGCAATAAATTTGAGTTGAAGATCGAGGTCTCGGACAGCCAGGTATTCCGGCGTTACGGGGTCCGTGCGAAAAAGACAGAAAGGTGGGGACTGCACCGTCGGCACAGATACAATAGAGACACCTCTGCGGCACAGTCGGTGAGTAGGCTCGCACTGCTGTAAATGTAGAAAGTCTCGCCGGTGAGTGTAAAAGTTGCCATTTGGTTTCTAGAATAAAGACCATTGATGTCGACCGACCGACACTCTTCTTATTTTTATTTGTACATTTTATTATATCCATGCAGTATGTAAGTAGCAATGATCATAAAGCTTGAAAGGAAGGGGGAGGGAGGGGGAGTGGGGTGCTTGACAACAAAATGAATCCCTCACTACGTCCAGCGCCTGTGTACTTTTTTGGGGTCCATTGAGGCAGCACCTTTTGTAACAATGGTAGATGAAATTAATTCCAATTTTAAAATCGATGTGTCTTTATCGTGTTCGTCTGGGTGCATAGGGTGGTGGGGCCATTTTGCGTTCAGAAACCATGCATAGTAATGCCTTAATAAAGTGAAAACTAAATGGATTTTTCAAATGACCCATTTTTTCAAAGTTGGATGAGGCATGACAGCAAAACATGAACGGCTCTAAATTATATTTATTACACAAACCGTCATGCGGTGGCATTTTTCATTTTATAATTAATAAACGATTCTTGGTTTCAGATGCAAGTGGGATGTTTGAGCGGCAAGTCAGCATAGTTTGCATATTGCAAAATATTGCATATTGCAAAATAAATATGAAGTGTAGAATATATGCATATTTTATGTTTTGTTCTTTGTTGGAATACAATTCAACAACAGGTCCACTGATTGCTGAAACCTCCATAACTTTATTGCATTCCTCGGCTTCCTCATTGGGATTCAATAAATCGAACCCTTCTTCTCATGAAGATGTATATAGAGCGTTTCAGCGAATGCATTAAAAAAATGGGCTTAAAATAAATTATAAAATGGTGCGAGCAAACGTTTTGCCGATGCACATGTAATATTCCGCAAAAATACTCTTGTTATTCAGCAAATGCAAATAGCCCAATATATAAATTTTCATTGCCTATTTGTGTGGTTAGTACGAAGGCAAATTCAAATTCGATAACCAAACGATTCCGTATCAGTTTTGATATGAAAAGAAACACATTTTCTAATCTCGTGCAGCGTGAGGAATTCTGACACTTTTCCTGCACGAAACCGAAACTAAGCATCAGTAGCGTAGAAAGCTCGGTCCACTAGGGACATGCGGTGACGACGGAAAGCACAACGGTGTCGAATTCAAACAGCCAGGCTTACTTCGACGTTTGACGGACCTTATTCCGCGCCGTCGCTTTCAAAAATAACCGCAATGCAGCTGTTAAAATAGTGGTCGAAATTGAACAGCGTTTAATCGCACTATGATTTGGTGGAGAGATGTACGGTGGCTAATTAATTAGGTGAGCATAAGATGTATTGTATGCTCAATTTTGGGGCCCGCAAGAAAATAGGCGGGTCTGCAATATTCTGGTAACCATTACAATGAAATGTACAGAATAACCACTGTGTCTGTTACGAGCAGCCACTAAGTGACTTTTTATTCACATCATTGAGGCTCTCCGATGATTTGTCTATCGTGAATTGTGTTGACATTTCTTTATGGAATGTCCCTCGCTGTTTGGCCGACCGGAGTCAGTGCAGCGATCTATTCGGTGGACCGGGATGCCACGTTCAAATTGCCGTGCCACCCCGCTTCCAGCCCCGGAGTTCGATAGGGCGGGTAGCGTATTTGGGTTTGCTCGGTACGGTGCCTCCGCGAGGGACAAAACGACAGAAGAGACGAAGAAAGCGGGCTGTTCCGACTACTGTCTACCGCCCCCAGGAGCCGAGCAGCCTAGCGATTACCGGCGCATGCTTTTTCAATGGGCGTCATGTTGGATGCGGCACTAGCTTGAGAGAGCTTATAATACTATACTACTACTACTACTACTACTACTACTAAATAATAATATTATTAATATTACACACATTAATATTTCTTTACTAAATTACGACTGTGAAGATAATATTTAGCCAGTTAATTCGGCCGTTACCTACAGACAATTCAGTGCGAACTTCGTGTAACGAGTCTTCCTCTATACTACTACTACTACTACTAAATATAATCATAATCAGTGCAGCGGTGGCGTAGCGGTAGAACATCCGCCTCGCATGCAAGAGGACCGGGGTTCAAATCCCGGTGCCGCGCAATTCTCCACCGGATGAAAAAAAAAAAAAAAAGAAAAAAAATCCGCGTGTCGATGGAATTGCATATACAGGTTTGGGGTGCGACCTGATGCCTCCGGCAACGCACTCCCTCACCAGAACAGGAGTTTTCCACCTTGGTGCAGTAATTGGCCACAACCTCCTATGATAAGCTCCATAAAACCCCGGCCCTCAGTCACCAGCGGCTGCGGAACAACTGACCACGGCGGCGGTCAGACCTGTGACGCAGCAGGGGGTGCTAAGAAAGCCTGGCTCCGCTGGACAGGGCGCCATTGGAAACTGACCCTGGCAACGTTTAATGCTAGAACCCTAGCTAGTGAAGCTAGTTTAGCAGTGCTGTTAGAGGAACTAGAGGGCGTGAAATGGGATGTCATAGGGCTTAGTGAGGTTAGGAGGCCGAATGAGGCATATACTGTACTGAAGGATGGGCATGTACTGTGTTATCGAGGTTTACCAGAGAGGCGACAACTAGGGGTAGGCTTCCTTGTCAATAAGTATATAGCGGGTAATATAGATGAATTCTATAGTATTAATGAGAGGGTTGCAGGCATCGTAATTAGGCTTAATAAACGGTATAAACTGAAGGTTGTACAGGCCTATGCACCTACATGTAGTTATGATGACCAGGCAGTTGAAAGCTTCTATGAAGATGTAGACTCGGCAATGCGAAAAGTAAAGACGCAGTATACTGTACTAATGGGCGACTTCAATGCCAAGGTAGGGAAAAAACAGGCAGGAGACAAGGCAGTAGGTGACTATGGCATTGGTTCTAGGAATAGCAGGGGGGAGTTACTAGTTGAGTTTGCAGAGCGCAATAACTTCCGAATCATGAATACCTTCTTCAGCAAACGGAAGAACCGGAAATGGACATGGAAAAGTCCGAACGGAGAGACTAAAAATGAAATCGACTTCATAATGTGTTCAACCCCCGCCATTGTGCAGGATGTAGAGGTAATCGGGAAAGTTCGATGTAGTGACCACAGGATGGTGAGGTCCCGAATTAGCCTAAATCTGAAGAAGGAACGCAACAGATTAGTAAGAAAGAAACCCATCAACGAATTAGCGGTGAGGGGGAGGACAGAAGAGTTCAGGATCTCGCTAAAGAATAGGTATTCAGCTCTAACTGAGGATGGCGACATTACCCTAGAGGCAATGAACAATAATTTCAGAGATATCATGACTGAGTGCGCGGTAGAAGTAGGCGGTAGGATAGTTAGAGAGGATACCGGTAAGCTGTCTAAGGAGACGAAAGATTTGATTAAGAAACGGCAGAGTATGAAAGCTTCCAATCCAACAGACCAGATCGAATTGGCCGAGATATCAAAGCTAATCAATAAGCGCAAGGTGGCCGATATAAGGAAGTATAACATGGAGAAAATTGAGCATGCTGTAAAGAATGGGGGAAGCCTTAAAGCGGTAAAGAAGAAATTGGGCATAGGCAAAAACCAGATGTATGCGATAAGGGACAAGGCGGGCAACGTCATCACTAATATGGACAAGATAGTCAAAGTAGCCGAGGAGTTCTATACAGATCTCTACAGTAGCCAAAGTAGTCAGGACCGTAATGAGATTGGCGGTAGGGAAAAACAGTCAGACGTTCCACCAGTGACGAAGGACGAGGTCAAGAAAGCACTAGAAACTATGAAAAGGGGGAAATCAGCTGGAGAGGATCAGATAACTACAGATTTGCTGAAGGACGGGGGGGATATCGTGCTAGAAAAACTGGCCACCCTGTATACGCAGTGCCTGGTGTCATCGACGGTACCGGAGGCATGGAAGAATGCAAACATTATCCTCATTCACAAGAAAGGGGACTCTAAGGACCTTAAAAATTACAGACCAATCAGCTTACTGTCTGTTACCTATAAGGTATTTACTAAGGTAATCGCTAATAGAATCAGGACAACCTTAGACTGCAATCAAGCAAAGGATCAAGCAGGGTTTCGGAAACGGTACTCTACTATCGATCATAACCATACCATCAATCAGGTGATAGAAAAATGCTCGGAATATAACCAGCCCTTATACATAGCATTCATTGATTACGAAAAAGCATTTGACTCAGTTGAAACCTCGGCGGTGATGCAGGCATTGCGAAATCAGGGGGTAGACGAGCCGTACGTGAAAGTGCTGGAAGATATATATAGTGGCTGCACAGCAACCATAGTTCTACATAAAGAAAGCAACAAAATTCCCATAAAGAAAGGTGTTAGGCAAGGAGACACAATCTCCCCAGTACTATTCACAGCTTGTTTAGAGGAAGTATTCAGAGACTTGGAATGGGAGCAGTTAGGGATAAGGGTAGATGGAGAATACCTCAGTAATCTGCGATTTGCTGATGACATTGCCTTGCTAAGCAACTCGGGGGATGAACTGCAAATAATGATTGATGACCTAGACAGAAAAAGTAGAAAAGTAGGCTTGAAAATCAATATGCAGAAGACTAAGGTAATTTTCAACAGCCTCGGGAAGGAACAGCAGTTTACATTAGGTAGCGAAATACTGGAAATAGTAGGCGAATATATCTACTTAGGACAGATAGTAACCGCAGATCCGGACCAGGAAATGGAAATATCAAGAAGAATAAGATTGGGATGGAGCGCATTTGGCAAGCACTCGCAGATTATGACTAGCAGCTTACCGGTATCGCTCAAGAGGAAAGTATACAACAGTTGCATCTTGCCTGTACTCACCTATGGGGCTGAAACGTGGAGGCTAACCAAGAGAGTTCTACTTAAGTTGAGGACAACCCAGAGGGCTATGGAACGAAAAATGGTAGGGGTAACATTAAGAGATAGAAAGCGTGCAGAGTGGGTCAGAGAAATAACTCAAGTTACCGACATTCTAGTGGAAATTAAGAAGAAGAAATGGACATGGGCAGGACATGTAGTGCGAAGAGAGGACAACCGATGGTCGCTTAGGATAACAAACTGGATTCCAAGGGAAGGAAAGCGTAGCAGGGGGAGGCAGAAAGTTAGGTGGGCGGATGAGATTAAGAAGTTCGCAGGGGTCAAGTGGATGCAGCTAGCACAGAACTGGGTTAAGTGGAGAAATATGGGAGAGGCCTTCGCCCTGCAGTGGGTATAATCAGGCTGATGATGATGATGATGATGATGATGATGATGATAATCATAATATTTGTAATAGTAGTAGTAGTCGTAGTAGTAGTAGTTGTTGTAGTAGTAGTAGTATAGGCTTTCTCAGGTTAGGGCCGCGGCCAACATGACGCCCATTGAAAATCATGCGCAGTTAATCGCTAGGCTGCTCGGCTCCTGGGGGCGGTAGACGATAGTCGGAACAGCCCCCTTTCTTCGTCTCTTCTGTCGTTTTGTCCCTTGCGGAGCCACCGTACCAAGCAAACCCAAATACGCCGGCGGGTACCCAAGAGGTTTTTATATATTGTAGGCATAAGAGACATTTATCAGGATTTCGATGGGCACAGAGTGCGTCTTACTTTTGCAATATTTCGAACCACCGCAGTATAGTCGCTGGTTTTATATTTGGAAATGCTGGATGTAATGGCTTAATCTATGGCTGCCTCTTCGGTCTCCTCCAGAATTTTCGTTTTACCGATCGCTGCCGATGCTGAGAGGCAGCCTTGGTTTTCAACGAATACTAAGCGGATGCTTTTGTATCAGCTTAATCTGCCGTGGCCCCGTGCGCCTTGCCTTCCTGAACTTCCTCCTAAGTGCCTGATAGACTTTCATGATGGGTTTACTCCGCCGGGAAGGCGCAGTGGTAACGGCGCTCGACTACTGTTCCTAAAGACGCGGAATCAGATCCCGTCCTCGGCGGCAGCTTTTCGATGGAGGCGAAAAGCAAGGCACACGTGTGCTGTACGATGTCAGTACACGTTAGAGAACCCCAGGTGGTCGAAATTTCCGGAGTTCTCCACTACGGCGTCTCTCGTAGCCTAAGTCACTCAGGAACGTTAATCCCCACAAACCAACCTTTCAAGTTGGGTGGCGAAAACTTATCACAATGGCAACCCTGTATCCAAAAAAACGCCATTTTTAATTGTAGGAAATATCACACGTTTGTGTGGTCGCTTTGAACGCCGCAAAGCTGAGCTAAACTGCTTGAAATACGGCGCAGTTTGACAAGAACGGCAAGAATACAACATTTCTTGCCTTACCGTCGCCCCGTTAATCGCGACACTTAAGAAAACTAGCCGTTCGGCAAACCGCGGCAGGCCTGGCCGCACCGGCCGGCTAATACGCCATTTCGGCGCAACGGCGTGCATTGGTGCCTTCACATGCCACTTTGTCCAGCGTGCTGAGATAAACTGTTCAAAACGCAGCTGCGTTTCGGAAAAGCACAATATATTAAACCTCACCGCGGTTGGAAACTGCAGGAGCGTCACGAACTGCCCCTGAACTTCTCTATGCCTAAACATCCGGCACGCCTGGTCACGAGCTGCAAAACCTAATTGGCACCGGCCGGTGTGGTCAGCGTAAACTGCTTGAAATGCAGAAAACGTTGCTCACCTTGCAGTCGTTCCAAACCACAGTTGTTCCGCGTAGTAGCCCACGAGAGATAAAAGTATGCGGTCTGTGCGGCACTTGCGCGGCGAGGCACAAGCAGACAATCGCTCCCTCCCTTCGACAACTTTCTGTCCTCTGCTCCGGCGGGCTACCGCTTCAGCGAGTGCCGTCGCGCGCGCATCCGCGCATGTCCACGCTGGTGCCGCCATCCATCAATCGGCGGCAGCGCAAAAAGTAGCGCGTCATTTCTTGGCGCCAGTTTTTGCCGAGTGTCCGCTCTTTACCAATCTCTTTCTCTATGGCGGGGCTGACTGGCAATCTATTTTTCTGTTGTTATGCATGCTGAAAATAGAAACAGTAGCAGACCATGTAAAACCAAAATAATGCGTCAGAAGGGCAGGGAAGGGCGCAGCGCATGCTAGCATTAAAATCGCGCGCCTTTCAGCAAGACCGGAAGCAGTTGCCGCCGGCCGCTTGGTGCTCTACAGTCAAATGGGCCGCTGGGCCCTATGGGAGTGTCCGCTCTTTACCAATCTCTTTATCTATGGCCCCGCCCTGGCCTCCCCGGCTCGGCAAAAGGTCCCGGGACTTGCTTCTGACACGCTTATCTACCATCGTATCTTTGCTGCTAACATCCCGCCGCCAACATTAGCTGCTGGCTCATGCGCACTCGCGCTGCCCACACAAACACAATACAAATAGGAAAACGCGTGCGTGGTTTAAAACGCTTCAAGGAGCTGCGGAGCCCTACAAGTTTTACAACTTGTAGTCATGTTACAAAAGAACTTAAAGCAGCTCTGTCTGCTGGAGATCCAGCGTTGTCGTCCAGCAGCACTTTTAATATAATCCAATGCGTTACAAATGATAAAATTGAACTAATTGAATAAAAGAAGGTTTTCGTCCGTGTGTTTGGATTCCAGGCCCTGAGAACGCCATGCGGGCGCGCAACATGATGGCCACAAAGAGTTGTTGCTACCAAGTGTAGAGTGAAACACTTGTACCTGCGACGTACCCACAAGGAGTTTGTGAAGTGTGCACTCAAAGTCGACTTTCTAGGCTTCTTTATATGAAGAAATTGTTGAGTGAACTGTGGGGATGCTTTCAGTTTTCTTCGTCTCTGAATCTGTGAGCTTTCTACTATAAAAAATAATGATAGAAAATAAGCTAACCGATTTCATAATAGACTTTCTTCCGGAGCAGGCCTGTTCACGAAATGTTTGCCATAGGAACATCAACACTAGCGTGCAAAGGCAGTGAAATTTACTCAGAATGAAGAAAAAGACTGTTAAAAAGGAGAGGCAAAGCATGTGACGCTCATTTTAATTCGGCTTATTACCTTGAAGATTTCCCGTAAGAGGGCACTGCAGTATGGTAATAGAAGCCGCGGGTCTAAACGATGTCCTAAATGGTGACGCTGCAGGAGTGGTGGAAAGTTTAGCTAAGGGAGTTGACGAGATCAGGGAGATAGCACAGCAGACGCAGATAGTTGTATGCACAGTACCAGAGGTGTTAGGATTGAACGGAAAGATGGAAAAGGACGTGGTGACAGTTAATCAGGACATAAGAAAGTTAAGCCTGGAGAAGCGTTTCGAAGTGGTTGTGGTAAACAGGGAGGTACATAAAGCAGGTTTTGGTAGGGCTTTTCAGCGAGATGGCATTCATTTTAACAGAAGGGTGGGAGCAGAGATCGGCTGGCGCTTGGCATGCAGGGCTGTAGCTTTTTTAGGGGGCCGGCGAGGACTCCGTGCACAGAGGTAGTTAGAAGTGAAGCAGAAGAAAGTGTAATAATGGAGGCTGACCCCCCAAAAATGGCAAAGAGTAGGTCGAGAAAGAAAAGTGCAAAAAAGAAATTTAACACTAGGATCAGCTACATAAACATGCAAGGAGGTTGAACAAGAGTGAAATGGCTAGAGATAGAACAGCAGTTGAAGGATGACAAAATAGGTGTGTACGCTCTTTGCGAGACTCATCTCAGGGATCTAAAGATCCGCCGTTTATAGAAGGCTACGTCTGGGAAGGGTGCAACAGAACGAGAACGGAAAGAAAGGGTGGAGGGGTAGGTATGTTGATACACCAGGGAACAAATTGGCAAAGAATTAAATCATCTTGTAAAGAACATATCTGGGTTTCAGAAACCATTGACGGCATAAGGACGTGGCTAGGGGTAGTTTATTTAGGAACAGGACATCAATGCAGGCAAGAAAACAGGGATCTTGTTGAATGTCTCAGTGACGATATCAGCCAGTTTGGAAACGGGGCCAATATTATTCTGCTGGGGGACATGAACGGCCACATCGACGATCTGAATGGATACACGGATTGTAACGCAAGCTAATGCTAGATTTCTGCGAGCGACACGATCTAGTTATACTAAATAGAGAAACAAAATGTGAAGGCCAAATGACGTGGGAATTCCGCAACAGGCAGACGACCATTAACTATTGTCTAATGTCGCAGGAAATTTATAACAAGGTCACAAAAATGGAAATAGACGAAGAAGGGGAGTGTAGTCTGGGAAGTGATCATAAACGTATTAGTCTGCAGATGGGGCCCTTGATGGAAAGAGAAATGGAACTTAGACAAAACGTAAACGCAAAATTAAACGAGGATCAAATAGCGCAGATGGCAGCAGACATAGAGGAAGCAATAGAGAAAAGCCCCATGAAGACTGGGATTGTGAACAGGTAGAACTACTCATAAGGAGTAAAATTCAGGAGGTTAAAGTAGCAAACCGCTGGAATGGAAAGAGGAAGCCACGGAGCTGGTGGAATAAGGAAATCAGGGAAGCTATTGAACAACGACGGGCTTCTTCAAGGGAACACCGAATGGCAAAGAAAGCACAGGCTTCTCAGGAGGAAATCGACCAAAAATGGGAATCATATAGACAAAGGAAACTTCAAGTGCAGGCCCTCGTCCAAAGTAAAATAAGACAGTCCACCGATCGCTGGATGGCTGATATACACGATGCCTCTAGAGGCGGAGCAAGAAAATTCTGGAACCATATAAGCTGGCTAGGGAAGAATCAAAGAAAGCAAGATCAGATTCAAGATAACGAGGGAAATTGTTTAAAGGGAGACAACGCAGTGAACTACATTACATCAGTTATAGCCGAGTCATTTAAGAGCGACGATAGGGTAATCTCCGCAAATCAGGAAGCAACACAAGGTAGCAGAATACAAAGCACCTTAGAACTGACCAATCTAAACTGGAAAAAGGCAGAAAAAAATATTCCTAAAAACACATCTACAGAAATAGATGGAATTCCGATCAAGCTGATTAATGAAGTCGGTCCAAAAAGCAAGGAAACGTTGTTAAAAGCTTTGGAAGCAGTCATAACGAATAAGCAAATTCCGGACAGCTGGCGGCAGAGTAAAATGAATTTGATTTATAAAGGGAAAGAAGAAAGGATGCACATAAAATCCTACAGGCCGATTACCATAACATCTGTTATGTACAGGTTAGCCATGCAGGCGGTGAAATTAAAGGTGCGAGCATGGGTTGAAAGTAACAAGATACTCGGAGAACTTCAGAACGGCTTTAGAAATGGTAGGCGCTTAGATGATAGCCTATTCGTGCTTACCCAATGCATCGAAATATCTAGAGTGGAAAATAGACTTTTGTATTTGGCCTTCCTGGACATAAACGGGGCGTACGAAAACGTAAGCAGGAAACTCCTGTGGAATATATTAAAAGAAGAAGGTATCGGTTATGAGATAATAGAGTTCCTACAGGAAATATACCGGGATAACAAAGTAGAAATTACGTGGGAAGGGATAAGAAGTACGGAGGATGTCAAAGTATGCAAAGGATTAAGACAAGGCTGTCCTCTATCACCGGTGCTGTTCTTGCTTTATATGATAAACCTGGAACGGAGGATACAAGACAGTAACCTAGGTTTTAACCTGTCATATAGATTAGGGGGAAAGGCGGTAGAGCAGCGCCTCCCCGGTTTGATGTATGCAGACGATATTGTGCTGCTAGCTGAGAGTCTGGAAGAATTGTAAACTCTAGTTAAGTATTGCGGAGACGAAGGGTTCGCTCTAGGCTTTAGTTTCAGCGCAGTTAAGTCGGATCTGATGATTTTCAACGGCTCAACTGATCAGGGTCTTAAAATACAAGGCCTTGAAATACCTAGAGTAGCAGAATATAAATATTGGGGGGTATGGATAAACGTAGGATTGGCATACATTGGAAAGCATGAGCAATCACTTAAGGCCAAAGGGCGAAGGAATGCCGGGATAATGAAGCATAAGGCATTGTGGGGATACAATAGGTATGAGATTTTGAGGGGTATTTGGAAAGGAATTATGGTGCCCGGACTTACTTTCGGAAATGCGATTTTGTGCCTAAAATCAGAGGTACAGTCGACATTAGAAACAAATCAGAGATCCGTTGGACGATTAGCACTAGGTGCCGACGGCAAAACTACAAATGAGGCCGTACAGGGAGATATGGGCTGGGCATCTTCCGAAGTACGGGAAGCTCAGAGTAAAATATTATATGAGGAACGCCTCAGGAAATTGGACAGTAACAGATGGGCAGCTAAGGTATTTAAATACCTGTACCTAAAAAGCGTTGACTCACAATGGAGGAAAAGAACTAGGAAACTAACTAAAAAGTATGCTAGTAACAAGGACGAAGAAATAAAGAGCATTAAGCAACAGATGAAAAACACAGAAGGTAAAAATTGGATAAATTCGATGGAAAAAAACAGAGTGTGGAATCATATCGAAAGTGGAAAATGCAGATCAGGAAGGAAGATTTCTTTGATAACTCAAGAGGCAGTGCCCTACTTTTTGAAGCTAGATTAGGGTGCCTTAGAACAGGCAGCTACAAAAAGAAATTTAACAATGGAGATGACCATGTGCTGTATGTGGAAACTCCAGTGAAACAATTGACCATATTATACTCGAATGCAATGGTATCCATCCGGAAGTTGATGCAGGCGCAATCATTGTTCCTAAAGCTCTGGGGTTTAGAGATACCAGTGGCCGGGTGAATACACAGGCGGTGGAAACTAGCAAAAAACGGCTGGAAGATTGGTGGCTTAAAAGCAGAGAAGTGACATAATGTTAGTAATGTAGAAACGAAGATTTAATAAATAGAATGATGGTTTAGTTAAACAATGTAATTCAATAATTAAGATATAGAGAGAAAAATGAGCATGATAGCTACTGCTACCACCCCGTTTCAAAGGGGACGCTCCTATATTCCATCCATCCATCCATCCGGTTACGTACAATAGCAGATCCCTCATGATTAGACATTCATTGCGGAAATGGTCAGTAAACGTGCTACAATTGTCCATGGAGATATCGTAGCAGTGGTGTAGCATACCCTCATTGTCCGGCCGTAAATGAAAGCGACAGCCTCAGCGCGCCTGCCAAGCAGGCGCAGGTAGGATTTCGTGGCTTTCTGAACCAGCAGCGCGCTGTCCTGTTCCCGTATCATGGCTGAGCGGGTTCTGCCAACTATATTTGTGAAGACAAGACAAGGACTTGTCTCTGTGTTTCATCTCCACAATGTCATGGGAAGGTCGTTCCAGTCCGTAGAGATCCGGAAGGTAAAACGAGGCAGGGAAGGTTGTGGTTCGAGCGCGTGGGCTCGCAACTTGTAACAGATGGCTGGTGCGATGGGATATGCGGGCTGCAGGTGTGATGTAGAGTGCACGACGAAGGAAAGATAAAACTCTTGTACAAGGACACCTACTGGAGAGCGCTGAGAGGCCAGATCTAAATTTTAAAGGTGAAACGCGGGCATCATATCTGTAGAAGGAGTGAATGATTGTGACTGCGCGATGTGTGATGAGCCGGTGATGTGATTGATGCGGAATCCAAAAAGGCGCCGCATATTCGACTGGAGCCTGACAATCATTTTGTACGCAATCTTTACATTGGGTGCAGTGCTGCACAGATGACATTTCAGAAACATAATGTTTTATTATATGCCGAGATCATATTAGTTACATGCGCATGCCAATTATGATCATAGGACAGGGTCGCATCTAGGTATTTATAAGACTGCACTAGCTTCCTCTTCGTATTAGGGACAGTGTAAGAAAAATAGAAAGGAGTTATTATTATGATAGAGGGACCTGTATTTATATTTAGTAGCTTTTAAGGTCAGTATCGAACTGTTTCAAGACACTCCCTTTGAACTTTCAAGAGCGTCATGAGAACTCGAGTGAGGGATAGAGAAAGTAAAGATATCTATAAAAATGCGTTTTAGTAAGCGTCTTAGTAGTGTTTTCTGGGCACAGTAAAAAAGTATTCCATTCACTTGCGTGGATATATCTGTAATCATTAGATAATATCTTAGAGTAGCGAATTTTGTATGGTGTGGGTTTGAACCTATATCTTTTCTTTCACAGGTCCTGGAACATCATCAGTGGGGACGTAGTCTGCGACCTCTCGCCTTTAATTTTTTGGAGGTTTTCTTTGAAGGCAGCTTGAGCAAACGATTGTTTAGCGCTTCGGTATAATATAGCCAGGATGGCGAATTTTAGTGCCAGTGCTTCTCTTTGGGCGCAAGAGCAGTAATCATGACATCATTTTTGAGCCAGTCAGCATATATTGCTTTCAAAGCGATTGATCTCTAAAAGGTTGCCAGAATTCTCATGACGCCTTTCTTTGTCTAAAATGCGAACTCTTCTGAAGGAGAGCGATTTTTAGATGGCCTTGTACTTTGTAGCTATAAGTAGTGTTAGGGTTCAGCTTCAATGATCTGTCCTCATATTCCACGCAGATGGTTAGTTCTATTATTATTATCATTATTATTACTTTTGTTCATACTGTTTTGCATGCAATCCCGTCGAGTGAGCTATTTTGTTGCGCACGGAAGGAGCGTAAAAGCCCATTAGGCGGTCCAAGTAGCACCAGGGAACGGGTGTGGTTGTTCAACGAACGTAATGCCGCATTAACTTTCTCAATATATTTGAATGCAGCGCGGCCATGGTCAGTTGACAAGCTTTTGAAGCGATGTACGAGAACAAAATGTCGCCCAATAACCGCCACAAGTCTGTGCTTTATGGTTTTGTGTAGGGAATAGCGCCATATGGGACGCTATTAAACTCTTCAACTTTTCGCCTCTTCTTCTCCAGGATAGGGGATCCTTTCTCGGCAATATATGTTTAGAATCATCGACGCATCTCATTTGCGTTCACGGCGTGCGGGCATCATCTACTGGCCAATTTTGCAGTCTAAAATATTTCATGACATAAAAAAGAGAGACGGTTAGTCTCAACTTGCCCTTCAAAACATCTCGCGGCTCAGAGCGACGCGCTTTCCGATAGAAGCGTCCTGTATAAAGCAGTGTTACAGTGTTTTCGCCTTTTTTGCTCGAGGATAGTGAATCCTTTCTCGGCACTATATGTTTAGAATCATAGACGCCTCTCCTTTGCAGTCACGGCGTGCGGGCATCATCTACCGGGCAATGCTGGAGTCTAAATTTTGTGACAAGAAAAAGACGGATGGTTCGTCTCAACTTGCCCTTCAAAACATCTCGCTGCTCAGAGCGACGCGCTTTCCTATAGAAGCGTCCTGTATAAAGCAGTGTTACATCAGCGCCAGAGAACGATATATCAAGATGCTGTGTCACCCTTGAGGACGCGGAACCTAACAACACCCACAGTTTCAGGAAACATCTTGCACTAAGCAACGGGGTACTTGGGTTTGCTATATGCGGCGTCGGCCGTGTTTCAGGTGTTCGCAGCGCGACCAGGGCTTTCCTTCACTATTGGGCAAATCTCGAACAAGTCTCTTTTGTGGTCAGCGGAATAAGGAGCCTTTTTTTTTCATTCACCGAGGGATTTACACACGTGGAATGAAATATAATCTACCTTCCTTTTTTATTTCACGTGTAAGCTTTGATAAAAAATGTCGAACCTTTTTTCCTCCAAACCGGCTTTCTGGAGCACTTGCAAAAACATGTCTCTAACCTGGTTACTTTAAGCTCAGTAGTCGCGAATTAGAACGCCTCCCCGCAGCTTGCGAGCTCACCGCTGGCTCGTAACGCTTTTCTCCCCTTTTTTAGGACCTTGCGCCATCGTCACAGAACAAACTTCCACGCGGCTTCTTTTATCTCCGAAATTTGCCACACTCTTTTGAGCGACAATTGAGACAGAGAAAAAATCCGCATCGGAAGTTATGAGCTTGCCTTTGAGGACATGTAGCACGTATATGCTAATAATCAGTAGGCATTCAATATAGACAACGCACGCATTCTAAGCACAGACTTAAAACCACTGTCGGGACAAATGGGGAACTGTCACGTAAAGCAAGTGCGACAGTGTTTGAACCTATCCCCCTTCCTATAACCGTAAAAGTAATTGCACCTTTTGCACTGAACTGAGGGAGAAAAAGCTTACATGACCAATGTCCTTCAGTAGAGCATCATTGACCTCTTTTAGCTTAGCTGATATTTTTTGGCCCCAGGCCTCTAGCTAGAAAAGGGACTTGATAGGGAATGGCTTTATGGCCGCCCAGCTTCGGTCTTTGCAGAATCAGTGAAACCATCCGGTAATCTTACTTCGCGAGTGCCTTGCGACGTTCAATGGCGACACTCTCTCTCGTGGTCGAAGCGAGGCACCAGAATGACCAATATTATTGAGTATTGGTGAATTACGCGACATCGAAAATGCCACGCTTAGTGGCATTTGCTTAGAATGGACATATATGGCCGCCACATTTTGAGCTGCTTTTCAGTAACCCTCGGGAGTGGTTGACGGGGACCGTAGCGCGGCGGTTTTAAGTGTGCCCTAGTTTCTTCTCAACTTCATTTCCAGATGCTGCCGACGTTAAAGGACACCAACGAGACCCCTCCATTAAAGCCCAGCTGCGCAGCATAAAGAAAACTTCATTAAACTTCTTTTTTGTCTATTTCGTTCATACTGAAACTGGTCAAAACAGTTACGCCGAACGATGCAGACCACAAAAAGACGTGATACACGCTATGTCACGTCTTCTTTCTTGTAAGCTGCATGGAGCGACACATTTTTTTTTACTGCTTCACGTAAAAAAAAAAAAACAAATAAAATCAAGTTTGCGAAAACATTGGGACGTCCGGTATAAGGCGCGACTGCAGATTTTCCCGAAAGACGCGCCTTCAAGCTAAATACAAACAGAGAATAAACGGCAATCTTAGGACCCTCCGTGTAGTCAACTGGGTTTACCGCTAATAAAATGACGCTTTGGAGAAGCCAGGCGAGCATGGCTCTGTCATTTCAGTTACAATCTTCATATTCCTGTTAAGGGGCGAATGGTCAGTCAATTAGCGCTCTACACCAATAGTGGTTCATTCAAATCCCTTTTTCTTTCCTGGTTTTGATCGATTCCCTTGATTTACCGGGTATTGAGAGCTAAACCATAATAAGCTGGCCGAAAGCTCGGTCGCCGTCTACTAAGCAACTGGTCTCTTACATGGAGTTAAAATGAAGAACACTTTGCTGTACGCACTAGCTGCAAACAACTCTGCAGACACGCGCTCATCGTGTTTTTCCAGAGCGCATTCACTAAATTGCGCTGTTTCGAGGATAACGTCCCAATTAAAGCTAAACGATATGAAGCGGTAGATCAGGTGCGGGGTTCTGTTCTCTGAACGGTAGGGTCCTCTAAGCAGCGTGACCTGGCGACAAATACCGGAAATATTGTCAATTCGAATAAGAGCACATTTAAAAGCCGCCATTCCCGTCGGTTCTGCGGCGCATTGCTTTCATACTACTTATATCACAATTCAAAACATCAGTTCGATTCCTCTGAGTGCAATGTTTTAAATGTATTTTTATAATTCACTCTTTAAAATGAATTACTAACAACTTTCTAGCCTGTGTTCTAATTTTATGCATTTCGTGATGTTTTTGATTCTTAATAGCCGCAAACCCAGCAGCGAATACAGCCAGGAGATGACGGCGTGGCAGCGGTTATATTATGCAATTGCTTTTGCCGTATTAATTTCCAGCCTTCAGTGAGCGTATGTTACGTTTAGGTAGCGTTCACTGATATTCTCAGCAGCATTCGCCGTTCCACTGGCTGAGAAACAAGCAGTGAGGACTAAGAAGTTACGATGCCCTGCCGTTCAGAGAGCGAAATTATGCAGAGTGGGTGATGAAAATAACTCTATATTGTGACATTCTAGAGGCAATCAACAAATTGGGAGGGAATGTATTGCGAACAGAGGGTAACCGAAGGTCGCTATGCGTAGCAGATTGGATTCCAAGGGAAGAGAAACGTAACAAGGTGGGACATTAGGTGGGCAGATGAGGTTAAGAAGTTCGCCGGGGCCAAGTGGATGCAGCTAGTACAGGACAGGATTAATAGGCATGCGAGAGACCTTTGTCATTCAGTGGGTATATTCCGGATGATGATTGTGATTTATGGTGCTTAATATTAGAATGCGACATACGCTACACTCTAAGAAGTAAAGGATTAAGAGGGGTGAAGATAATCCTTTTGGGCACCAACTGGTTTCCCACATCCATTATTCATTTTTGGGACCAATTGCAAGCGGTTAAACACTTCCGGCCGTATTCACAGACGCGTCTCAACTCGAAGAGTGGGGAAAACAGCCGCTCCTCCACTCTAGAGCCGATTCGGATTCAAGAACGCCCCTCGGCGTTTCCTCCGACAAGATGGCCTCCAGGATACTTGCTCCACACGAAGCGGCGTATGGGAACGAGATTAAGGTAATCGTTTTACCCGAAAACTGCGTGCTGAAGTGTGTAACACGAACGGTGTTTTATGTCGCCCTTCCAAAATTTGTAAATATTAATTTTTATTGGAATACTTATTCACTCCTGGCAAATCATATAATGAGATTTATTTATGAGCTCATAAATTTTTGTGTGGTCATCATTATCATCATCATCATCAACCTGACTATACCCACTGCAGGGCGAAGGCCTCTCCCATATTTCTCCACTTAACCCGGTTTTGTGCTAGCTGCATCCACTTGACCCCTGCGAACTTCTTAATCTCATCCGCCCACATAACTTTCTGCCACCCCCTGCTACGCTTTCCTTCCCTTGGAATCCAGTTTGTTACCCTAAGCGACCATCGGTTATCCTCTCTTCGCACTACATTTCCTGCCCGTGTCCATTTCTTCTTCTTTATTTTCACTAGAATGTCGGTAACTTGAGTTATTTGTCTGACCCACTCTGCACGCTTCCTATCTCTTAATGTTATCCCTACCATTGTTCTTTCCATAGCCCTCTGCATTGTCCTCAACTTAAGTAGAACCCTCATTATTAGATTCCACGTTTCAGCGCCATAGGTGAGTACAGGTAAGATGCAACTGTTATATACTTTCCTCTTTAGCAATACCGGTAAGCTGCTAGACATAATCTGCGAGTGCTTGCCAAATGCGCTCCATCCCAATCTTATTCTTCTTGTTATTTCCTTTTCATGGTACGGATCTGCGGTTACTACCTGTCCTAAGTAGACATATTCGCCTACTACTTCCAGTACTTCGCTACCTAATGTAAACTGCTGTTCCTTCCCGAGGCTGTTGAACATTACCTTAGTCTTCGGCATACTGATTTTCAAGCCTACCTTTCTACGTTTTCTGTCTAGGTCATCAATCATTATTTGTAGTTCATCTCCCGAGTTGCTTAGCAAGGCAATGTCATCAGAAAATCGCAGATTACTGAGGTGTTCTCCATTTACCCTTATCCCTAACTGCTCCCATTCCAAGTCTCTGAATACATCCTCTAAGGAAGCTGTGTACTGGGGAGATTGTGTCTCCTTGACTAGCACCTTTCTATATGGGAATTTTGTTACTTTCTTTATGCAGAACTATGGTTGCTGTGCAGTCACTGTATATATCTTCCAGCACTTTTACGTACGGTTCGTCCACCCCCTGATTTTGCAATGCCTGCATCACCGCCGAGGTTTCAACTGAGTCGAATGCTTTTTCGTAATCAGTTAATGCTATGTATAAGGGCTGGTTATATTCCGAGCATTTTTCTATCACCTGATTGATGGTATGGATATGATCGATAGTAGAGTACCGCTTCCGAAACCCTGCTTGTTCCCTTGCTTGATTGAAGTCTAAGTCCTGATTCTAGTCCTGATACAAGGTGGCCAGTTTTTCTAACACGATATCCCCCCCCCCCCGTCCTTGAGCAAATCTGTAGTTATCTGATCCTCTCCAGCTGATTTCCCCCTTTTCATAGTTTCTAGTGCTTTCTTGACCTCGTCCTTCGTCACTGGTGGAACGTCTAAATCTTTTTCCCTACCGCCAATCTCATTACGGTCCTGACTACTTTGGCAACTGTAGAGATTTCTATAGAACTCCTCGGCTACTTTGACTATCTTATCCATATTCGTGATGACGTTGCCCGCCTTGTCCCTTATCGCATACATCTGGTTTTCGAATGTGCCCAATTTCATCTTTACCGCTTTAAGGCTTCCCCCGTCCTTTACAGCATGCTCAATTTTCTCCATGTTATACTTCTTTATATCGGCCACCTTGCGCTTATTGATTAGCTTTGATATCTCGGCCAATTCGATCCGGTCTGTTGGATTGGAAGCTTTCATTCTCTGGCGTTTCTTAATCAAATCTTTCGTCTCCTTAGACAGCTTACCGGTATCCTCTCTAACTGTCCTACCGCCTACTTCTACCGCGCACTCATTATTGATGTCTCTGAAATTATTGTTCCTTGCTTCTAGGGTAATGTCACCATCCTCGGTTAGAGCTGAATACCTATTCTGTACCGAGATCCTGAACTCTTCTGCCCTCCCCCTCACCGTTAATTCGTTGATGGGTTTCTTTCTTACTAATCTGTTGCGTTCCTTCAGATTTAGGCTAATTCGGGACCTCACCATCCTGTGGTCACTGCATCGCACTTTCCCGATTACCTCTACATCTTGAATAATGGCGGCAGTTGAACACATTATGAAGTCGATTTCATTTTTATTCTCCCCGTTCGGATTTTTCCATGTCCATTTCCGGTTGTTCCGTTTGCTGTTTGAATGTGTTTGTGTGGTGTTTGAATACAAAATTGCCCATATTGTGAGCCTTCCACGGACCTTCTTTCATTTTTACATACCATAATCATCTTCTTTCGTTTGTACATACCATCATCATCGTCCCGCGGCGCCGGCTCCAGCACGCGCCTGGGTTCACCATCAGATTAAAACGCTGACACGGCGTACCTTGCCTTGCCGTCACGGCTTTGGCGTCTCGACCTGGCCTTCTTTCACAAGTGGTGGAGGTGAAATTTGATCCCCTTGCTGCCTTGTGCCCTGCCTCTCGCTGGAGCTACGTTCCGGTCGCCGTTTGGCAACAACCACCATCGTTATGTCAACCGAGAGCAGTACCGACCCGGCCGGACCCTCTACCTCGGCTACACCGCCGCCTCCCACTGTGCCCACACGACAGCGCGACCCGCCGCAGTTCGCCGGTCGTCGCGACGAGGACGTGCAAGACTGGCTTGACACTTACGAACGCTACAGTGCCTACAACCGGTGAGATGACGCTTTGAAATTCCTCAACGTTTCCTTCTACCTTATTGAGGTCGCCAGGCATTGGTTTATCAACCGCGAGCCCCACACCACTAACTGGCCTACCTTCAAACAGCAGTCCCGCCAATACTTCGCCGATCCGGCAGTTCGGACTCGCTCGCTTCCCGTGCTGCAGGAGCCAGCGGCGACGGACGCACTCCACTTGGGCCCCGCAATTTTCTTATCGTAACCCCGGACAGTGCGACTCCAGCGAACTATCATCAATACTGCTGGATTCCTAACGTCGTCAGGATCCTACGGACATCATTGCGAAGTACGTACAACGATTTTTTACCATTTACGGTCGATTTGTTCCGCGCCCAAGCCGTATGCTCTGCTAGGCCTACCGCCCCTCACCGCGGCTGCGCCGCCAGCTGCATCGGGTTCCGAGCGAGCCCACGCGCCGCCTGCCGCCATGAAGGTGACTGTGGAGGGCGTAGAACTAACGCCCGAAAAATTTGCAGCAAGTGAATGGCTGACTAAAGTGAACAAGCTCCGGGAAGCTAGAACAATGAAGGGGACACCCGTACCCGAAGTTCCCGGCTCTCAGGATGGAACACCAGCGTCCCAAATGACCCCCGATGCTCCGGCCGATTGTGAAAAGGAAGCAGATGCGCTCACGCCTTGTCAACGTGGACGCCAACTCGCTAGACGCTCGGTAGCTTCCAAGCAGCCCCGCCTGCCTAGCAACACGCTCAAGCTCATCGTCCGCCCCAGAGGAGGATTACTACTCTCCAAGACAACTACATTCCAACTGCTCGAAGCGGTCTGCACGGCAGCAAACTTCAACCGCGATTCCATCCGGCATGAGGACCTTATACAAGCCAACTACCTACAAAACACTTTTGCCTACTGCACACCAAATATGCTGAGCGCCTCATACATCTTAAAGAGCTCGTCATCGACCAACGATCGTACGGAATATCAGTGTACTGTGCACCAGACGACTGTTCAGGAAGAGGAGTGATCAGAGGGGTTGATCTCCGTCTCGATCATGCAACAATTCAAGCAGAACTCCAGGACAACCGAAACCCTCCTATCGAGAACTTCAGAAGACTCGGCAACACCACTGCCGTGCTGATCACCTTCGCCCAACCTAAGGTCCCTGCATGGATCTATTTTTGTAACAGCAGACACCGCTGTACCATCTTCAAAAAAGAAATATGAGGTATGCTACCGCTGCGCCGAGCTCGGCCACCGATCCGACGTATGCGTGAGCACAGTTACCAAATGCCGAGGCTGTGGGCTTCCCAACCCGGCCAGCGACCACTCCTGTACGCCGACCTGCCGTCTCTGCGGGAAAGAACGCCTCACGGGCGACAGCCGATGCAAAGAAATATTTCGCACTCCCTACGCCGTCAAGCGCCGTCAGTGGGAAAATCGCAGACGGGCTCAAGTTGCTAAGCAACAAGGACAAGCCTCCTTACGCCGGGTAATTTTACAACACGCCAGCCGCTGGGACCGCCAACATTCCGGCAGCAATCAACGCAGTCTCAGGGACCACTCGGACTCCTTCCCACCCCTCGGGCCAAATGCCTCAAGGCTATCATCTCGGATGCCGTCCAGAACGCGGCCAGGTACGCCTGCAGTCGTCCAGCAGCAGCAGCAGCAACCTGCTCCACCGGGGCAGCTCCAGGGCCCGGCTCCGCCAAGACCGCCACCGGCTCCACCTCAAGCGGTGAGTACGCTAGGAGGGACTCCCACTTCTCACGCACTCGAACAAGCCATTACACACCTCACGGCCGTCGTAACACAACTGGTTCATAGGGTCGAAACTATCGAAAAACGCTTAGACGCTCCTCCTCCTACTCCCCCCGCACCATCTGGCACTGCCCACAAACGCAAGGCTCTTGCCGCAAGCGATACGCAAACGGAAGACATACACGCACAGATAGCGCGCCTCGAAGCACAGGGCGTCTTCTTTCAAGGCCATATTCAATCGCCGGAGGAACATATTGAGAACTCCTTTCGCACTCTCAGCTCTCAGTTTGCCCTACAGCTAGAATCTCTTAGTAAGGCAATCGACTCCCTCTGCAAACATGAAGGCATGACCCCGCTCCCGGTTCAGACGCCAAATCACCCAACGACCTCCACTCCGAACTTCTCCCAACCTAATCATGGCGGCTCGCTCGGGTAACACTACCATCTGGCAATGGAACTGCAGGGGGTTCGCGCGCAAGAGGGCGGTCCTTCAGCAGTTTCTTACCGCGAGCGACCCCCAGGAATCTTTGCCCTTCAAGAAGCATGGAAACATGCGAAATTGGCTGGATATCGGACATACACATCGGGAGGAGCAAACTCCCAGGTGGCTACTCTAGTTAGGCGAAACCTTACGGTTATCTTGCATGGGCTAGACTCCACTTTCCCAGACCATATCCTTCTCGAAATTCTCCCCCGGCCCTCTCGTGCGACCAGGCAATGCCTTTTCGTGCTCAACATCTATAGCCCACCCCGATCACGCAAGGGCGTCTTCGGGCCACTTTTCCTCCGAGTACAGCAGCTAGCGCGAGGGCAACCTATAATTATTCTCGGTGATTTCAACGCTCCGCATCAAGCATGGGGTTACCACTACGACACGCTTAAAGGTCGATTGCTTTGGGACGATTGGCACACACTCCATCTGAACCTCTTGACGGATATCACCCAACCCACTCGGAGAGGAACGGGCGTCTCGCGGGACACAACCTCGGATCTCGCCTTTACGGGACCGGTGATTGCAGCTACCTGGTGCAATACTCGGGAAACATTCGGAAGCGACCACTATGTTCTGGAGATTGTCATTCAGGAGCCTACTCGACAACGTACGCGACCAGCTAAAGTGGTCAACTGGGACTGCTTTCGCGCCAAGCGAACAGAGCAAGGCTCTTCTCAACCTATCACAGACATCGCCGCTTGGTCAGCCGACATCCTCAAACAAGTTGCAGATGTCACTGCTGAAGTTGCTGTGGAAGACTCCGTACCAAACTGCGACAGATATTATGCCCAACTGTGGGACCGCAAGCGCAAGCTGGAGGCCCTGATGCAAACTCGCAAGTGGGATCGGAATCTTCGACGACGGCTCGCCCGAGTCCATACAAACATCGAAAACCATGCCGTAGAGCTTACACGCCAAAACTGGCACAATATATGCGACCAGATGGATAAGACTCCTAACGCCAGAAGCACCTGGAAACTGCTCCGTCACCTCCTCGACCCCGAAGGGAGCAAGTTCCAAGCCCGCCAGCAGCTCCAGCGTATCTTCCACCAATTTCCGGGCACCTCAGACGCCCTCAAACAGGAGCTAGTAGACACCTACATCGGCCCAGGACCGGTGAAATCTTTCCCTCCTTATCAGGGGAAGGAAAACGTCCGTTTAGATGCTCCCATCACTTTACCGGAGGTACGAGCTGAGCTCAATCGTCTCAAGACAAACTCAGCTGCAGGCCCGGACCGGATATCTAACCGTATGCTTCGGAACCTCGACGACGCCTCGATTCATGCTCTCACAGACTTTCTGCAAAAATGCTGGGAGCGGGGAGCCATCCCGCAAGAGTGGAAATGCGCCAACCTCGTGCTCATCCCCAAGCCGGGCAAACCACCTACTCTCTCGAACCTCCGTCCCATTTCTCTCACGTCCTGCGTGGGAAAACTATTGGAGCATGTAATTCAGACTCGTCTTCCTCATTACCTAGAAGAACATCACCTACTTCCAGACACGATGTTTGGTTTTCGACCACACCTTGCGGCCCCAGACATCATGCTCTTGCTCAAGCATCAGGTGCTGACACATAGCACTTTGGACACCAAAGTCATAGTTGGTCTAGATGTCGCAAAGGCCTTTGACAATGTCCGGCATGAAGCTATTCTGCAGAACCTCCAGACCCTAGGGGTGGGACAGCGAACGTATGCATATATACGCGACTTTCTCACGAACCGCACAGTGCAACTTGACACCGGCTCAGGAGATCCTTCCACCATCTCTCCTGGAAGCCGGGGTACACCCCAAGGCTCAGTGCTTTCCCCACTCCTGTTCGATATTGCGCTGCTTGGCCTGCCCAATCTTTTGGCAGATATTCCCCACTTGCACCACAGCCTATACGCCGACGACCTCACACTGTGGATTACACACGGCAGTGACGGCCAGATCGAGGAGACTCTGCAGACAGCCATCGATCGCGTTGGTACCTACCTGGCCACAGTCGGCCTATCCTGCTCGGCCACCAAGTCTGAATACATCATTGTCCCAACCCAGGGAAGACGCCCCAGATCGCCTCCGGCATCCTTCAATCTGCAAGTACAGGGCACACCCATACCCCGTACCGACCGAATCCGTATCCTGGGCCTTCATCTACAAGATAATGGAGGAAACGCCACTACTCTTCAGCGAATAGATCAATCTGTAATTCAGATCAGCCGCCTGCTCAAGAGAGTCGCCAACAAGCATAAGGGCATGCGCGAATCCAACCTTTTGTGCCTCGTACAAGCCTTCGTTTGTACGCGCATTGCCTATGTTGCCCCTTACCTTCGCCTCACGCGAACAGATCGGGAACGACTGGATGCATCACTGCGCAACGCATACAAGACAGCATTGGGTCTACCCATGTCCACTTCCACCACCAAACTGATGACCCTCGGGATCTCCAACACAGTCGACGAGCTGATTGAAGCGACTCTAACTTCCCAATATGAGCGCCTCTCGCTGACACATGCGGGCCGTGCAGTACTAAGCCAGGTAGGAATCACTCCTCTGAGGGCGACTTCTACGTATATGGACCTTACGCCTGAGCAGAGACTCAGTCTTCGTATACCTCCGCTTCCCAAACGTATGCATCCAGAGTATCATACAGAGCGCAGAGCCGACCGAGCCCGGCAGCTCCACAAACGTTTTACCGGTCGCCCCGACGTTACGTACACAGATGCCTCCCACCACCCCCGTCGCCCCGCTATGGTTGCGGTTGCATTGGCACCGCACCGAAATTGGCACAACGCCTGCAGCGTCCTCAACGCCGCAACTGTTACCACCGCAGAAGAGGTTGCCATCGCGTTGGCTCTGACCGACCCCTCTACCAAGTAGTCGTTAGCGATTCCCAACAGGCAATTCGTAACTTCGATGCAGGTCGCATATCCTGACAGGCACACACTATCCTCCGATCTCTCCCCTTACCGTCTACACCTCGTCTTCTCATATGGACCCCAGCACATGAGGCGCTCAGCGGGAACGCACAGGCGCATGCTCTAGCCCGAGAACTCAGCTACCGGGCGGAGCACCCTCCTCTGCCTGCCGCTTCCTCTGACACTCCCCAAGGCACTCATTCACGCCTTGTTACATACACGGACATCCTCCAGCATTATCGGCTAGAACGGCGTCTATACCCCCCTGCACACTGGGAACTATCCCGGAGCGAGGCCGTCCATTGGCGCAAAATACAAACTGAAACCTTTCCCAACCCATGGCTATATAGCAAAATTTTCCCAAATCTTATTGCACCTAGCTGCAAACACTGCTCACAACCGGCCACATTCATTCACATAGTGTGGACATGTATACGACACAACGCAGACAATACAGCTACAAGGGATGCGTGGGAGTCCCTCCTGCGTACCACCGAGTTCGCCCAACAGCGCCAGCTCATTTTGCGCGCATTGGAGGCCGCAGAGTCCCAAGGGATCCCTGCTGACCTTCTCTAAGCAGTGCAACCAGTCTTTCGGCTGGTTCCCCTTCTTTGGGAGTAAATAAAGAGTTTATCATCATCATCATCGATTCCCGTCTTCAAGGTTCCGATGAGTCGTATGCGTCTTACATAGAGGCCATACTTGCAATTTGCCGGCATATTAGTCCCACTATGCCTGAACCTGAACGCGTGCACCATGTCATGAAAGGAATCAATTCTGTGGCTTATAGCACCCTACTTGCCCAGAATCCATCAAGTGTTGATTCCATTATTACGACCTGTCAACGCATCGAACAGCTGCAGTCCTCCCGATTGCAGCCTGGCTTTTCTACTGGTCCGCCCTCTACTGACCTCGATCTACGAGCCCTAATTCGAGCGATAATCCGCGAGGAGCTCCAAGCCTTGAGCTCTTTCTGCCGGCACGGGTGTGATCACTCTTCTTCTAATGACGCCAGCCTCCGCACCATCATTAAAGAAGAATTGGCAACTATCACCCACCCTGTCGCACCTGACCCTCCTGCACCTCGTAGAGCGCCGACTTATGCTCATGTTGCTGCATCCCCTCCTCCTTTTGTTCCACCCCCACGACAAGCACCACCCTACAACCACATCAACGCCGTGACGACGGCTCAGCCTACGCCACCCTACTACGCACCTTGGCGCCCCTCTCGCCCAGTGTGCTGCTACTGTGGAATCCGAGGACATATATACCGCTTCTGTCGTCAACGCATTCAGAACGAGCGGCGTGGTTACGACGCCTTCGAAAGTGACGTATCCTCATATTATCAGCGATCGATCCTCTCCACCGCCGGTATCCTCGTCTGAACCAAGTGGCGCCCATGTATCCCGACGCCGGTCCCTTTCCCCATACCGGAGCTCTGTTTCTCCACTTCGACCAGCAACAACTGTTCCTGTCCGTCATTCGGAAAACTAAGCGATGCAGTTTCCAGAGGTGAAACTGCACTCTGCGAACATACCAAAAGTCCTCCTCCTCGCCCGCACAATATGATTTCCGTTTTAGCTGAAGGATTACCGGTCGAAGCTTTGATTGATACAGGGGCTGCAATTTCTGTTATTCGCGCTGATTTGTGCCACCGTTTGCGGAAAGTAACGACATCATATGATGGACCTGAACTTCGTGGAGCAAACGACGTCTCTACATCCTTCAGCAAAGTGTACAGTTCGAATTGCTATAGACGGCATCCACCACCATGTGCAGTTTACTGTGCTTTCTTCGTGCGCGCATGAGATAATTTTTGGATGGGATTTTTTGTCGACCGCTTCAGCGTTAATTTCTTGTGGCGACCGTGTCATTCATATGAAAGACAGTGATTTTTCATATGACATGTCTGAAGTACGTCATTCTCTCATTGCCGCTGTTGATACTGTATTGCCTCCACAGTGCGAAAATCAGTGACGGGGATGTACTCATCGCACCATCTCATCGTCATCTTGCACGTGGAATCGCCTTCCCATCAAGTCTTGTACGATTCCGTAGCGGCTCAGCGATAGTAGCTGCCACGAACACATCCCGTAAATCCCTCGTGCTGACTAGAGGAACTTCCCTGCCATGCATAGTGGATGCTCACCCTAAGTCCATGATGGTGCTCACCGCCCCGCTACCTCAGCAACATGATTCATCGCACGTCTCTCTTCCCATGCTGTAGAAGACAATCAGTCCGGACCTCATGCCGCACCAACGAAAAGAATTGCTGGAATTTCTTCAAGCCAATCAAGCCATTTTTGATGACACTTCCCTGCCACTGGGACGGACTATCGTTGCACACCACCGCATCATTACTGAAGGTAACTCGATCGTACGCCGACGACCTTATCGTGTTTCTCTCTCCGAACGAAAAGTAATCGAAGAAAATGTGAATGACATGCTGCGTCGCGATATTATTCGTCCATCAACAAGACCATGGTCCTCCCCAGTAGTATTTGTTAAAAAAAAGGACGGATCGGTACGATTTTGTGTTGATTATCGCGCACTCAACAAAATTACCCGTAAAGATGTCTACCCGATGCCGCGAATAGATAACGCCCTTGACTCTCTCCAAGGCGCCGAATATTTCTCGACCTTAAATCTCCGCTCAGGTTATTGGCAAATACCAATGCATGAGGGCGACAAAGAAAAAACCGCTTTCGCAACGCCCGATGGACTTTACGAGTTTAATGTCATGCCCTTTGGCCTATGTAACGCACCAGCGACATTTGAAAGATAGATTGTTACGGTACTTCGTGGCCTAAAATGGAGAACCTGTTTATGTTACTTGGACGACATTGTTATCTTTTCGGCAACATTTAACGACCATCTCACGCGCCTGAATGAAGTCCTGACGTGTCTTTCTTCAGTGGGCCTTCAGCTCAACACCAAGTGCCACTTTGCACAGAAGGAAATTAAAATATTGGGACATCTGGTTAGCCGTGACGGCATTCGTCCAGACCCTGATAAAATCAGCGCGGTCTTGAACTTTCCTCGTCCGCAACGGACTACAGATTTGCGGAGTTTCCTCGGCCTGGCATCATATTTCCGGGGTTTAATAAGGCATTTTGCAACTATAGCTGCGCCACTTCATGAACTACTTAAAGCGCGCAGCTCTTTCGTGTGGACTCAACAGTGCAACACTGCTTTTAAAGATCTAAAGCACGCCCTCACATCAGATCCCGTTCTTGGCCACTTCAGCGACAGCGCTTCTACAGTCACGGTCTTGGCCCGGTTCTTCTGCAGCGCGATGCAGCATCTCGTGGGAAAGTCATTGCCTTCGCCAGTCGGACCTTGACTCCAGCTGAGAAAAACTACACCATTACCGAGCAGGAATGTCTTGCCGTCGTCTGGGCTGTTCAAAAGTTTCGCCCCTACCTCTATGGTCGGCACTTCACAGTTGTGACCGATCACCATGCCCTTTGCTGGTTTTCTTCACTGAAAAATTTGACAGGCCGACTTGGCCGCTGGATTCTACGCCTGCAAGAATACAATTTCGACGTCGTTTATAAATCGGATCGGAACACCAAGACGCCGACGCTCTTTCTCGCTGCCCACTTACGGAATCAGCCTGCTGTTTTTCTTCGCAACGCATTTCCACCTCTCACCACAGCCGACCATCTCTTCCCCCGACGCATATCACAACAGATTCTTTGGACGATTCTGAGCACAAACACGCACTCCGCTCGCAGCAATTAGCTGATGCGTACTGCCGGCCCATCATCGACCGCCTTATCAGCGCTTCGAACTCGCCCAATGCTAGGCTTCGCCGACAGCTTCGCAATTTCAAGCTCGAAGATGGCATATTACGCCGCTACGTGTATTGCCCTTATGGAACTCGTTGGCTCCCAGTCGTACCGCGTGCGCTTCGCCCACGTACACTGGCGGCTTTCCACGATGACGCTACTGCAGGTCGCCTTGGTTTTGACAAAACGTATGACCGCATGAAAAGACGATTCTTTTGGCCTGGCCTATCTTCTACCGTAGCTAAATACGTCGCTTCCTGCCATCTGTGCCAACGTCGCAAGCGGCGACTTTTTCACCCGCTGGCCTCCTACAGCTTCTTCCATGTCCCGCCACGCCATTCGACGTAGTCGGGAACGACCTATATGGTCCCCTACCTCTCTCCAATGGGGGTAACCATTGGGTTATAACAGCTGTCGACCACCTTACACGCTACGCTGAGACAGCCCCGGTACCGACTGGTTCCGCCGAAGAGGTAGCTAATTTTTTTTTGCGCTCGATCGTCCTGCGTCATGGCGCTCCTCGAGTGCTCCTCAGTGACCGCGGTACGGCCTTCTTATCGACAGTCGTTGCCGAAGTTCTTCATGCGTCATCCACTCTTCATAAGACAACCTCAAGTTACCATCTCCAGACTAATGGTCTGACTGAGCGATTTCATCGCACTCTATCCGATATGATATCCATGTACATCACACCGGATCACCGAAATTGGGACACTATTCTACCATTCGTCATATTCGCCTATAATACAGCAGTACAGCGGACTACCGGTTACTCTCCGTTTTTCCTCGTTTTTGGCCGTCCTCCCACTACAATGCCCGACACTTCCTTCTTCTCTACGCCCGACTACTCCTCATCAGTACCAGCCCAGTGCTTATCCCGTGTGGCCAGATGCCGTCATCTTGCCCGCCTCAACACAGAAGCGCGCCAGGAAGACCGCAAGAGGCGCTACGATTTTGCGCATCGAGCGGTGTCTTTTCGCCCCGGTGACGAAGTCCTGCTTTACACATCACTGCGCGCCCCTGGCCTTAGCGATAAATTTCAGCGTCGCTATTTTGGTCCCTACAAGGTGATCAACCAAACTTCCCCCGTGAACTACCAAGTCACACCTGTTGATCCCCCAGCATATCGAGGCCACCGTGGAACTGAAATTGTTCATGTCTCCCGCTTAAAGCCGTTTGTTCGCCGCGGTGCATCGGTTGGTTAGGAGCGGCCAGGCTGGCCGCTTCCGACCCCCCGGGAAGATTGTGTGAGCCTTCCACGGATCTTCCTTTATTTGTACATACCATAATCATCATCTTTCTTTTGTACATACCATCATCATCCTCCCGCGGCGCCGGCTCCAGCACGCGCCTGGGTCCAGCATCAGATTAAAACGCTGACACGGCGTACCTTGCCTTGCCGTCACGACTTTGACGTCTCGACCTTGCCTTCTTTCACAATGTGTTTTAATTGGCTAGCTATTAAATTAATAGTGAGGGTAATTTATATTTATTTTCCTGCACACAAACCTTCAATTCAGATTTAGTTGTATGTTTATAAGCTCCGAATTTATGTTTAATTTCCGGGAAGCTCAAATTTAGTTGTATGTATATAAACGCTAGATTTATGGTAATTGCATAGAAGGTCATATTCAGTTCGATCTTTATAAACTGTGAATGTATGTTTTTTTCCGCGAATCTCATATTTAGTTGCACATTTATAAACTTTCAATTCAAATTTTTTTTCCTGTGCCTCAACATTTATATTGCCAGTAATTTGAGATTTACCTTAGATCCTGTAAGTTTCTTGCGTTGTGTTTCATATTAAAATTGCCCACCCGGTTTTATTTGATTAATTATTACGTTATTAAACTGGAAATTTATATCATATTCCCGGTAGCTAGACCTAATATTCACTTTTATTTGCATGTTTATAAACTTCGAATTCCGCTGCAGTTATCGAGAAGTTAACATTTAATTGCTTCTTTATTCTTTCCCATTGCTATGTAACTCATCGGCAGTTGACAATAGGGTGTTTATTGATAGATCTGTATACACAAAGTCGGCAGTTTATTGGGTATTTATTGACTCTTCTCAGCTAGATGTGTATAGTGCATACGCCATGTGTGTGTGTACTACACTGGAAGCATCTCTCATAGCCTGAGTCGCTTTGGGACGTTAAACCCCACAAACCAACTACACAGGAAAATACAATATGATGTTGCACTTTGCAGAAAAGGATTACGTGGCAAACCTTGTTAGCCTTATAAGGTACATTCCTGGTCAAGATCTGTTGCAATGCAATTTTCCAAGATGCATTCCATGCGTTTAGGTGCAATAGATACAATGTATATCTCCGAGGCACCTAGTGTATTAAAGGTAAAAAAAAATATCTCGCATAAACTTTTTATTTGGAAATGAAACTCATCACGTTGCTTGTTTATTTGACCTCCCTGGCCAGAATTGTTGCGATACTAGTCTTCAGGCGGACAGTGTCACAGCTCTTGCATCTTTTGTACACACTAGTGATAAAGTCTAAAAAGAAATACAGGTCGGCACGCAAACTAGAGAGCAATCAGTACCCTCAAGAAATGCTTCAGCACACAAGTTTCGAGTTGGATAAGCATGAAAAATTATATATGGATAGAGAATAGTCGTCAAATCCGGCTGAGTAGATCGGCAACATGCTGTTATGCATAGATGTATATTTCAGGCAATTTTTACATAGATGCTAAATCAGTAAGCAGTATATAGTTGGAGTGATCATAGCCTTTCTTGAAAATAAACTATTAAAAACCAAGTCAAGCAAGTATTAACACCTACACATACCCCAGTGCTGCACAAGTGTGGCACTGATAGTAGCTAAAATGCAGGAAACATACATTGTAAATGGCTGCTCCGCAAGCAAGGAGTGAATGCTCTTGAAACCTTGTTCACATTGCTGGGCTGTTATCGCCACATCTATATTATGCCAAAGTGTGAAGGATTTGAAGAGCCTTCGAAACTTTCAAATAAAACATTAGGTTAATGCTTAAGCTCTGCCTTACTAATATGTGATGACATTTCATGCACAGGGATGATGATGTTTACACTTTGTGATTTATTTTATTTTCTTTTATTTTTTACACACCGATACTTGGCATCTACAAACATTGGCTTTTATATCTCAGCAGTCTGAATGTGTTTAGTTCTACAGAAATTTCTCTGCAGAAAATAAAGCATTTGCCCGACAACTAGTGCTTTAGTAAAGCAGCACAAATGCCCTGTGGAACAAATATCCAGCAACAACAGGGGCAAACTGCAGGTGATGCAAATATACCTTAATTGCCATCCTTGCCAGCCTCGATTCCCACATAGGAATTGCTATAAATATTGCTTAAATTCTGATGATTTAGCGTGCACGTATCATAAATGAACTGCATAAAGTAATCAGTCAGTTGGGAGTAAGCTGTTTGCCCATGCTTGCTGGCTCTTCAGGTAGTGTTTGGGTCTGCCAATTTTCTTTTCACACCTCTATTCCATATTGTACGTTTTGTCCTCATGAAAAAAAAAAGGGGATGGGAGGCAAAAGAGAGTTTGCACTTGTTCACACTTGAGGTTATTCACCAGCAGATCCCTCTCCATATCTTGCTATCTTTCCCGGCTGTATCTGGTCTGGTTCAGGCTTGACAACATTTTTTTTGTTGCCCTTTCGTTTACATCTCGAAATGTCACAGCATCGTTCTTCAGCTGTCACTTGAAGAGTACCTTTCTGTTGCTTTGTTTTTATTTGCTGCTGGGTATACACATCTATATGCCTAAAAAATTCTTTGATAGACGACTGCACAACTTCTGTATGTGATAGGCTGAACATGTCCCTACATAAAGTTTTTTTCATAAAGAATTCATTTGACGTGACCCCCCCCCCCCCCCAAGAATATACTGTATGCCAGGAAGCTACGCTTGCGAAAGCAGCAAACCATACACTATTTTGTCTCATGGTATGAACACTTTGGTTCCTAAAAAAGTGTACAAAATATATTGTGCATAAAAACATACTTGGTTAAACACAAGGGAAAAAATTTTTATGAAGCTACTGTAATTACAGTCCACTTTTTTGTGCCGTTTAAGTGTACATTACACAACTGTTTCAACAAATGACGTGGTGTAGGCTTTATACCGATATGATGCTGTTGTTGAGTTGCATGCATTATATCTTAAAATTGTTGCATTGATGCCTCAACTTTTACCAGACCACATGCCAACTCGGCTTCATTGATATGAAGTAGCTATTCAGCTGTCTTTCTTTGCTAAGATGCTCCAATTGAGGTATCTCCGAGGCCATTAGGTTCATCGATGAGCATGAACGTATTGTTTGCTGCTTTCATTTTGCTGTGACTACCTGCAACTCCCAAAATTACTTGTTTGCTGGGTGATAATGATAGGGGGCATACACAAGCATTGCGGCTTCAAGCAGTGTAGAATGCATTTCACATGTCTCTAGTCCTTGACGCATTTTCTTCACGCCTGAAACTGTTTGCTCAAACTTGAATGCATGAGTGCATTTTGGAGAGCGATAAACTGGGTTTTCTGGAGCACATATCAGTTCACAATTCTTCTATGGTAACACGACATGAGCATATCTGTGCATTTTCGGATGCCACATTACCAAAGAAAAATAACTGGAAGCAGTGCTGGATTTAGTCAGCGCTAAGGAGGCTGCAGACGAGGGCCTTGTCTACAAGTCTATAAGGAGGGAGCCCATTTATTGCAACTTTCTTCAACTTTCTTCATATATGCAACCAGAATAACGGAAAGAAAAAACATGAATGAATAAACGGGACCTCCGGCTAATCTGACTTTAGGTTTTGGGAGACCTTCTTTATCTGCAAAAAATCAGAATTCCCCATTGCACTTGCTTAGGGATTGACAAATAGTACTTTTTATGGTCTATTGTGAACTCCTCCATCCTTGCACAGTGAGCAACATGTAATAAATGCAACAGAAACAATAGATGACATCAGAGGAAAATCTTTTTCCACCTCCATCATTGCCATCGCCTTAAATCTCTGAAATCACCCACTGCGGGAGAGGAAAATAGGCTGTGTCAGAGGGTGCCCCTGACTAGCCCCTTATTTATTATTTGTTACCTCTTGTTTGAGCTTTCATGCACGGCTTGGATTGGATTTTCTGTTTGCATTCACAGAATCACAGCTTTCCTTTGCACCTATGCCGACTGTTACCTTAGCATTGCAGGATAAGGTTATAATAGAATGGTTACAATCTGAGCGGGTAGCTTAATCAGGGGTGGAATTGCTGCTCCAATTACTCCATTCTGCTCCAAACTGCTTTCCCTGCTCCATCCTGCTCCAAAATGCAATATTGCTCCAAAACTGCTCCAAACTGACTGTTTTGATGTCCTGCCATCATATTTAGCAGAACATGGGAACAATGTCATTGCACCAGTAGCAGAGATATAACGCATCTTGCACTGGGTATAATACAAATTAGGTTTTTGTAAAGGAAGAAAGCATGGAGCATAATAAATATTTGTTCGCAAGCAAATTTAATACGAGCCACCAGCGATTGGAAATAATTGCAAAAAAAAAGTACTGTTCATCTGATGTAGCACCTTTTCTGTCTTTTCAATTGCCGATGGTGAGAAGCGAGATCAGCAAGCAAAGCAGGTAGCACAAACTACTGTTAACTGTTAGGAAGGACACTTGTCCGACTTCAAAAACTGCATTAGTTATTTAATTGGTTCTGCTGTGAAAACAAGCAGGTACTTCACCATTGAGCCTCTTTGTCAGTGACAAGCTTGCCAGGCCTATGGCAGACAAAACCATACTTGGAAAGATATGGGTCGGTACGCCAAAGCTGTCCATCACTAGGGAGCTTCTCAAAAGTGTTACAAAGGCATATGGGCTCTATCGCCAAAATAATAAAAATGAGCACCAGACTATTGGCACGAGGCAGTGAAGTAAAAAAGTTGTAGGATCGACAGGCTACCCTTCATTGCAGTTTATCTGTATCCCAAAGCTGTTCCAAAATGTTCGAGCTTGTGTGTCGTGTGTGCCTCCGTTATTTTTACAAACGGACAAGACGATCGAGGTCGTGCTGTAGTCGTCTGCAATCTTACAGTAGGCAATCAGCACGGAAGTGGCACTAGCACCAAGCTTTTCAAGACCCATTATTGGGGTCTGAAGGTGCCTTTTTGGCAGACGAAATATCCATGTACTCGGGAATTTATCAGCACAGACATAGGATCTAAAAGGATCATGTAATACACCTCAAATCCCATATAAGGGGCTTTGAGGTGTATTTTGGATAAATAAAAAAAATAGATATCCATAAGATAAGAAGCGGAAATGTCATGCCCATTAATCTGAACTCCAAATTAATATTGCTGCAAGAGCGTATCAAAGTGGTAGACTGGACATTTGAATCTATCAAGTCAAAATAGGTAAACAATTAGGTAAGACTACATGTTCTGTTATGAAGCGCACCAGCAAGCATAACGTTTATTGCTACTCGTTCCAAGGTTTTGCTAAGGTCGGCCTGTGTTGTACTATATATATTTATATGCTTTGTTCATTTGTCATGGCACAGATCAGTGCTAAGTTTTAAAGGTATTGAGCTTGGATAAAAAGGAATCAGATTTGAGACTGTGTATTTCCGAAAAAGAAAACTGCAATTACCAAAGGCGTTTGATCTTCGCCATTTGCTCCGAAAGATAATTCAAATGCCCTAAATCTGGTTTAATTGCTCCAAATCTGCTTCAAAATGGCTTTACTACTGCTCCCAAACCAAAATGCTCGAGCCTGCTTCCACCCCTCCTTAATTAATTTTATGCAATGACTAGCAAATAAGCTGCCAAGCCTTGCTGTGGTGACTTACTGCTAACTATTGAAAAAGCGATTTGAGAACCAGAGTGTGAGCTGAAGGACTTAGTGTGCCTCACAGTTTATGGGTTCACAAAAATATTGTGCACAGTGCAATGAACAGTACGATGGCAGTTTCACAGAGTAACAGCCATGTAATTCGGCCTGTTTTACTTCACTACTCGAATACCAAGAGCCCTAAAAGCCCTCACACGCTATAATATAAATCTATCTACCACGTGGCAGTTTTGTTTGCAAGCATTGCCGTACGTAATAATGAAAAATACATGGGTCATAGGGCCCCAATAGGTTCTTGTTTATTATCTAAACAGCAAACTTCCACGTTAATGAAGAGCAAATGCATTGCAAGGCTCATCTGCGGAAAATGGTATCGTAATATAAGTCGTACATGTCCATATTACAGCGTTCATATTAACGAGGCATTGCTGCATATGTTAGCCTAATAATTGTTTAGTCATGATAATAACACAAACAGCCAGGCTGCTTGTTTTTCAACTGTGGAACTCAAGAAGGACATTTCTCTCTGAAAAGTTTGCAAGGTGATTACAATACTGTGTTTCATGGAACAAAATTTGATGAGTATAAAATATGTCGACTTAACCTGCTCTTAAAACGTTTACACAACACATTAAATGGGTTTTTTGGAGCTTGCGAAAACACTGCTAAAGGACAAGGACAGTAGGAAAGAATAAATGCATTGTACTAGGTAGCAATGCTTCTTCTCCTTGTATGCCATTGTACCAGATAGCAATGCTTCTCCTTGTTTCTTCATGCAGAGTCCTCTTTTCTTTTTCCACAAGCTATCCCTACAGTGCACTCGGATCAAGCCCTTTAAGACGCCACAGGACAAAGACAAAGTACAGGAAGCATGTGTATATGTACATGTAATGCACGCTGTAGTTACGTACCTCAAATACATTGCCCTCAAAGTGCTGCTTATTCTCATCATGACCTTAAACGCATGCACCCCCTTCCAATACAAAGTATCTGATAAGAAATTACAAGACTATTTGAGACGGGTTTACAAGACGACGCTGGGAGTCATGAGTACCACGAGTAGGCTCGGCTACTGCACCTCGGCATCCATAACACCTTAGAAGAAATAGCCGAGATGCGGCTCACTGCACAAATCGATCGTCTTTCTACCACCAAGACGGGCCGCAGATACCGACGTCCCTGGGTTACAGCCCTGAGTTCCCAGAAGGCAATCGTGCGATATCAGCGATTAGGCGCGGGCCCACATCCACGTGGACCCCATCCCGAAGAACGTGCATCCTGAGCCCAACCAAGAAGGGCAGCAGGCACGGGCCAAAGTCCTCGTTGAACAAAACATCCAGGACCCGCTTCGTCCGGTACGTGGACGCTGCGGAATACAAGTGAGAAGGATTTGTGGCAGTGGCCGTTACCGCGGCTACCGTCATCAAGACAACGGAAGCGAGCGTGCGGTGCACGGACGCCACAGACGCCGAGGAGGTTGTCGTCGCTCTGGCGATCTCGGAGGACAAGTGTTGCACCGTGCTTAGCGACTCGAGGAACGCTGTGCTCAACTTTGCCAAGGGGCGAGTGTGCGCGAAGGCGGCCTTCACCATTAGTAAGCTCCAGCTCCAAGAGCGCGGCAGCACTATTCGCATCAAGTGGTTCCAGGCGCACGCGGGAGATTATGCATCTTCCCCGAATCACCACGAGACGACCTATTCGGCGCCGCGAGCGCTTCCCTTGCGCGCCCCCGAGAGTGACCGTTTCGAGTCGTGGTTCGAAATAAAGGATTGAATGACCAGCTACCAGGAAGTGACTAAGTATTACCGCCTAGATCGACGGACAGTGCCGCCGTCTCACCCGGCACTTAGTCGGAAGGAGGCGGTCATCCTGCAGCAAATGCAAACCGGGTCACTCCTTGCCCCGGTAGTGCTACACGTCCTCCATACAGACATCTACACGAGTGATATGGGCAGTGTATGTCATGTCCCAACCGAAGCTGAATCCAAGACACACCCGCCGGAACTTCAAAGTGCAGTGCAAGGTATAGACAAGGACATTCAACTATGTGCCGTCCAGCAGGCCCGGGGTGCGCTAGAAAAGCACAAGCCTCACAAAAATAGTTTGTGAGGCCTCACAACCCACAACGAACGGGACAGAATGAGGTAATGCTACTCTGCATTACCTCATTTTGTCCCGTTCGGGGCATAACCCCGGGTAGACGCTTGGCCAGCATCATGATGCTTTAATCCGTCGTTTGCCGGCATCTTAAAGTCATACATACATACATACATACATACATACATACATACATACATACATACATACATACATACATACATACATACATACATACATACATACATACATACATACATACACACATACATACATACATACATACATACATACATACACACACACACACATACATACATACATACATACATACATACATACATACATACATACATACATACATACATACATACATACATACATACATACATACATACATACATACATACATACATACATACATACATACATACATACATACATACATACATACATACATACATACATACATACATACATACATACATACATACATACATACATACAGAGACTGCACCATACCAATATGAAGGTACGAAAGGACCAGGAGGGAGCGAGATGTGAGGCGCTAAAACTCCGCAAGTCAACCTCCTGTGACGCCGATGCCTTTCTTTGAGTTCGCACTTTCGCAATGCATCTGGTAAATTTGGACCACAAAGTTGCCAGACAGCAAACCGTCTGATTTCTCTGTGTTACGGACACCACCTCTTCGGCGGAATGCCAGTAGAGATGGTTTCAAGTTTCAATGGGCTGCAAGCAATGCGCGTTTGAAATTTCGAGTGAAGACATGACGAAGCGCAGCTGCCTAGATGGTAATAGCCGATGTGCCGTACACTGCGTAACTTGCCCAGTGTCGAGCCAGTGCTGTTACGGTGGACGCCTGCTTTTCTAAAAAGACCACACGTTTCACCTCAGAGTTCGCTGCACCGATATAAACCAGAACGCAGCAGCGTGGTGTCACGCTTCCAGCGATGCCAGCAGCGGTTACATATTGCATACAGGGCATCCGACAGCCCAGAGGCGCTAACGACTTCGCTGAAAAGCGTACGCGCCTGTGTTTGTACACAGGCCGCAGCGAAGCCGGCCTGTTATCGCCGAGGAGAGGGCGTGTCATGTCCCTTACACCCTCTCCCCCCATTGAAGAAGAGCGCTAAAAGCAATTCTTTCGCACAGAGTGCTCCCGCGCGAAGGCCTGCATGTATGAGAAATTGTTTTTGAACTCTGGGAGACTGCCGACTCCTTTCGGACCCTCATGCCTGTCATCCACCTGGAGGCTTCATTGCGCCGGAAGAGGGCAGAGTGTGCTGGGAGGGCGTTTCTGGGGGCAGTTCTCGAAAATGTGAGTATGACGAACTCAAACATGATTGGCATCGAATAAAAGAAAAAAAAATCCCTAACGTGACTTGGGGACAACAAACCTATTAAAATGGAGCCCGAGTACTCACTTGCGTGTGCCTTTTCTGATATCACTAGGCAAATAAGCTTTCATTCAGTTTCCTCTGATCCTCAGGCTCTCTCTGCTTGGACGACCACCTTCCTATGTACGAGTGCCTGCAGGCCAATGTCTCACTCGGGCCCTCTCAACTTTTTAGTTCGCTACAAAGGGATACGCAGCACACCAACCGGCAGCTCGCCGTGGGTAGGCAGAGGTTGGTGCCGTTTTCCGAAAGAGTTCTCCCTTTAAGTGCGCGGCTCGCATGGTGTGTGCTACAATATCTTCGTCATTAAAGCGAACCCATAAAGTTTGGTATAGAGATTTCTCAATTTTTAATATTATCTCTTTTTTCTTTCACCAAATCTGGAATTATTAGACCACCTTCTACAAAAGAGAACGTCGTAATAATCCGTATCATCCTGAGCGGACAATTATCCTTATCATAACTTCTCGCTGAGCCCAACCCTCATTATGTTGAGAGCGCGTGCCCAGATTCATTGCTGCATGCAATTTCTGTGCAATGTATTATGTTTAGATTGCGCATAATATGACAGTGATTCCACATCGAAATGACGCATAGCAATACTTTTCAAAGTAAAGCAGCCTTGTAAAAAGGGACATTCTTTTATGAATGGGCTGGCGTCGTTATCACTCAAGTACTGAACACGTGTCTTTGTTCAAGGTACCGGCGTACCTCCCACTAAAAGCGGAGAGAGGGCAAAAATGGGGAATATTTAACCCTATACTTGAACCTGGATATGACGAGCGAAAGCATCGTCCGCGGTGCTTACGTGCTCCCTCTGAGATATCGGCTGGATGGGGATCTTAGAAGCCGCTGTACCTGTCCACGCGAGATCGAGAGTGCGCCGTTGCCGAGCGGCGCAGCCAGTTTACTGGCACGAAAAAGTGAGACAACGTAAGACGATTCGTCTGTGCTCTGAACTCTGGGTGATGCTTTCGAATTAATACATCAAGCGGCCATATAAAAGACGTGGACATGACCAGGTAAGACGTACCGATTCGATTGAGAGCACACACGGCAGACTGCCTCGCACATGAAGCCCAGGTGAAAATTCCGCATTAGGACACCCTAACGGGCTAAATGGTGCATGCGAAGCAAGAGTCAGCCGGCGAAAAGTAGACGGGACGAAAGGCACGTCTTGTCTGTGCTTCAATATGTCTTTCGCGCCGTCTTCTTTGCAAAGTTTTATTCCCAAGTTTCAAAACCTCCGCACAATCGCTCCCGAGAGCACCCGTACGCAGCAGCCGCTGACTCTCGGTCTGCATACTAGCCAGCATATTCTGAGCCCTGTAGAACAGCCAGCGAAATGGAAACATGGCTTAGAGGTTCCGCTGCGTGTACTACGGGTCACTTAAAGCACACGTTTTCCTGCTCCAGGGGTAATATACTCAAAAATTGACTGCCGCTCTTGTTTTGACGATTACACCCGGTAGGAGTCAAATCGACACTGCGTCTTCCGTTTCATATAGACCAATTTTTTATTGCTTGATAAATAAAGGAAGGCGCAGTAATTGGTCACACTTCTGGTTGGATACCTGACAAGCGCCTTAAGGAAAGGGCGCAAGTGTAATGTGAAAGAATATTTGCCGTAGTGAAGGGATACGGGATAACTCCGACAACGTGGGGGCATTTAACATACACTGACATCGCACGACACACAGACGACTTTGCGATTCTCCACCATCGAAACACCGCCGCCGCGGTCGAGTTCGAATCCCGGTACTCCTGTTCAGTAGACGAGCAAGTCTAAAATAATTATTGTAACATACCATTTGATAGCTACCGGCGAAAGTAAGTTTGATCTGATAGATAGTTATTTACCGCAGCACCTAGTAAGAATATTTGGCATTCAAACATGGTGGACTGTGCAGTAAATCCTTAGATAGGTACTGATCAGCGCTTGCTAGCTAGAGCATAGCTAAGTCGTTGCCAGGCCATACAAACCAGAGATTATGCGCACTCTGGGACCGCGTTAAACACCAATTACTGTATTTTGTTTTGATGACTAAGAATCAAATATTTCCCCTAAACAGATTACATTACTGATTTCTGTGATTATCCAAGAGAACATTAAAAAAAAGACATAAAGTACCACCCCCAACGCTTTCCTTGGCCTCGCCGACTGTTGGCTTCTTTCCTTCATGTATTATAACGAGCACCCTCATTTCCCCTTAATTGATCTGCTTATACCTCCACCAAGGTTACTATACAATGGTACTATATATATATATATATATTGTAGGGATGTGTTTATCAGTCGCGTAGATGGATCCAGCTGCTCGGGATGAACTCGCAGCGGGGCGTCAAGCATAGCGAATCACAAAGAAAACGGCCAATTTCTTCGTTCTCGAGCGTGCCAGCACTCGAGGCATGTAATTGGTTATAACGATGAAGATTGTCACACTACAGTTTTCCCCTGGGTAGAAAAGGATCCTGGTGACTCATGGAGCCGAAAGGACAGACGAATTGCAGTAGGGCTTGATTCGGTCCACATGAACTGTTTCGCGTCCACGGCGACGCAAGTCCGCAGAGGGCGTAACGGGCTCAACTACGTAGTTGACAGGAAATGTTTTTTGAAGGACTCGGTATGGACCATGATACCGAGCCGGCGGTTGTGGCAGGGACCCAGAGCCAGATCACGGAGTTGTGTGCATATGAAGGAGCCTCGCCGGTGTCCCGGTGGTATTTTTGTTGCCACTGGTTTTCCTTTGTAAGTGAATGAGCGAACTGACGACATTCTTCTGCGTACTGAACGGCGTCTGAGGGTGGCGTCGATTCAGAAACATCAGGGCGGTAGGGAAGAAGCGTGTCCATTGTGCAGGTTGGCTCGCGCCCGTAAAGACGAACGAGTGGAGAGAATCCAGTGGTGGTCTGTGTCGCAGTGTTGTACGCGTAGGTTACGAAGGGAACAATGTGGTCAGTTGGAATGAGCGTCGTAGACCTACATAGCCAGCATGTCACTCAGAGTACGGTTGAAGCATTCTGTCAGGCCATTCGTCAGAGGGTGGTAAGAAGTAGTGCTGCGTTGAATGATGCGGCATTCTTTCAGGAGGGCCTGAAGAGCGTCGGACAAGAAAACGCGTCCGCGGTCGCTGAGTAGTTCCTTGGGAGTCCTGTGGCGAAGAATTATGTTCTTGAGAAGAAACAAAGCGACGTGTCGTGCGGAGGCAGATGGTAACGGTGATGTTTCAGTGTAGCGAGTAAGACGGTCTACTGCCACGATATTCCACCGGTTCCCAGCGGGAGTAATAGGAACAAGGCTATAGAGATCTATGCCAACGCGGTAAAACGAACGAGCTGGACAGGGTAACGGTTGCAACGAAACAGGGAACTTCTGAGGCGTTTTTAGGCATTGACAAGATTCGCACGCGTGCACGAAGTGTTGTACAAAGTGGTACATTCCATGCCAGTAAAATCGCAGGCGGAGGCGTGTGTAGGTTTTTAATACGCCACCGTGGGCACACTGTGGGTCACTATGAAACGCAGCGCAAATGTCGGCGCGGAGATTTATTTATTTTATTTATTTACCAAATACTGCGGGCCCTAACTCGGCCCTAGCATGAGGGGCGAAAAGAATACAATGCAATGCAATAAAATATGAATTCATAAAAAGTAACATGCTAAACTCAAGTGACAAGCAAATTACGATAAGACATATTCAACACTAATATGAAAATATACACGAATACGAAACACGACTATGGTTAAGCGCCAGCAATTTATCAATGGATCCAATGGACATTGTTACATCAGAAGGCAGCTTGTTCCATTCTTCAACAGTACGAGGGAAAAAAGAATACTTAAATGCATTGATTTTGGCTTGATACGGAGTTACAGATTGTGCATGATGATGTCTTGTTGGACGTGTTGTAAGGGGCGTAAGGTAAGGTTCAGGGCCAGGGCTCATATCAAGTTTGTTGTTTTTTAGCAAAAATAGATACTTTAGTCTCTGAATTTTTCTTCGTATTTGCAATTGTGGGATGGAGTTCTCATTCATTAAAATGAGGGAGAGTCAGATGGGCGGTACTTTGAAAACATGAACGTACCTGAGGCGTACATGAAAACATGACGTGGGATAACTAGAAGCCATTTCCTACCGTCAAGCTAATAATTACGGCGACAGAGCAGACCGTGGCGAATGAAAAAGTGGGGGGCTTGCCGGACGAGTACTCTGGATGAATGACCGGGAGTAGGATTTGAAAGAATGTCTCGAAGTGCACTGACCACGGGTCATTCCGCTGCTCGATGACTATGTCAACAGTCGCAAGGGTCGGGAAATCGTAAGCACCGATGTGGTCTGACGAGGAACCACTATGCAATTGCGAACGGGAAAGAGCGCCCGCGTCCCTATGCTTTAGGCCTGATCGATAAATGACATGAATGACATACTCCTGGAGACGTAGAACCCAGCGAGCAAGGCGGCCGGAGGGGTCTTTCAGAGAAGCCAGCCAGCACAAAGCGGTGTGATCGGTCACGACTTAAAACGGTCGGCCATAAACATAGGGACTAAATTTTCCGATGACCCGAATAATGGGCAAACATTCTCTTTCTGTTACAGAATAATTACCCTCTGCTTTTGCCAATATTCGGCTGGCATATGCCACCACATACTCGCTGAAACCAGTCTTACGTTGAGCGAGGACGGCACCGAGCCCAATACCGGTGGCCTCAGTGTGAATCTCCGTAGGCATAGTCGGATCAAAGGGGCGGAGAATGGGAGGCGAAACCAATAGGGGACGTAAAGTGTCGAATGCTTTATCGCAGACTGAAGTCCGGGCTGGAAGGTCGGAGCTGCCAGCAAGGAGCTGGATCAGAGGAGAGATGATAGAGGCGAAGTTCAAGATGAAACGTCGAAAGTAGGAGCAGAGGCCGATAAAGCTCCGGAGCTGCTTCAGGGAGGGTGGCTTCGGAAACTCTGCAACTGGGCAGTTTGGTGCGGTCAGGAAGAACGCCGTCCTTAGAAACTATGTGGCCTAAAATTGTGAGTTTTCGGCCAGCAAAATGGCACTTCTTTAAATTCAACTGAAGCCCAGCTTCGGTGAGACACGTGAGAACATGCTTCAGGCGGAGGTGAGAAGAAAAGTCGGTAGAAAAACTACGATGTCATCCAGTTAAAAAAGACTGGTCTGCCTATTGAATCCACGAAGAACAGTGTCCACCAAGAGCTCAAAAGGAGCTGGAGCATTGCAAAGGACAAAGAGCATAACGTTGAACTCGTATAGGCCGTCTGGTGTTATAAAGGCAGTTTATGAGCGGTCATTATCAGCCATCGGCACTTGCCAGTAGCCAGAGCGCAAATCCAAAGAGGAGAAATAATCGGCTCCCTGTAAGCAGTCCAAGGCATCGTCGAGTCGTAACAGAGGATAGACGTCTTTGCGCGTGATCTTGTTAAGCTTACGGCAATCGACGAAGAACCGAATGGAACCATCCTTCTTAGTGACCAAAACAACCGGAGAAGCCCTTGGACTGTTAGATGGCTGTATGACGCCCCGGCGAAGCATATCATTCACGTTATCAGCAATGACGTGGCGCCCAGAGGCCGAAACGCAATAAGGACGCTGGCGCAAAGGTGCGTTTGTACCAGTATCGATTGTGTGCTTAACGACAGACGTGCGACCCAGAGTAGTGTGAGGAAGGTCGAAGGAAGAAGTGAAGCTCTGTAGGAGGGCAGCAAGTTGATCGCGTTGCGCGAGTGGGAGATCTGCATCAATAGCCTGTGTTTGTGAAGTAGGCGTGGCAGGAAGGGTATTTATAAGCGCGGGGTGAAGTTCTTCAATACGGCCGAGACACTCGCAGCGTAGCAGGACCGACGGGTAAGAAAATGAGTTCGAGACGTACATTGCACTAAAGCCATCTTCGAACTTGAGAACAGCAAATGCAAGCAGGAGGCAGGGATGGCGTGAAACGGTATCGGAAGGCATGAAGATGACAGTCGAAGTAGTAATGCTTTCACAGGAGAGTGGAACGAGGGCAGCAGAAAGTGGAGGAATGTCTGTGTCATTGGCGACAAGGAGTTTTGCAGACCGGGTAGGGACGTCACACAAGATGGTATGACAAAAAGGAAAAAAGGAAACTTCCTCGCGAGCGCAGGCAATAACGGTACGATGACTGGAAAGAAAATCGTAGCCCAGGATGATGTCGTGTGAGCAGTGAGACAGTAAAATAAACTCGATGGTGTATAAGACGTCTTCAATGAGAACACGGGCCGTGCCCGCCGCTGAAGGATGAATGCGCTGTGATGAGGCTGGGCGAAGCGAGAAGTCGGAAAGCGCGATGGTCACATTGCAAAGACGACGGCAAAAGTTTCCTGATGATGGATATGGCGGCGCCCGTGTCGACAAGAGCGAGTATTGCGACGCCGTTGACAGACACTTGTATTACGTTAGCGGGAGAACACGGAGGGCTTGAAGAGTTCGACCCAAGTGCAGTTCTTGCCCCGGGAACTGCGATTGTTAGTTTCCCTCAACAGCGCCAGTAGAGCATTGTAGAAGCGGAGATGGCGAACGGTAACGAGGGGAAGATGATCGGCGATTGTTATATATATATATATATATATATATATATATATATATATATATATATATATATATATATATATATATATATATATATATAATATATATATATATATATATATATATATATATATATATATATATATATATATATATATATATATATATATATATATATATATGTATATGTTTGATTGTCGCGAGATTCAAAGTTGGAACCAGGCGGAGTTGTCGGCGAGGGCTGGTCGGCATCATAGGAGTAGTTCCAGAGGTCAAGGCGAGAAGGTGGAAGGCGTTGGCGGTAAAGGCGTGCGACATGACCCGGCAGCCCACAAGAGTAGCAGATTGGCCGCTTGTCCGCGATACGCCAAGGGTTCGTAGGGCGTTGGCGTACACTTGGAATATGGACATGGAATGCAGACCCAGCCAAACGCCAAGGAAGGTTGGAAGGAGCGGCCTGGTAGGAAAAAGGTGCTGATGGCATTATTGGCCTGGCCGCAACTTGAGCGTACGTTAGTGGTGCCGTTACTTGCGCTGGGCGGCCGCACTGGGCTGGCCGGGAGTACGGAGCTGGGCGGAAGGGCAGCGATATGGTATTGCACGGCACGCTGTAAGGGGTGTGTTTATTCAGTCGACGCAGATGGATCCAGCTGCTCGGGATGAACTCGCAGCGGGGCGTCAGGCGTAGCGAATCAGAAAGACAACGGCCAACTTCGTTCTCGAGCGTGCCAGCACGCGACGCATGTGAGCGGTCATAACGATGAAGATTACCACACAATATATATATATATATATATATATATATATATATATATATATATTGTGTATATATATATATATATATATATATATATATATATATATATATATATATATATATATATATATATATATAGGTATAATATTGTTAAGTGCTTTGTACGCACGGGGGGTGGGGTTTATGTACAGGGATAGGTCCAAAACAGAACTGCGGCGAAGCGTACAAACGTCCCTCTGCCCGACCATTTTTCATCTTCCGTCGGCGTTCTGCGAATGCGCATGACATTTCCCTTCTCGGAGACGAAGCCCGTCGGGCGAGTTACATAGAACCTCTGGAATGAATCGCTTGAGCCAGGCTACATGCACCACCTGCGACTGCCGCGGCCGTGGACCATTCACAGTTATGCATGCATAGATTGTAATTCAGGTCATTGATGCGCTTAAACACCACAGACGGTCAGCTGTAGTATGACAGCAGTTTTTGACAAAGACCACGCTCACGGAGAGGTGTCCACAACCACACATAGTCACCGGGAACATAAGAGACTTGTTGGTGTCCGGTGTCGTAGCGGTTCTAAAAACGTTCTTGTGAAGATAAAATTTGAACTCTGGCCAGCTGGCGAGCTTCTTCAGCTCTGCATAGTGTGGTAGCAAGAGAAGGTTCGTCAAGAATAAAAAATGGCAGTGTTGTGTCGAGGCCACAGCGAGGCTTGCGAGCATAAAGAAGCTAGAAGAGGATGTAGCCTGTTGTCTCATCTTGTGCTGTGTTGTATGCACGAGTAATGACCGGTAGAACGCCATTCCAGTCCTTATAATCTGCAGCGAAGTACATAGCCAACATGGTGGTGAGCATCCTATTATTTCGTTCCACCACACCATTCGTTTGGGGATGATATGACATGGAGTGGCGAAAACTGCAGGCTCTGAGGCGAAGAAGTTCGACACTTGCCGCTGTAAACTGGTGTCCACGGTCACTATTGATGATTGCAGGACGGCGGTGCCGAAGAATAACGAATCAAAGTAAGAAATTAGATAGTTCAGACGCAGCAGCGGATGGTATCGCGGCTGTCTCACAATAGCGGGTGAAATAATCCACGCACACACGAATCCATCGGTTTTCTTTAGAGGACTGTGGGAAACGTCCAAGGTCAATGCCAACTTGCTCAAACAGGGCTGTTGGAGGTGTGACTGGCCGCAGTTTTCCAAGTGGTCTTGAAGTCGACAGCTTAAAGCGGTGGCATCGCACGCAGCTGGCTACATATCGCTCGATAGTTTAACGCATCTTCGGCCAGTAAAATCGCTGCTGTATAGGTGGAGTGTTTGAGCCACTCCCAGGTGACCAGACGTGGCGTCATCATGCATCATTTCTAGAACCATGATGCGTAGGCTTTCGGAAACGACAAAAAGCATGCGTGCTTCTGTCACGAAATCGGCGCACATTTTTATCAAGCCGGCACGGTGCGAGGCCCGCGCGGCGTCGCATGGAAAGCTCGAGAAAAGCCTCCTTCCCCGCGCGAGAGAGCACGTAGCTTTGTACGCGTCGCCGCCGCCCTCTTTCCCATCACCCGGCGATCACGCGGACTCATCAAGCTGGAATACGCCAGAAAAATCAAGAACCGTCTATTGGACCTAGCCAGTGACTACGAGCGGCTCGACGGGAGGAGAAGGGAGCGCTCTAACCAGCGAAACTAAGAGTGTGTGTGCGCTAGCTTTGGCGCAGGTTAACAGACAGACGCGGCGCGCCCTGTTTAAAGAGACCGCGTCGCTTGTGTAGTCAGTCAGTCAGTGGTTGCGGCATGTTCGCCAGTGCTTCGACTGGACTCCCGGGGATCACCCGCTGCTGGCAAGCCCACGGACCTGCAAGGGAGCGGCGCTCGTCTTGTATGGCGGCCACATCGTGACTCTTGAGGCGTCGGACTGCAACAGTCTCCGGTGAACAATTTGGTGCTTGTTTATGTGTCTCTCTCGTGTTTGATCTGTTTTGAAGCCTGTGTGTTACTGAATCCCTTTGTAGTTGCATGCTTAGCATTTGTTATTCTGTGAACCTCTCGTCTGTGCAATTTTTGTGTTTGTGTATTCCTCTGTATCGTCTCTTGCTGTGTACAAAGTTTGTTTCGTTTGTTGCTTCTGACTCCGAACCTTACTCTGGCTTGAACCGGTGACCGCTGGGCACCAAACGGCCACCCCCTTCTGTCACTACAAGGTAGTTGAATACCTGCTAAGCTTGCCACGCAGGTCGAGGGCATCTTCTTTGTGACCGGAACAGCTACCCCCACTCACTCTAAGGGTGTCTGGGAGTGTGCGCACCGTTAAGGGCCATCGTTAATAATACCTCCATTATTATTAACTGGTGACAACTCCCCCAGAGGCAAAATTCTTCTTGTAAAGCCTTCATTTGCGAATACTAAATGTGTTCTTCATGGGATCGTTGGCAGAATCAAACAGAGATTAATGTTTTGTCTTTGCGTTGCTCGGTTCGGAAAACTCGGAGATCAGAGAGGGTTTCTAAAATTGGAGCCAAATAGTCATTGACGTTGTCTGCCTCGTCATCAGTCGTTTGAAGCGGCAAGCGTGATAGACAATCAGTATCTGAGTGCTTATTGCCGCTTTTGTGCACCACAATAAAATTAAACTCTTGCAGGCGTAAAGCCCATCGAGCGAGTCGCCTACAGGGGTCACGAAGACTCACGAGCCAGCAAAAGGAATGGTAGTCGCTCACGATGATGAAAGCATTCCTGTACAGATAGGAACCAAAGGGCTGTACAGCGAAAATAACGGCGAGGCATTCTTACTCCATAACCGCCTAATTTCTCTTGCATTTACTCAACGAGTGGCTGGAATATGCTATCACGTGCTGATCGCGTCCATGGCGTTGTATAAGTACAGCGCTGATACCGATACCACTTGCGTCAGTGTGCACTTCAATTGGAGCTGACGGGCAGAAGTAACGGAGGATGGGGCCCGAAGTAAAAAAAATTTCAGATGACGGAAAGCTGAGTCACATTCGCTGGTCCAATCGAATGGTGCATTTTTATGCAGTAGACACGTGAGTGGGTAAGCGTTGTCTGCAAACGTCGGTATAAAGTGTCGAAAGTACGAGCATAGCCCCAGAAAGCTCTGCAGCTCTTTTACAGATTTGAGCACGGTAAAACTTTTGACAGCTTCAATTTTCTAGAGATCTGGTCGAATACCTTCTTTATCAACTAAGTGACTAAGGACAATTGTTTCACAATCAATAAAATGACATTTCTTTGCATTCAGTACAAGACCAGCCCGTTCCATGCAATCAAGTACAATATCCAGATGACTGTTGTGCTCGCTAAATGGTTTGGTTTGGTTTGTGGGGTTTAACGTCCCAAAGCGACTCAGACCATGAGAGACGCCGTAGTGGAGGACTGCGGAAATTTCGACCACCTGGGGTTCTTTAACGTGCACTGACATCGCACAGCACACGGGCGCCTTGCGTTTCGCCTCCACCGAAAAGCGGCCGCCGAGGCAGGGATTCGATCCCGCGTCCTTGGGCGCAGTAGTCGAGCGCCGTAACCACTGCGCCACCACGGCGGGGCGCTCGTTAAATGTTTTGCCAAAAAGTACAATGTCGTCCAAATAACATAAACAAATTTGCCACTTTAGCCCACGGAGAATTGTACCATGAACCGCTCGAATGTGGCAGGCGCATTATATAATCCAAAAAGCATAACGTTAAGTTCATAAAATCCGTCTGGTGTTACGAATGCCGTTTTTTCTTTATCTGCAATGTACATGGGAATTTGCCAGTAACCGGAAAACAAGTCAATTGAAGAAAAGTATGAAGCTGAGTGCAGACAGTCCATTGCGTCATCTATACGTGGAAGCGGATAGACATCTTTCTTCGTGACTGCATTTAGGCGCCGGTAGTCAGCACAAAACCTCCATGTAACATTTTTCTTTCTAACAAGGATAACTGGAGCTTCTCAAGGACTACAGGACTCTCTAATAATGCCGTGCTTTAGCATGTCTTAAACTTGCTCATTTATTACATTACTTTCATTTGCTGAGACTCGATAGGACTTTTGACGTATTGGAGGTGCGGACCCTGTGTTGATTATGTGATGAATACAACTGGTAGGTAGTGATGCTGAGTCATCCTTATCAGAGTCGAACACTGTCACGTGTTTCAGTAGTAGTTCCACTAGAACGCGGAGCTCGGTTGTAGAAATAGAGTTATAATATAGCCGTAACTTGGGTCTCCATACCTGATTGCACATGCTGCTCAGTGACAGAGCTGTTTAACGCCGCGACGGAACCGGATACGCCTTCCCCGAAACGGGCGAGTTTTAGGCCCCGAGGCAACACAGTTGGCTCTTCAGAATGGCTCACTGTCTACAGCTCAGTGCGGCCTCTAGTCACGGGAATGACATAACGAGGCACAAGGATACTCTTCTCAGAGCAGGTGAGTCTCGTAGGTTCTACTATAGCTTCAAAACATTCGCACTGGTTGCGAATAGAGAAACCAGCACGAATGCTGCAGACAACGCTGTCACAACTGTATCTTCTTCCACAGCAAATGCTCCAAAATCAGGTGTCAAGTCATCCACAAGAGCCTAAAGTAGTGAAGGATTCAAAGCAATCTCTCCCGTACCACAGTCTAAAGTTGCACCACACTCTTGCAGAAAATCAATCCCAAGAATCATATCATGCGTTGACCGATGCAACACAGTAAACTCTACTGTGGGCTTGAGGCCGCCAATAACAATGGCCGAAGCACACAAACCAAGAGGAACTAAAGGTTTACCAGACACACCAAGGAATAATATTGCACGATCACCACTGAACATTACTATCCTACCTAAACGGTTTTTAAACCTAAAACTCATAACAGATACTGTAGCACCAGTGTCCACAAGAGCCATTGTTTTCACGCCATCAACAAACATTTCTAATTTGTTCTTCAACATAAACACGGGTAGACGTATAGGCGTCATCGACTCGCCGGCGGCCTCACCTCCATCGGCCGCGCCTCCAGTTTCTCTGAGGCAGAGGGGAATAACGACGTCGAGGGGAAGGTGGCCTGCGCTGGCACTGGGGTGGTGGCGTCACACTACGATCAGATGCAGGAGATGAATTCCGCAAATATGTCGAATGGTATGAGTCCCAAGTGAACATAGTCGGTGATCGCTGTTATTCGGTGTGCAGCCGTCCGTGAATGTTCGTGAGGGGTTGGTAGTCTTGAACAGTTGGAAAAAGGCGGCGACAGTATCTATTGACATACCCCGCAATTCCACACTTGTAGCACACAGGTTGAATGCACCAGAAATCCGCGAAGAGTCCTTACTAACAAAGTCTCGACGTTGGTTGTAGCTACGCTCTCGCTCCTAACGAGCCACGTTTCCAGAGTAGGCGGGTGTCCTTTCCATCAGCTGGTGATCATAGCATTGAGTAGAGCTGCGCCGATTATCCATATGCAAAGCGCCGCTAAGTTGAACCCACGGAGTGGACAAGGCGGCAACATTTGCCTGCGGTGCACAACTCTGCCGCACATATTCTTCACAGATAGTGTCCCTGGATCTTGAGAATTCCTCGCATGGAATCTCTCACTTCATATCAGCCATTTAAACTGAAGGACAGGCTTCAAAACTTGCTACAGAGGTGACATTCGCCAGTCTTCCGCATTTAGGTATAATTCGTCGCAGCTTGAGAGCCTCAAATGTTCTATAATGCTTTATAACATCAGCAGTTGTGCTCTGGCTCTCTTTGCTAATAAGAAAATTATAAACGTCTTCTGTGATTGCTTTCAACAGGTGGCCGACTTTGTCTTCTTCAAGCATAGTGGGATTGACCAGCTTGCATAGCTTTAAAATGGCTTCAATGTATGCGGTACAAGTTTCTCCTGGTACTTGCGTCCGGTGAAGCAAAGTTTGTTCAGCGCACTTCTTTGCAGGTTTATCCCTCAAAGTTTTCTTGTTCTCGCTTGTAAAGATAGCCCATGCACTAAACCAGCCGAAGGCAGTGGCGGCCAGGAAAAACACTACGTTAGCCAGCTTAGTAGCGGAGTTCCAGCGATTCTATTTACTCTTTCTTAGTGTTTCAGCCACTCCTCAACGTCCTCCTCAGGTTTTCCAGAGAATGTACGCGGCTCTCGATAATAGGGCCAGTTGTTTGCCGTGGATAGTCCTGACTGCTCGTACTGCCGTCTTCAGTTATGTCCGATACATTGGTGTTAAACCGGCGAGTCTACGGCTTCTTCGGTAGATTGAACGCTCCGTAGTCGCCACCCCGCACCTCCACCAAGATGTTACGTGCTTTGTGCGCACGGGGGGGGGGTTATGTACAGGGATCGGCCCAAAACAGAACGGCGGCGAAGCGGACAAACACCCCTTTGCCCTTGTTCCTCTTTCTTCACTGATCTACCCGACCGCTCTTCATCTTCCGTTTGCGTTATGCGAAGGCATGTGACAATATATAGTATATAGTGTTATGGTTACTACATAATGACGTCGTTTTTCTCCTAGCTTCCAGGGCCTATTCTATGCCTTTTTTCGAGGTTCTGGGACCTACTGAGCTACGCCCTTCACTCAGGGTCATCCTCGCGACCACCGCGGGCGACCTGTGGGATCCGGTCCCGGTTTCTAACCGGGTTTTTTCCACCGCCGATCTTTCTTCGGGGCCGGGCTCTCGGATCCGACCTACCAAACGCAGGTAGGCGTTACTCCTGCGGACCCACGGGCGGTTTCCTGACGCCTGCTGCCAGTTGTTCGCCAGATTTGGGAGCTCCAGAATTTTGGAGGGGCTGGGCGTGGCGGCCTTGCCTAGCCCTATCGAGCTATGATGAGGATTTGAGCTGAGGGGTTTGGGGTGAGACCTGATACCGATGAGCACCTCCGGCAACGCACTCCCTCGCCAGAACAGGAATTGGGACGGAAGTGTGTTGCAGAACTTTGGGACGGAAGTGTGTTGCATAAGTTTCTTCTCATAGCCAGGCGCATGTCTGGCGAGGGCCCGTAAATCCAAGCCTCTGGTTGGCTGGAGCGGGACTACAACATGGGTGAGCAGACACCCGAGAGCCCTCCGCGGAAGCGGAGAGGACTCAGCTGTGACCCGATGAGAGGAACAGGTTAGCCTGGTGGTATTAATTTGTCATCGAGCAAACTAAGGCAGTTTTTCGATGATGGGTGGATTCACTTTTGTTTGGTCACTGGGAGGGGCTGCGTCCTACTGTAACCGAGAGGGTGCACCCATTGGCGATGAAGCCTGGAGGAATAAGGCTGGGAGCTATGGCGCGCTCCTGTAATCGAGAGAGGCCACGCCTGTGAATGCTCAGATGGCCGATGGAACCTCGAAGCCTGGTGCACTCTGAGGAAGTCTATCCCACCAAAGTGGGATAGATTTTTGGGCTTATAAACCACTATCGTAGAGCCCATCGAAAATGACAGCCTTTACCAATAATGTACCCTATCGAGAAACGGGACTAGAGATAAGGCTGGGGAGCTCCCGACTCCCTGCAATCTAAGATTGGAAGCCGCTGGAGTTGGAGATTAGCACTCCTCGTAGCGGCAAATAAGCGTCTGTTCACCCGCCGGTGCAGTCCAGGGATGCGCTGTGCCAGCTAAGTCTCTATGTAAGGATGCTTAGGGGAATCCCTGCTGACTCAAGTCATCAGGGGTAGGGGCAACCTTGTGTAACCAGCCCGCGAGGAGGCTTGGGGGCGCTATTAGAGATTGTCTTCACCCCTCCTCCGGCGAAAGCCAGGGACGTCCTGGGAAATGCTGATGCCTGCGGGCGTCTCAGTAGGCTAAGAGACTGAAGATGAAGCGAAGCAGGACTGGTGCAAGCACCCTTTGAGAGTCTGTCAGTAGTACCGCTGTGAGACCATAGAGGTGGGGGATGAAGCCCCCACTGGTGCTTCCGGTACGTAGGCGGTAGGTCCTAAAGAGTTTTGCAATGGGGTCGGCGTCCAAACTAAGACGCTTACCAAAACTTGATAGAATCGGGCTCTCGCGTGGAGCGCAGCACGAAGCGAGTTACCGAAGTCGGGGACGCGAAAGCGTCTGGAAGGGGTGCACGTCATAGAAGTGCACCACGGGTGTTGCGATCCCGCCTGCCCGAGCACGTGGCTGCGACCCACAACACTACCAACGCGTTGGCAGTGAGACGTCCGCCACGCGCAGATGGAGAGCTGTCAGGATTCGTTTTGCAGGTCGACGATGAACAGACGTAAACTGGCACAAGAACGGTCCCCGGCGTGGGTGTCCGCCATTTGACGGGACTTAGCTCTTGGGAAGGGGCTCGGCCTGGGTGATTTCATGTAAGCCTGGGGGATACTGTTTGGCGAGCTAAACTCGTCTTTCTCTAATAGTTGCTCCAATGTGGCAGTGATCAATTCCGCCATCGGACAACAATAAGTCCACCTTGTGAGGCAAAAGCCTATTATGTGGGCCTTTTTTTCTGTCAACCCGACCTTTGCAGGTCATTAGAGTTCGAAACTTTAAGCCCTCAAAGGAGCACAGCAGGGTTAGCAGAACCTCTTCCAAACGCACAGCCCTGAGAGAGCCGGGCGCCGGGCCGGGCGACGCTTGTACCTTTTTTACCGGTGGGTGTCCGGCGGCAGGTTTCGAACTGACTACCTCCGCAGCCGAGACGGGCGCCCAAACAACTCCCGCTACTGACTACATTCCGAACTAACCACCTCCCGCAGTATTGGCCACATGATTATTCCTTCAAAACCCGGGCCCTCATTCACCAATGGCGGTCAGTTTTGTGACGCCGCGAGGGGTGCTAATAAAATGTGGCTCCGCTAGATAGGCCGCCATTGGATACTGAAACTGGCAGCTTTAATGCTAGAACTCTAGCTAGCAAGCTAGTAAGCTACTTAAGCAGTGCTATTAGAGGAACTAGAGGATTGCAATTGGGATGTCATAAGGCTTAGTGAGGTCAGGAGGCCAAATGAGGCGTATACTTTGCTGAAGGACGGGCATGTACTGTGTTATCGAGGTTTACCGGAAAAGCGAGAACTAGGGGAAGGTTTCTCTGTCAATAAGTATATAGCTGGTAATATAGATGAATTCTACAGCATTAATGAGACGGTGGCAGGCCTGATAATTAGGCTTCATAAGCTATATAAACTGATGGTTGTACAGGCCTACGCACTTACATGTAGTTATGATGACCAGGCAGTCGAAAACATCTATGATGATGTAGAATTGGATGTGGAAAGGAAAGACGCAACATACTGTAGTAACGGGCACTTCAACGCCAAAGTAGGGAAAAAGCAGGCAGGAGATCAGGGAGTGGGTGATTATGTCATTGGTTCTAAAAGCGGTGGGGAGTTACTAGTTGAGTTTGCAGAGGGCAATAACTTATAAATCATGAACACATTCTTCACTAAACGGAAGAACCGGAAGCGTACATGGAAAAGCCCTAACGGGGAGACTAAAATGAACCCCGACGTTGTGCAGGAAGTAGAGGTAATCAGGAAGGTGCAATGCAGTGACCACGGGATGGTAAGGTATTGTATTAGTCTAAATCTAAAAATGGAACGAGACAGATTAGTAAGAAAGAAGTTTATTAACGAATTCGCGGTGAGGGGGAGGGCAGAAGTGTTCAGGATCTCACTACAGAATAGATATTTAGCTCTAGCCGAAGATGATGACATTACCCTAGAAGCAAGGAACAGTAATTTCACAGATATCATTACTGAGTGCGCTATAGAAGTAGGCAGAAGGATAGTTATGGAGGATACCTGTAAGCTGTCTATGGAGACGAAGGATTTGATTGAGAAACAACAAAGTAGGAAAGTTTCCAATCCAAGAAACCAGATAGAATTGGCAGAGATATCAATGCTAATCAATAAGCGCAAAGTCGCCGATGTAAGGAAGTAGTATAACATGGAGAAAATTGAGCATGCTGTAATGAACGGGGCAAGCCTTAAAGCGATGAAGAAGAAATTGGGCATAGGCAAAAATAAAATGCATTGCCCTAGGGACAAGGCGGGCAATGTCATCACGAATATGGACAAGAAAGTAAGTAGCCAAGGAGTTCTATACTGATCTCTACAGCAGCCAACAAATTCACGACAATAATGAGACTAGCGGTAGGGCAATGCATCAGACGTTCCGCCAGGGACGAAGGACGAAGTTAAGAAAGCATTAGAAACTATGAAAAGGGGGAAATAGGCTGAATTCCTTCCTTTCTACAATCCTTCCTTCCTTCCTTCCTTCCTTCCTTCCTGCAATCCTTCCTTCCTTTATTTCTTCCTTCCTTTCTTTCTTCCTTCCTTCTTTCCTTCCTTCGTTCTTCCTTCCTTCCTTCCTTCCTTCCTTCCTATATATGTTTTAGACTTGGTTCTGCCTTTGCCAAGCGGGATCAGGTAACTATATATTTGTTGAAGCACAGGCGGATATTGTGCTAGAAAAACTGGCCACCCTATATACGCAATGTTTGGTGTCATCGAAGATACCGTAATCATGAACGAATGACATATTATCCTTATTCATACAAAAGGGGATGTTAAGGACTTCAAAAATTACAGACCAATTAGCTTACTGTCTGTTACGCATAAGATATTTACTAGGGTAATCGCTAATAGAATCAGGACAACATTAGACTGCAATAAATCAAAGGATCAAGCAGGTTTTCGGAAACGGTACTCTACTATCGATCATATCCATACCATCAACCAGTGATGGAAAACCTTTCCGAATATAATCAACCCTTATAGATAGCATTGATTGATTACGAAAAAGCATGTGAATCAGTAGAAACCTCGACAGTCATACAGGCATTGCGAAATCATGGTGTAGACGAGCCGTACGTGAAAGAGCTGGAATATATATGTAGAGGGGGCACAGCAACCATAGTTCTGCATAAAGAAAGTAATAAAATTGTTACAGAGAAATGTGTTAGGCCGGAGACATGATCTGCCCAGTACTATTTACAGCTTGATTAGAAGTATTCAGAGACTTGGAATGGGAGCAGTTAGAGATAAGAATAGAGAGAGAATACCGCAGTAATCTGAGCTTTGCAGATGACATTGCCTTGCTAAGTAACTTAGGGGATGAATTGCGAAGAATAATTTATGCCTTAGACAGGAAAAGTAAAAAGGTAGGCTTGAAAATAAATACGAAGACTAAGGCAATGTTAAATAGCCTAGGGAAGGAACAGCAGTTTACATTAGTTATCGAATCACTGGAAGCTGTAGGCGAATATGTTTACTAAGGGCTGGTTGTAATCGCAGATCCGGACCATGAAAAGGAAATAACATAAAGAATAAGACTGGCATGAAGTGCGTTTGGCAAGCACTCCCAGATTATGACTAGCAGCGTACCGGTATCGCTCAAGAGGAAAGTATGAAACTGTTGCATCTTACCTGTACTTACCTATGGGGCTGAAACGTGGAAGCTAACAATGAGGGTTATACTTAAGTTGAGGACAATGCAGAGGGCTCTGGAAAGAACAATGGTAAGGATAACGTTAAGAGATAGGAAACGTGCAGAGTGGGCCAGAGAAATAACTCAAGTTACTGATATTCTAGTGGAAATTAATAAATGGGCATGAGCAGGACATGTAGTGCGAAGAGAGGATAACCGATGGTCGCTTAGGGTAACAAACTGGATTCCAAGGGAAGGAAAGCGTACCAGGGGGCGGCAGAAAATGAAGTGGGCGGATGAGGTTAAGAAGTTCGCTGGTGTTAAGTGGATGCAGCTCGCACAGGACCAAGTTAATTTGAGGAATATGGGAGAGGATTTCGCCCTGCAGTGGGTATAGTCAGCCTGAAAAGGATGACGATAATGATTTACGCTATAAAGTCAATACAATACCCTACTTGTACATATTTTTTATTCTTCCTTCTTGTGCAGATAAGTAAACGCCAGCACTTAAAGACTGTGTTAAGCAACAACACATACATTGGGCTGGCAGGTAATCGTATCAGTGAAATAATATTTTAAAGAGAATACGACGTACGAAGTTCTGGCTTACCGGCTCGGGTACAGCATAGAGATGCAAATTTCTAAATATTTTCAATGCTTCAACAAAAACGTTTTCTTTTCCAGTTTTTTGCATGAAAAATTAAGCTCATGCTGCTTGTCATGCTTCAATACATTTATATATATATATATATATATATATATATATATATATATATATATATATATATATATATATATATTAGAAAAAATACCTGTGTAAATCTACCAGTCCATTCTGTGACACCTACTTCTCAATATCATCTGCGACTGAAACAAACGCATTACTATCGTGCCCACTGCAATCACTGCATCCCGCTTTCAGGCATCTGCAACATTGCCCAATGGGCTTCTGTTACTTAACAATGCTGACACACGACCGGCAGAACATTTGGCAAGAACAACAAATACACTGTGCCGATATTACATTTGAGAAATAAAGGTACTTTCTATAACCCATCCACACAACTGTTCAGAATGTTTTTTTTTTGACATTCTCGCTAGAGTGAAAGCCATGCTGACATGCGATATGCACTGCCATGTGGACGTCTTATTGTAGCGACAGCTAAGTTACGCCAGATTTTCGCCTCTTAGTCGTGGCCGCACTTTGAACCAGGACTTTACTGTGGCGTCACACACGGGTAGTCACCGGGCTAGCGCTCCTACCATTGGTAGAGTCCCTAAATAATTTTCAGTGCACCGCGATGGTCCCTTCGCGTGCTGGCAACCATGACCAGCGCAGCCATGAAGCTTCCAACTGCTCGAGGCGCGGCTATATGGATGTCAAACGCAGAGGACATTTTGAAAAGAGCTTAGTATTTGCCTGTCGTACTGCCTTGAAGAGCACCGCAGCTACTTTAGACACAGTAGAATTTATAAAGCGTGACCGGTAAGCTTGTATGGAAGGCTGAGCGGCAGTCTGCATGTGGATCTTTCCAGTCCTGCCAACGATCTAGATCGATTAGTCCGAAACCTTGCTATTATTGATTTTTGTGTTATTGTAAGCACTCGCCTTCCTCGAATACGAACGTAAATGAGAACATTGAGTGATTATCGATGGGGATGCAGATGCCAACTAACAGTACGGCGCCGCACATGATCTCGCACACACTTGTGCTCTGCTGTTAAGCATATTGTTACTTAGCTGTATTCGCTGTTCGAGATGGGGATGAGTAAGTGCAACAGACTCCGAGTAGACGACGACGCTGAGTGTTGTGAAATCGGTGCCCTCATGAACGTTAGTTGTGTGGACAGCTTTGGGACTGTAAATCTTCCACGTAACATCTCTTGGTGGAGCTGAATCTATTCGATCCCCTATCACAAGCTGGATCTCCGCAGCGGTCGCTGCATCGGAACCACCACAATGACTATAGACGCCTCTACCTCTACAGCCGCCGCACCTGCTGTTGTAATGGCCCACCCCCGTGACCCCGGAACCTTCTGCGGGACCGACGACGTCGACGTAGACGACTGGCTAGCACTATACGAGCGCGTGAGCAAGCACAACAGGTGGGATGCCACACTCATGCTCGCGAATGTAATATTTTACTTGGCTGGGACCGCGTGGGTGTGGTTTCAAACCCACGAAGACGAGCTAACATCTTGGGATATTTGCAAACAGAAGCTACACGACCTATTCGGAAAGCCTATTGGCCGCCACGTTGCCGCCAAAAAAGCGGTCGCCTCTCGCGCCCAAATGTCTACAGAGTCTTATCTCACTTACATCCAAGATGTCCTGTCTCTATGCCGCAAAGTCCACCAAGGCATCCCTGAGGACGATAAAGTCGGCCATATAGTAAAAGGCATTGCCGACGATGCCTTCAACCTCCTGTTGTGCAGGGATTGGTCCACCGTGGACTCTGCACTGCAGGTATGCCGACGTTTCGAGCAGGGGAAACAGAGGCGCATATCTCACCGTCTCGACCGGATGCCGAACACGGCTGCTAGCTCCTCCTGTATCGATATCCCGACTCCTCGACCGCCTGCTAACGACAGCACGTTGACACGCATTGTCCGCCATGAGCTTGAGGCAATGACTCCCGCGGCCTCGCTGTCGCATACACCCGACAACACCCTGGCTACTATATCACTTATTAAGACTGTTGTTGACCAAGAGGTTGCGAATATGAGCCTCCCTTCTATCAGCACCACTGACACCACGGATTCAGTACCTGCCCCTCCAGTAATTGCTGCCGCCTTAACCAACGCCGGTTTCTCGCCCAGATATCGTTACCGCAACCCAAATGAATGGCATACCCACGACAATCGCCCCATCTGCTTTACTTGTTCTCGATTTGGCCACATTTCCCGCCACTGCCATAGTCGCTGGTACACGCCATCTCGTCAGTACACCTACGTCGACCGCCGCGGAGACTATGCCCCTCGCTATTCCCCACCTCGCCCCGGCCAGACCCGTGCTGACCCCGTTTCCATTGTTCGTGCTGCCAACCGTTCACCATCCCCGCAAGCACGACGTTCGCATTCTCCTCTTCCTCGCCGCAGTTCGCCCCGTCCTAATCTGGCCACGTACCGGAAAACTAGCCAATGCAGCTCCCGGAGGTGACGCTGCGTTTATGACCCGGACCGAAAAACCTCTACTGACCCCTGCCCTACAAAATAACCGTATCGACGTCCTTGTGGATGGAGTTCCCGTTTCTGCTCTAATTGATACAGGCGCCCGACTGTCCGTTCTCAGCTCCTCATTTCACCGTCGCCTCAAGAACGTCCTTACGCCAGCCGTCTCGTCCACAGTTCGCGTCGCCAATGGCAGCCCTGCTGCCGTGGTTGGCATGTGTACGGCGCGAGTTACAATTGCTGACCGCCATGCCCCAGTGTTGTTCACCGTTATACATGAATGCCCCCACGACGTTATCCTTGGCATTGACTTCTTAACAGCCCACTCGGCCCTTATTGACTGCTCTAGCGGCCTACTTCGCTTGGACCTTCCGCTCTGCTCTGAAGACCCCTCCTGCTCACCCCTCCTTCGATCAGTACTGTTTATCCGCCTTCCTCCTGAAACTGCCGTTTACATCCATATGTCGCCATTGCCACCCGTCGCAGATGGCGATTATCTCGCTTGTCCCATTACTGATGTCTTGCTGCAGCGGCACGTCACCCTTCCTCATCTAACTGTGCACATCTTCCAGAACCGCACCACTCTACCTGTCCTTAACTTCAGCTTTTCAACTCAGGTTCTGCCCTAAGGAATTTCATTAGGCACGCTGTCAACGATTACCGAGTGTGCCATTTCAGCTCTGTCTACAGATCATACAACTGCCGTCCCTGCCAACAACCCCTCGTCGTCCACATCGCGCCCCGATCCGCTTAACAGCATGATTGCAGCTGATCTGCAGCCTGAATTCGCCGCTGAGTTACACAAGCTTTGTTTACCTACAGTGGCCTTTTCGACTTTGGTACCCGCCAATTGGGTCAAACGACAGTTGTCACCCACCGCATTGACACCGGTGACGCCAGTACTATTCACAGGCGGCCCTATCGTGTTTCGCTTGCCGAGCGACGCGTCAATAAACGGAGGTCGAAAAGATGTTAGCGAACGACATAATCGAGCCTTCCAGTAGCCCCTGGGCATCCCCTGTCGTGTTGGTCAAGAAGGATAACAGTTGGAGATTCTCCGTTGACTACCGTCATTTGAACAAGATAACCAAAAAAGATGTATATTCTTTTCCGCGCATCAACGAGGCGCTGGATAGTTTGCACGGAGCCAGCTACTTTTCATCCATGGACCTTAAATCCGGCTACTGGCAGATTTCTGTCGACGAGAGAGACCGTGAAAAAACAGCGTTCATCACCCCTGACGGCCTTTATCAATTCAAAGTCATGCCTTTTGGCCTATGTAACGCCCCTGCATCTTTCGAATGGATGATGGACTCATTGCTGCGCGGCTTCAAGTGGACGACTTGTCTTTGTTACTTAGACGACGTCACTGTTTTCTCGTCCACTTTTGACAGCCACTTATCTCGCCTTTCTACCATTCTCAAACTATTCCGCCGCGCCGGCCTTCAATTCAACTCAAAGAAATGTAGTTTCGGCCATCGCGAAATCAAAGTGCTTGCTGACTTGGTTAATGCTTCCGGTGTTCAGCCTGACCCTGCCAAAATACGTGCCGTCAGAGATTTTCCCACTCCGCGTTCATCCAGCGATGTCCGAAGCTTTATTGGCCTATGTTCCTATTTCCGACAATTCGTCCCGAACTTCGCAGTCCTTGCTCGTCCGATCACCCAACTCCTCAAGAAAAACGTTTCATTCTATTGGGGGCCTGAACAAGTTGCAGCTTTCTCAGAGCTTATTGCTGCTCTAACTACTCTACCAGTCTTGGCCTTCTTCAACCCTTCTGCCAATACTAAACTCCGTACCGACGCAAGTGGCCATGGAATAGGAGCTATACTCGCTCAGCGACAACACGGCCGTACAAGGGTGACTGCGTATGCCAGCCGCCTCCTCTCAACACCCGAACAAAATTATTCTATTACAGAGCGAGAGTGCCGGGCGCTTGTCTGGGCTATTAGGAAATTCCGCCCTTATTTGTTTGGCCGCCATTTTACTGTGATAGCAGACCATCTTGCCTTGTGCTGGCTTTCCTCTCTCAAAGATCCTACTGGCCGTTTGGGGCGCTGGGCGCTACGATTACAAGAATACACCTTTTCCGTCGTCTACAAGTCCGGCCGGCTTCACCAAGATGCAGACTGTTTGTCACGTCATCCCGTCGACTCCCCTAGTCCTACAGACTCTGACGATGATGCATGTGTCTTGTCTGTCTCCGCCTTTGCTAACATTGCCAAGGAACAGCATTTATATCCTTCTCTGCAATCCATTATCCTCCGTCTTACCTGCGACCGCCCTGGCCCATTTCTCGCCTTATTTGTGCTCCACGAGAACACTCTATACCGACGTAATATGCGACCAGATGGCACAGACCTTTTGCTCGTCGTTCCCCAACACCTGCGTTCCGCCATCCTTGAACAGTTCCATGATGCTCCCACGGCTGGCCACTTAGGTGTTTCTCGCACATACGACAGCCTGCGCCGACGTTTCTACTGGCCGGGGCTCTACCGCTCTGTCCAGCAGTAGATTGCCGCATGTGAACTGTGTCAGCGTCGAACGAAGCCCACAATTTTGCCTTCAGGTCATATGCAGCCGATACCCATACCAACGATACCAATATTTATTGACACAAACAAAGCGGACGCGGGTTGTCAAAGACCGCGAATACCGGCAGTGCATTCTTATAGCCTATTAGAGTGGTCTTAAAAAAAGGGGTAGGCAGCGAACGCGATGGTTAGATGGCATCCTCGAGGCACTGCAGAGTAAGTTATGTGATGTTAGGAAGATATTGAGAGACCGGAAAGCGTGGCGTGACATGGTTCATAGGGTCACGAAGAGTCGGACACGACTGAACGACTGAACTGAAAATGTTTTCATAACACATTGTTTAGAAGTAAAATGAACGCATTAATATCCTACTTCTACCTTGAATACAACGAGTACCTAGCCGAAGTCTCATGCTATGCGCAATTATGAAATGCACTTTATACTACACATACATGTTTAGGAGAAGCTACTACATGAGCAGCCAAAATCTTCTCAGCATGAGTGTTGTGCTCAGAGGCAAACACTACCATAATGATACTACAAAGGATTTCCCTCAATTCAGCATCTCCATTCTGAAGAGCAATATTAACTTGAAATAGACAGCATGTTATTAATCTCTCAAAGTCAACAGTAACTCATTTGAGGAATATCGCATGCTAAGATCTAGTTTCAGTCGATCAGTGGCTGTAAACGAAGGCCAGTATAGGTAAAAGCTAAAAACCTGGAGGGCGCCAGTTAAATAGATCCGCGGTGATATTAGAGAGACCGCTCGATGCTGAATTTGAAACAAAACTTCCGCATGTAAATTTATGGTTGTCGTTGTTTGCTACTTCCATAGCATGAGAAAATAGAATACCCCAACGGCCACTCAGCTGCATGGCGAACAAGGAAACCTCTGTATGTTCAGGACTGTCACGTTAAAAATCTATCCCTGTACCATCATGAAACGGTAGCATTGTCTTTTTCAACAAACAAACACTTCAGCAGAAGTAGAGCATATTTTACAAACTATAGCCCGGAAGCTTGCTCTCCTGAAGAGCGACTTTTAGCTTGTGACCATAGCGTCAAGGAGCACAAGCACTCCGAGTGTAGCAGTTTATGCTCCGAAGGCGAGAAAAAGCACAACACACATCAGCCCATGTCTTCAATTAACAACTAATTTCGTGCAGGTTGCCAGGAACATATACCCGTTGATTCGCTTGATTACGGGAAGGTGTTTTTCTTTGTGATTTTTCCTTCGGGAGGAACAAAAACACAAAGTAGAGGGTATATTGCTACGTAGTGGTGACAAAGCCGTACACACCAAATGAAGACACAGGCGTGGTATCACTGAAATTAACTTTTTATTGGGCTTACTGCGCCCTCAAAAGAACTAGGCTACTCAGCGACGGCGATAGCAACAAACGTGCTCGTCGATCGTCCAACTAAGAATGCTGTCGGAGAAATCTACCCTCAATTTAAAGGCGGCTCAGAACCGTCTAGATAACGTCGCAAACTGTCACTAGCACAACCTGGAACATTGTAGAAACATATGCGAGCGGCCGGAATCTTGAAGACAGATCTCGGCGCATCTTGTGCTACAAAGGAACTGATAAAGTTGGGTTTCGCGAAATTGAGCAATAACAGACAAATAATACAGAATGGTACGTGCGCCAAAATCAGAGTGATAAGGCCGCATGCCGGCTACTGCTAATAAACAACAAATACAGTTTTGAAGGCTTGCCGGCATTACTCTCTCCTTGAAAAAATCGCGCCGTTGTTCGAAAATAAACAAAGAAAAACATAAACATTACAAAGTTTAAACACCACGGACTCTAACGCACGTTATAAGTCTTCAGATGAACAACATGAACTATTTCTGGGTGCGCGCGTCGCAATTGTGATTTTGTTTGTCGGGAATGACTTCATAGTTCAATTGTCCTACTCGGTGAAGCATCAAAGCATCGGCGTAAAAGAGCTTCGCTCAGTCCACGGTGGTGAATCGGCATCCTAACCCAGACTTGATCTCCCGGTTTATACTCAGCATCGCGCCGTCATAAGTTGTAACGTCGGCCGTCTGTTCGTTGTTGATTTTTAATACGGCTTCGGGTTAGTCTTCGGGCTTCCTCTGCACGTTGAAGGTAGGCGGCGATGTGCAGGTTCTCCTCGTCGGTTACGTGAGGCAGCATTGCATCGAGCGTCGTCGTGGACTCCCTGTCGTGGGCTGAACGGGGTTGACTTGGTTGTCTCCTGAACGGCAGTATTATAAGCAAAGATATCATAGAGTAGAATGGCGTATCATGTCTTGTTTTCGGAGTCGAAGTGCATTGTAATCATGTCCGCAATCGTTTTGTTGAGACGCTTCGTAAGTTCACTGGTCTGAGGATGATATGCAGCAGTTTGGCATTGGCTCGTATGACTATTATATGATGATTTGCGTCAGCTCTGCCGTAAATCTTCCCCTGTCCGTGATGAGGAATTCTGGGGCGCCGTGTAGCAAGAGAATTTGTTCGACAAAAAACTTTGTGACAAAGCAAAAGCACTATTCGGCAGTGCTTTTGCTTCAGCGTAGCGGCTAAGGTAGTCAGTGGCTACGATGATCAAATTTTTACCCGCCGATGAGGATGGAAAGGGGCCGAGGAGATCCATCCCAATTTGTTAAAATGGCAGGGTTGGGGGCGGTATCGGGTTCAGTATTTCAGCTGGTCTGATCGGCGGCGTCTTGTCGCTGGCACTCGCGACACGTTTTTACGTAAGGGTAACGTCGGCGAGCAGTCGCGGCCAGTTGTACTTCTTTTCGATTTGATGCAATGTGCGCGCAAAACCGAGATGCCCTGTTGTATGCTCTTCGTGCAACGCATGAAGAATTGCCTTTCTGAGACTTTTAGGCATGACAAGAAGCTGCGCTGTCTTGTTAGCAGAGACGTTTTTCTTTACGATGACGTCATCGCCTAAAGCGAACGACAGCTGACGCCTAAACACAGTAGGAGGGCAAGCGTTCTTGCCTTCCAAGTAATCGACTAGGTCTTTGAGCTGAGGATCTTATCGCTGCTGTGGTCAAAACGGCTGGCGCTTACTGGTCCCAGAAAGGCGTAGTCGTCATCCTTTTTCGGGGGCGCGTCGACGGGGGCGCGGGATAAGCAGTCTGCATCCGAATGCTTGCCGCCAGACTTATACACCATAGTCTTGTCAAACTCTTGAAGTCATAGGCTCCATTGGGCAAGGCGGCATTAGGGGCCCTTCAAATTAGCCAGCCAGCAAATCGCGTGGTGGTCGCTTATCGATTTGAATGGTTGACCGTATAGGTATAGACGAACTTAGAAGGGGCCCAGATGATCGCGAGGCACTCCTTCTGCGTCGTCGAGTTACTGAGTTCGGCTTTTGTGACGGATCTGCTTGCGTAGCCATTACTTTCTGCAGTTCAGCATTCGTCTGGACGAGAACGGCTCCTAGGCCCACACTGCTCGCTTCGGTATGACTTTCGGTCTCGGCGTTTTCATCAAAGCGGCAAATGACATTAGGGGACTACAGGCGGCGCTTAGGTTCGTCGAATGTTTCTCCCTGCTTCGCTTCCCATTTAAAATGTACGTCAGCCATTGAAAGCTACTCAACGGTTCGCCGATGCGCGAGAAGTTTCTGACAAATCATCGATAATAAGCGCATAACCCAAGCAATCTGCGCACAGCTTTCTTGTCGGCAGGCGGTGGAAATTGTGAGATTGCAGCTGTTTTCTCCGGGTCTGGGTGAACACCACCCTTGCTAGCGATGTGACCTAGGGACCGCAGTTCCGCGTACGCGAAGTGGAACATCTCTGGTTTTAGCGTTAGTCCCGATGACGTGATGGCTTCCAGCACTGTCTGCAGTCGTTTCAGGAGGTCTTCAAAGTTTCACGAGAAGATAACGACATCGTCCAAGTATACCAAAGAAATTTGTATGGTATTTGAAGCCAGTCAGAACTGTCTCCATTACTCGTTGAAACTTGAAACGTGGCTGGTGCGGAGCAGAGGCCAAATGGCATATCCCTTAAACTCGAATAGGCCGTCCAGTGGGATGAATGTGGTCTTCTCGCGATATCTTTTGTCGACCTCAATTTACCAGTAGGCGCTCTTCAGGTAAATCGATGAGAAGTACCTTGCATCGCAGGCCTGTACGGTGTGTCATCGATGAGAGGAAAAGGGTTCACATACTTCTCTGTTATGCTGTTTAGGCAGAGGTAATCTACGCAGAACGAAGTGTCCCATCTTTTTTCTTCACCAAAATGACTTGTGCCTCCCAGGGGCTCTTCGATAGCTGTATCACGCCATCACGAAGCATTTCCTCAACATGATCAAGTATGGCCGGGCGTTTTCGGGGTGATACATGGTAGGGGCTTTGACGTAGCTGTTGAGCGTGTTCGCCCGTGATGATCCGGTGCTTTGCCAACAGAGTTTGCCGCACCTTCGACGCTGAAGAAAAGCACTCGCTTTAGCTTTCAAGAAGAGTGCGAATCCGGTCTTGTCTATCTCTGAGGAGCGCTGGGTGGATGTCTAAATTGGGCTGCTTAGCTCGGTTGGGTGCATCGTCTTCAAGTTGTCTGGGGAAGAAGAAGGCTTCTCGGGTGTCCGCTAGCTCGTCAATGAAAGCAATCGTCATACCCTTGTCCAGGTGTTGGTATTCTTCGAGGAAGTTTGCGACAAGAACTTGATCTTGCCCAGGACGGAAACGGACGATGCCTCCTAGTTCGTACTCCAAAAGCAATTGGCTGTTTTCTTTGACGACACCTTCATCAGTTTGGATGTTTCTGGTAACCACAGAGACGGTGATGCTTGGTCGGAGCGGTATACTCAGTAATTCGTCGAGGGCGTTTAGAGCGAAGTGTTGCGTCGAAGTCATCGGGGAAGGTATTGCTCTGTCCATGGAGAGTTTGATGAGCTTTTATCGGAGGTCGATGATCGCCCGATGTTCATTCGCAAAATCTATGCCCCCAATTATGTCGCAGGAACACTAGTGTAGGATGACGAAGCTGGTAGGGTAGGTACGTCTATTTACTGTAACCTTTGCGGTGCATCGTGCCGACGGCGTAATAAGGTTACCACCAGAGGTGCGGCTCAGCGGGCCATTCCAAGTGGTCGTCACTTTCTTGAGCTGGGTGGCGAAAGCTCCACTGATGACAGAATAGTAAGCTCCGGTGCCTACTAGGGCGGTAACCGTGCGTCCGTCGACAGTAATGGCGAGGTCGCTTGTTCGGGCCCTCGTATTGCATGTTGGCTTCGGTGTTCGAACTCTACTTCGTCGCTTGCTCAGGCCGCGTCCAGGACACACTGCTGCCACCTTATTAGGTGGTGGTGTTAGCTTAACGTGTGATCGCAATGTCGTCAATGTCCTCATTGTGCGCTTCGGCGGGGTATTGGACGAAGCATTGCCACTCGTCATCGGCGGTAGAGGATTTGATTAGTTCGCTGTTTAGCAACCTCACCTCCAAAGGTTGCTTCATTTAGTTTGTCCCTTCGGGGGCTAAGGGACGACGCAGCTCGGGCATTGTACGGCGGTGGGGAGCATGACGCTCTCCTTGGCGACCCGTGCTCTCCCTTGCGCAGGAAGTTGTCAATTTCTTGTGGTCGCTCGCGAGACGGGGTCGTGGGGCATCCACGGCAAAACCACGGAAGTCGATTCATCGGTACAGTTAGTGGCGCCAAGTGTGGCCGGCCTCACCGCAGTGGAAGCATAATGGCCGGTTAGTCGCAGTCCTCCAGGCACCGCACTACCTGGCGCTTGGGGGTTGTTGGTAGGCTTGGCGGGCGGGGGCTAAGGTGGGCTTTAAGGAACGGGACGGTAGTGGAGAGGGCTTGGAAAGTCACGTTGGGGCGCAGGACGACATAATGCGGCAGGGTAATTCATCGCGGTCGTTTGCTGTGCTGGAGCCGTCGAAGTTGTAGCTTGAGGAACACGCACGCCTGCGAGACTGCTTCACGGACGACGTCCGCGAACGTCGCCACCTGGGGTCGTTGAAGTGATGGCAGCAACCGATGACGATCCTCTCGGAAGGGACTTGGGCTGACCGGTTGCCGTGGTCGATCATAGTGGCGCATCCAGATTTCTGTCATCTTCTCGGTGGTCGTCGCTTAACTTCCAAATTCTTACACAGTTTTCAGTGAATTCCGGACAAGTCCTGGAAAAACCGACTCTATGCCTCGCATTAAAAATTTCACTCTCTCACCTTCGGTCATGTTAGGGTCGGCGGGGTTGAATTTTGCCACATGGTCTAAAAGGTCCATCTAGTCTACCGTGTCTTCAGTGGGCAATTCTTGGAAGAAGGAGAGGGGTTCCCGGGGCAGCACGAGGACAACCGTTGCTGTTGACTGGGCCATTTTCAAAGAGTATGCCTTCCGGTGTCGAACGGGGTGAGGCAGGAGGCCGTAGTCTCGTTGGAGCCCTTGAAGCCGGCGGCTGGCTCGGTGACCTGTAGGCTGGTCCCCTTGGGTGACGGGAATAAGGCTGAGGTGTTCGCAGCCACATCAGTGTTTGCAGCCAGCCATGTTTTCCTAAAACTCGTGGTCATCGACAGCTAGAAGATACATCTCATATACGGGGTCCAGCTGTCGGCCAGGGACAATGGAGTAGTGGACTAAGGTATACATTGGACAACGTGGGGTCCTGTACTGGATACATACGGTCGTAATTGCATTTGTTCGCCATCAAAACACGGCGTCACGGCCGGCGTTCACTTCAGCAACCTTGGGATCAGCTGCACAGCGCAAAACCCCTGGACTTTCTTTTCCTGGCTCTAATGACTGTTGCCGAAAGGCGCCCGTGTACTGTGCGATGTCAGTGCACAGTAAAGAACCTGTGGAGGAGGGCGAAAACAATCACGATTCCCCCCCGCTACGATGCCCTCGAAGCCCATGCATCACTTCGCGATGTTCAGCCCTAGACTACCTGCCTTATGCCGTGCTTAACGGAATCTGGTCACCCTAAACGATTATAAAGCTCATATGGGGAGCGCTCCTCGAACTGTTTCTGCTTTATGGAATCTGATCAATTAGTTCTTATAGGTTAACTAGCTGGTACAGCATTAGTACACCAAAAAGAATGTATTATTGCATGAGGGAAGATGTACTGTGTCGTCTGAAATGCTTGCTTAATATTTCTACGAAGATGACGAAGCGGGCAGTGGCGCGGGGCGGAGGACTCGCGCCAGGCCCGCAGGCCATTAAAGCATATTTCATCGCCATGTCATCACATCGTTCTGTTTCTGTTGTGTCGCCGTATTCCATCGCTTGTCATGCCACCACGTAACATTTCGTTGGAGGTGCAGTTCATCCCTATCATCGCCTTGCACCTCCGAAGCCAACCGTACGCCGGATCCATCTACCGAAAGCCCGTGGATATCGCCGCCCAGCTCTGCCCCAGCTCTTTTTGCTCAGACCCGACCAGCCGCTGTCCCCATCCTCGTCTCCAGCCCTGACCACAACACACGACGACCAGGAAGAGCTCAAAGCCGACCTTACCGACCACACAACGAAGTGACCTCACGACTACTCGAGCGAAGACAGCACCCCCGCCCAAGCCGCTCGGCGTGTCCATGAGCCTTGGCCTTCGGCAAACGGTAAAGATTGGACATGATGCTCCGGTGCAAGCATTCTTCCCATCTTCACATTCATTGTGGTGTCCACCGTTCCATGTCCCAATCCTGTGTCTGTGTTCATCGTCACGTCATGCATTGGATTTCTAGCAATCGATCGGGAGGATCGCTCGGTGGCCCCGGATAATGCTACGAAGATGACGAAGCGGGCAGTGGCGCGGGGCGGAGGGCTCGCGCCACGCCCGCTGGCTATTAAAGCGTATTTCATCATCATGTCATGACGTCGTTCTGTTTCTGTTGTGTCGCCGTGTTCATCGCTTATCATGCCGCCACGTAAAAATATGAAGCAATGAGTGGGAAAATACATATTCTCCGGCACGTCCAGATCCTTAAGACACGCGACATTTTTAAAAAGTGAGCGAATTATGACTCATAAGCAACAAAACGAGGTGATGTCATTGTAACGTGACCTAATGCGGAAATTTCAGATGCCGCACAAACAAGCTTGGAATTAAAGCGATTAAAACATGACCTGCAGTGTGAACTAAAGGCTGCAGCATGTTCCGAATGATTTTATTTATCAAGGAGTTTATTACTTTAAAAGGTGAGTTACTGAGGGGAGGATACGAACTTCCAACCCACGATTTACGAGCAAGACTCGCTATCGACAACTCCACCCACCATACGATTGTACGGGTTGGGAACAAGCCGGTTTATATGTATATCATGTGGTCAGTACACACAACTCACAGCAGAACTCACGATGGGAGACTAGGGCTTTCGCATTCACGGCACATAAAACGAAAATATGTGTTCATAAAATGTTTCGCCTTCTTGAGTTTACCTTACGGCAAAATATTGGCTTGTGCAGGGCTAGTGCGAGCGCAGAGAGATATTTAAGGTGGAATTTTATGCTTCGGCGGCGGGTGTAGTGATACCCTCTTGTGTACTCTTATTGTTAGCGGTCCTTGTTTTTTCTTTCTCTTCGGCGCATCCCGATTAATCACTAGCGAAATTGCTGCTGCGCCAGGCAGATATTGCTACTACTTTCTCGTCGTCATGCTGAAAAGAACTTTTATTTTGTTCTGGAGAGCATGCTGCCAGGTTAGTGTTGTGTGATGTGAAAAAGGGGATGAAAATATGCACGATGGACAGAACAGAGAACAGATGAGACACATAACAGTGCTTTTCAGTGTCTTATGCGTCCTTTCTTCTGTCTTTTGCGCAATATTTGCGCAGACTTCTCCACACCTTGCATTTCGACTGTGCAGAGAATTGAACTTGCTGCTTGACTGGTCTGAACGCAGCATCGTCAACGTGCTGCGGCCACTGGAACACAACCGAAGGTTTCAGTCCTCAGCATAGGCAAGGCAACCTTCGGCAAAACGACAGCCAAAGCACTGATTCGGCTCGTAAAAGATAACCACACGCTGGATAAGATTTTCGTTGAGCTTGGGGGGACAGAAGACAACATCGCTGTTCAGCTTCGGACCGTTTGTCGTGAACTCAGGGATGCCCTGCCTCATAATCGTTTCCTGACAAACGTGGCTGAGAATGTGCTGGAAGACAGTGGCCTCTCAGCTAACGTGATAGCGGCCACCCTCAGGCGCAACAGGGTAAGCGGTTCTCGCGTTCAAAAATCTTACATCGTCCATACGAACCCGCTTCATTTCGAGGCAGCCACTGAATCACTCTGCTACTATCGCCATGTTGTTGGGCACCCGCCTCCTTCATGTAAAGTCATTCCTTCTATATTCTTAGGCACCTCATATATGTATGTATGTACACACACACACACACACACATATATATATATATATATATATATATATATATATATATATATATATATATATATATATATATATATATATATATATATATTGTTATGGACGAAGGAAAAAGGAGAGGGCAGTAGCGCGGGAGAAGCGCTCACGCTATGCCCGCCAACGATTCATTAAACGTCATTTAGACCATCGAGCATCATTTCTGGTCAATGTTCTGTTTTCATTGGCTTGCCGCCACGTAACATTTGCTTGGAGGTGCCAAAAGCGTTCTACTGACGAAACCTCATGCCGCATTAACATACTCATAAGTTGTTAATAACAAGGGACAACAAACCAATTTGTGAAAAATGTGTAGGCGAGCTTACAGCAAATTAATTTTATATTCACGCACAAGTTTAGGAGGCATCGCATGGCTGTTGCCCAGCCTGCCGGACCCAGCAAGACCTTGCTGCTCCTCCGCCCCATCCCGCCACCCTAACCACAAGACACAAGAAGGGACCCCAAGGACCATATCTGAGCCCACTGACCTGATGTGCCAATCAATGATGCCACGACCCAAGACACCGCTACACTTGAAGACGTCCTCCCTTGCCTATGTCATACGGTGAGTGCCTTCGCCTCCGCCATCGAGTCGTTTGCAACAAGTGGCCCGAGAGTGTCCTGGGACAAGGTTCATCGGTAATCATCATGCCAGGAAGCCATTCTATTCTTCCTTCTTCCTCTTCTTCAAGTATCCAACAAACCCGTCCTCATACCATGGAATCATCATTGGTAAACTTCCTCGTCTACAATCGGGACGATCGCTCGGTGGCCCCGGGTCATGACGGACCAAGGAGGAAGAACAGGGCAGTGGCGAGGGAGGAACGCTCGTGCTGGGCCCGCCAACGATGCATTAAACGTCATCTCACGACAATCGACCATCATCTCTCTGTTCTGTTTATATCGGCTTGCGTCACGTTACACTATATATATATATATATATATACATACATACCCTTGCGAGGAACGCGCTGAGCATCAGCTTTCCCAGAGATCCCAGCTGCCCGTTGAGACATGCACACGCTACATTGAGGGGATATTGAAACTTTGCCGCATTGTACAAAGGCATATGTCAGAAGACGACAAGGTAGGGCACCTTCTCAAGAGGATTGCATAGGATGTGTATAATTTCCTTATTTCGCGGGACACCCTTGCACAGTAGCAGATTTCATCTTGAGTGCCGGGCATTTGAGGCGTTAGAGGCACGTCGGATCAAGCGTCCAAATTTGGCCATCGTTCTAATGTGACAACTGTTGCTGGGATACACATTCCGGAGGCTGAAGACACCGCTTCTATGGTCAGAAGGATTATACGCGAAGAGCTGGATATTCAGCGGCAACGTATAATTTTCGATGTACCTTACCACCCGACATCGAGGTCCGTATCATCATGGGGACAGCGCACGCCATGAGCTGTACAAAATAACAGCGAACCATCTTACAACAACGGCGTAGAGCGGACCCTGCAACCAACATAGCACCCTTATTTTCAACAGCGTCCATCCCAACCGGATTAAATGCTTCGTGGAGCTCCTCGTCGCGGTACTGTCTCCCCATCTCGGCCTCCAAGGGATCCTGAAGTGAACTACCACAGCCGCCAGCCACCCGTATGTTACGGCTTTGGGGGCAGTGGACATATCTTTTGTCTGCGTCGTCAAATTACCCGACCCCCTGTCCAACGAGCACCGCGCTTCACGAATGGTGCACACTGAGAGCAGCAGCCACCCGCTACCTTCTATCGGCCCCCTTCCCCTCAACGCCACACACGGAATGACTCCCCTGTGTCAGATCGTAGCATCACTCCTCCACCGCAGCGACAACCCCGTTCGCCATCCCCACGTCACCGCTTTGTTTCTCCATCGCTGTGAAACTTGATGGTGCGACCGATGGAGGTAAGGTCGCCGGTTCAGTTTGCGCGTGCGTCGCTTCCACTGCTTCTTCTTCTGCTTCTGCTGCTTCTCAGTAAGCCGCTACGGGGCGTAACAATATATATATATATATATATATATATATATATATATATATATATATATATATATATATATATATATATATATATATATATATAAGCAGGTAAATGAAGGGGAAAGAAGGGTGCTCGTTATAATATATGAAGGAAAAAAGCCAGCAGTCGGCGAGGCCACTGTTACCTTTTTCCTTCCTCCACACACACACACATACATATATATGTATGTATATATATATATATATATATATATATATATATATATATATATATATATATATATATATATATATGTGTGTGTGTGTGCGTGTGTGTTACGGACGACATCAAGGAAGAAGAAGCGGGCAGTGGCGCGGACAGGAGCGCTCGCGTTAGGCCCGGCTACATTTTCATTCAACGTCATCTCACTGTCATCGACCATCTCTCTGTCTTCTGTTCTCCTGTTTTAATCGGCTTGCCGTATCGTAACATTTGGTTGGAGGTGCTGGGTACTTCATCATCAACCCCGCATTCTGGTCCGGAGCATCAGCGGCCTGCGACTTCTTGCGCCGTCAGCGAAAGGTTAGGAGGCACTGCATGGCGGTTCCCCAGCCTGCCGGACCCAGCAAGACCTTGCCGTTCCTCCGCCCCGTCCCCCCCGCCCCGACCAGAAGACACGACGAAGGAGAGACTGACCCGAGACGCCACACATGACCACAAGACACAAGGAGAGACCCGATTGACCTAATGTGACCCCACTGACCTGATGTGCCGACCAAGGACCCTACGACCCAAGACACCGCTACACTTCAAGACATTCTCCCCTGCCTATGCCACGCGGTGCGTGCCTTGGCCTCCGCCATCGATTCGTGGCAACGTGTGGCCCGAGAGTGTCCTGCCAAGGATCATCGCGAATCATCGTGCCGGCAAGCCATTCTATTCTTCCTTCTTCCTCTTCTTTTTCAAGCGTCTAGACACACCCATCATCATGCCATGGAATCATCAACATCGTGCATTTCCTCGTCCACGATCGGGACGATCGCTCGGTGGCCCCGGGTCATGTTACGGACGACATCTAGGAAGAAGAAGCGGGCAGTGGCGCGGACAGGAGCGCTCGCGCTAGGCCCGGCTACATTTTCATTAAACGTCATCTCACTGTCATCGACCATCTCTCTGTCTTCTGCTCCCCTGTTTTCATCAGCTTGCCGTATCGTAACATTATATATATATATATATATATATATATACTGTGGGATTCGGGCTTGCTGCGGCTGCCCTTTGCGCGGCCGCCGCCCGCTTCCCAGTTCTCCCCGTTCCCTTTCTGCCGCCTGAGGCGGCGGAGAGGGGCTCGGACGACTTGTCACTGTCGTTAGGGCCACAGCTCCGCCCTGGCGTGCGAGTGGCTGTTCTCATTGGCGCCTTTTGGCGGGAACACGGCACCGCTTCGACAGCCGCGCTCGCGCGACTGTCCGAGTGGAGCTGAGAGAGAGACCCCTCCGAGACATCGCAAGGTGCGTACGCTACTGTTCTTGTCTGCCGGCCTTTGTCCGCGCAGACCAGTGTGTACTCGAGTTCGTTTATCCCGGGTCTTACCTGGGAGAGCAAAGCTCGAGCCTGTCGATCAAGATCCAACGATCCGCGACAGGCGTACCTTGCGGTGGTTGCCCACTCTCTCTCAAAGGAACCCTTTGGTCACTGCGAGAGAGAGATCACAGCACTCCCTTGCGTGCTTGCGGCGCGCACTCCGTGTCACTTCGTGCGCGCAGGGGAGCCTTGCTCGTCGCGCGCTCCCTTGACACGGTGAGTGCGTATGTGTGTGTATGTGCGTTTGTAAATATGTGTATGTGTGTGCGTATGTGCGTTTTTAAATATGTGTATGGGTGTGCGTGTGTGTGTGTGTGTGTGCCGCTGGAGGATGGCGTTTCAATAAGCGTCTCCGTTGTGAACTTGGAGGTTTGTGTCCTTGCAGCGAAGTGCTCTCCTCCCTGTGGAGGTGGAGTGCGCGCTGCAGTGTTTCAGTGCGCGCGCGGTGACGGCTGATCGGGGCTTCGGCTCGCGCGACGCTCGAACCCGCGGTAGTTGGTGGCCTATGTCCACGTAGAAACCACAACTGGCGCCCAACGTGAATTGTCCCTGGCTCCATGAGTCGTTGGACAGCACATCGACCGAGCCGGTCGCCTTGACGATCAAGCTCATGCGCCATGCCTGCCGCCCCCTGCGCGGCACTCGGCAAAGGCACTGAAACACGAACATGGTTCTTCGGACCACCCTGCAGTGTGACCGTTGACCATATGCCTCCGCTGTTTCAGCTTTACGCCGTTGCGGAAGCAATGTGCGCGACGCCGCCACTGCCGGCATCTCCGCACAACAGCACCCGTACCCCGCTTGCAGTCATTTCTGTTCGGGGAACGGCGAGGCGTCGGCCGGGCTCCCTCTGGAAACCGCACCGACAGCGCGCTCAGTTGGCTGATGCGGCTCCTTGAATTTGCGAGCCGGCTGGCGCGCCATTCTCTCTTGGTACAGCATTTCGACTTTTCGGTGCAGTATCTGCAGGGGAGAACGAACGCGGTAGCTGACGCGCTATCCCGTGCCCCACTCGCCCGCGGCGGCGTCTTTACGGACGGCGGGCGAAGGGGGCGAAACAGCGGACGAGCCGCAGATCGGCACGGAGGGGACGCCCGCAGACGGGTTCCCCATTCCGCTATCCGAGTAAGCAGCCCTTCGCAAAGCAGGCGAGGGTGAAAGCTCTTTGTGAGCACATCTGAGACGCCGATGCCAGCGGAAGTTTTGCTGCGAACCTGCGGGGGGACGAAACCAGGCTCTCCTTTGGGATGACTGGGATCGTTTTCGGCCATGAAGAGCTAAGACGGTCCAGCAAAATGACCCGTTTTGTCGCGATGTCAGCGACGGTCTCTGGGAGACGAAGCGCCGTTACGCTGCTTGTATTGCAGCGGGCGCAGCGCCGTTACGCTACTTGTATTGAGCGGGCGCAGCGGGACACCAGCCAGCGTGTGTCGCGGCGTGCCTCGGGGATTCATGTTTGCTGGGCCATGACGGGCTCGCGCTGAAATACATAGCCACGGATGATGAGTCCATGAACCATTTGATGTGGCTGTTCCCCAATGTCTGAGCGGCGCTCTGTTGCGTTTCTCTCACGACAAACCATTGGCTGGTCATCTGAGTGGCTCCAAGGTTTCAAGAAAATGAGTCAATCGGTGACTGCAGCCCGGCATGAAGCGCGACATTTTCCGCTGTTGCCGTTCCTGCCATGTCTGTCAAATGGAGAAGTCGAGGGGTGGCAAGCCACCGGGCATGACGACACCAACTGACAGTGTGCGTCCGTGGCAGATGGCCACCTGCGATTTCATGGGGCATTTCCCCAGTAACAAGCAGGGGCTCATTGCTGGAGAATCCCCCTATGGGGAAAGCCAGCCGTGCCTACATTGCAGACCTGAAGGCCTATGCATAACGGTCTGACGAGCTTGCGCTGGTGCCCATTGTCACCACAGGCAAGCGCCAAGGCACACCCGATGCGGTGGAACGCAGCCGTGCTCCGCACCGGTACAAGGTGAGGCGACGTTCACCTGTGTGATTGATGCCGGACGGCGGGCCTTTTCCGCAACCGAAGGCATACCGCTTCACCGAGCGAGCTTGCTCGTTAAACCCTACCCGGAAGCAAGGTTGGTCTCCCCCTTTTCTGGTTCGCTCAGTTCCAGCCTGTGTGCTTTATTATTTTTTTGTTGTTGTTTTGTGTGCGTCTGTTCCCATTTTTCGCTTTCTTCTGTTTCCATTCTTGCTTCTTAACTTGTAAATATTGTACAGTGAGTGCCTTCTTTTGTACAGCGCGTCTTCTCTCCTCTTCTTGAAATTGCGAGGGTTGCTCATTAGGCAGCCCCGACGCGCGGCTTTTCTGGTGCGTGCGGAAAAGAAGTTGGGGCCGTTTGGGGACGGGGAGCATGGACGATGCCCCTTTCCCCCAAGGCCGCCGTGGTTGCGAAGGTGCTCGGGACAGGTTCGCCGCGGAAGGTCGGCATCACCCTTTGGTGTGTGAGTGGCTGTGCGTGTGCGTGCCTGGGCGTGGAGGTGACGACGTCGCGCCATGTGTGTTTGCCGGCGTGTGCGGAGCGCGGTGGAAAGGAAGCCCCGCGCGGTCTTCCCATGTGCGCCTTGGATCGCCACGGAGTCACGGACTTTCCACACCCGGGGCCTCTTCGGCGTGTTCGCTGTCCCTGCACCTAACCTGTACCACCACCGACCGAGATCGTTTGCAGCCAAGGATGAACGTTGGCCACCCAGAAGTCAACGAGCGGTGAGTCACCGCAGGCTCCCTGAGCTGCACCGACGAATTTTGGAACTTCTGTACATAGTTGTGTTTGTACATAGTTGTGTCTGTACATAGTCGTTGTTACTTAGCCTCCGGAACTTTGTACATTATTCTTCATGTCATCTTGTTCATTTTTTTTTGTGCGCCTTGCTAATGTTTGTCTTTCTTGAGTGTCTGTCTTTTCGAGATCTTTCTTGCTGGAACTGAAGTGTAGTTGACTTGTTGCGTGAGGATAGCATTCTTTTCTTCATGCTGGGGACCTGCCGCGTGCTTTCACTGATGGGTAGGAGGGCAATTAAGGAGAGGAGGATGTGGGATTCGGGCTTGCTGCGGCTGCCCTTGGCGCGGCCGCCGCCCGCTCCCAGTTCTCCCCGTTCCCTTTCTCCCGCCTGAGGCGGCGGAGATTGGCTCGGACGACTTGTCACTGTCGTTCGGGCCACAGCTCCGCCCTGGCGTCCGAGTGGCTGGCCTTTTGGCGGGAACACGGCACCGCTTCGACAGCCGCGCTCGCGCGACTGTCCGAGCGGAGCTGAGAGAAAGACCCCTCCGAGACATCGCAAGGTGCGTACGCTACTATTCCTGTCTGCCGGCCTTTGTCCGCGCAGACCAGTGTGTACTCGAGTTCGTTTATCCCGGGTCTTACCTGGGAGAGCGAAGCTCGAGCCTGTCGATCGGGATCCAACGATCCGCGACAGGCGTACCTTGCGGTGGTTGCCCACTCTCTCTCAAAGGAACCCTTTGGTCACTGCGAGAGAGAGATCACAGCACGCCCTTGCGTGCTTGCGGCGCGCACTCCGTGTCACTTCGTGCGCGCAGGGGAGCCTTGCTCGTCACGCGCTCCCTTGACACGGTGACTGCGTATGTGTGTGTATGTGCGTTTGTAAATATGTGTATGTGTGTGCGTACGTGCGTTTGTAAATATGTGTATGGGTGTGCGTGTGTGTATGTGTGTGTGCCGCTGGAGGATGGCGCTTCAATAAACGTCTCCTTTATGAACTTGGAGGTTTGTGTCCTTGCAGCGAAGTGCTCTCCTCCCTGTGGAGGTTGAGTGCGCGCTGCAGTGTTTCAGTGCGCGCGCATTGACGGCTGATCGGGGCTTCGGCTCGCGCGACGCTCGAACCCGCGGTGGTTGGTGGCCTATGTCCACGTAGAAACCACAATATATATATATATATATATATATATATATATATATATATATATATATATATATATATAATCAGTACCAAAATATTCAAGGAGAGGAACGTTCACTTCCTGAAGATTTGAAGGGTTGGCCAGCTCAGGGCAAGATACAGTACGAACGTTGCGGCTGAAGCGATCTTGTGTTAGCTACCTAGCATGGGTGACCCGCCACTAATGTACTTTGAAGAGAAACTGCCAGGTCAATGTTCCATGTTATTTCAGATGCGAATACGTCATGGTGATTCAATTTTTTTCAAATTGATTTTTCTTTTTTCGGAAATATGTCGTGCAAAACGGCGTAAAATCTAAATGGAAGTTTGAGAAGGTTTCAGTGATCTTTAGGATCTAGCAAGCAAATGTGGGAATTTTTATCGAAAATGCTTTTTCGGCTGAGGATAATCGGCCAGGGCAATGCGAAACACCGGCTACAAAGGCCGAAAAAAAAACTGCAACTACACATTTACTATTCCCTTGTGGAAGTGATTCTTTGCTGTCACCTTGAAGCCACCTGAAAGTACGTCAGCTGATACACATGTCTGCTAAGTTACATTCACGCGTCCTCTTTTTCAAGGCAGCCGCAGAAATTACACCGAGGTTTCTCATTTACGGTGATCACGACTAAGACCCATACTGCCGTCTTTCCGCGATCTACGCTGGCAGGCCTGTACGAGATGCCGACCTCAACTTCCTTCTTTTTCCAGTTTACGAAGTTACGATTAGAGTGCTGCAGAGGTCCGTGCGGGCAGCAAGTTGGGGCTTGTAAATGCGTGCTCGGCCGGATCGCAGCGTTTGTTACGAAACTGACATTAGAATAATTTTAGCCGCGGGGCTAGACTGGGGACTACGAAGGACACCAGGTAAGGCGCACAAGGCTTCAATGAGTGTTCTAATTAGCAAATTACGTTACCTTTTTAAATTTCATTTTAGGGAGCATATTATAATGGCATATTTGTAGCGATTTCTCCAAAATGTATAGCCGCAAAAAACAATTTTCGTAAAACGTTTCGTAAAACTTTGTACCGAACGTGACCCGGCCTACTAATGTCACTCTGAGAGGCATCTTCATCGAGCGCCATGGTGTGTCCGGGTGGTGCAGTGGTAAGACGCCCGACTACTGTGCCGGAGTTCCCGGGATCGAATCCCGGCCACGGCGGCTGCGTTTCGATGGAGGCGAAACGAAGAGGCGTCGTGTGCTGTGCGATGTCAGCGCACGTTAAAGATCCCCAGGTGGTCGAAATTACTCCGTAGCCCTCCACTACGGCCCCCCTTTCTCTCTATCCACTTTCACTCCCACCTTCATCCCTTCCCTTACGGCGCGGTTCAGGTGTCCACAGAGCAAGTGTGACAGATACTGCGCCTTTCCCTTCCTATGAACCAACCAAAAAAAAAATGGTGTGTCCGGCATTTATCACACGGCCAATGCGCGCGTTGACGCCGGACTGCAAGTGCAGTGACTGCGTGCATTAGGTACCGACAGAGCGGCTATCAGCTTTGCTGTGGTCGGAACGAAATTGACGAGGAACCGCTGTGCGCCCATCTGCTCTCTGGTGATGCCAACTGTGGAGTGACAAAACCTCTGGGTGGAGCGATCTACGTCACAGGCGCGGTGCTACTGTGTGAACCTGCCTATCAGTGTGCAATTTGTGGGTCCTTGTAACGTTTGTATAATTTATTTCTAAATTTGTTTTCGCGGTTGTACCATTTGGAGGGCGAGATCCAATTCTGGGAATAAAACGTACCCTCAAAATTGAAAATCAAACACTTATTTGACATAGGCACATACCAAACTATCTGAAGCAGTCTGCTTCTTACGTGGTGGCAACTGCAGCACCCAATATAGCCCTAGGACTAAAACAATTCTAAATCCCGTTGCTCGTGCCTTAAAATTTCGTACCTTCGAAAAGAAGCATCCGCTATAGGTATATATGGCATGCCTATCCTGCTGGAAAACTACTTGTGTTGGGATTTTCTTACTCAATCTGTGTCTACTCGAAATAAATGTTATGTTTTGTCTATTCTGTCTCTCTTGTATTTCCGCTGCTTACTCTCTCCTTGCACATTTTTAGAAACTTTGTATAGGTTTTTACCAAGAGTTACTGCATGTTTCCGTCGGATCCTCTCGTGTGTTGTGAATTTAGGACACACACTATGCAGCTTGTGGCGCGATTTCTTTATTTCACGATTGCTATAATGGCAGTTGGAGTGAAATGTATTTAAATATTCCTAACCAAATCGTCACCGTGTGCTAACTTTAGACCCTCGTTTATTTTGCGCGCTTGTCGCCTTATGCAGAGTATAAGTGTAGCGGAACCTACTGGTTCGAGCATCCGAATCGTGTGCAGCCGGTGCAGGGCTCGATTAGCAGTTTCTCCATGTACATTATGGTGGTAAGAAAGGGGTCAAGTAATTGCCGGAAAATATTTTGGGCTGCTTGTGGATGAATAACTTAAAGAACGTCACTGACAACAGCTAGTTTAGGCAGGAAAGATCATGTGGCGTGGCGCTGGCCTGGAGAACCTTGCCTTGCGCTATTGAATTCTTATAACTAAACGAGGAGTAGATGTTCTGTCCGCTCTTTTATAGTGTGCTCTCGTAGCGATAGGGCCATTGGCTGCATTCGCCCACACAGTAGTTCAGTGTCGATATCATAAAGTAAATTTGCATGCGATAACCTGTTCATTCCGCGTGTGCGACACTCTTCGAACACATTTGATGGAGTCCAGCGAAAACAGAAATGCTCATTGTTTCGCGAAATTTCAGTTTAATTCCAGCAACTGCTCTCCCGTGTTCTGTTGTTTCATTCGAGTGAAATAACCTAATAGGTAAGAACATGGTACGCCTGAGTTGCGTAAGTGTCTAACGCGCAGGACGAGGCGGGATAACTCTCAAAAAGACGTACGTCACGCATAGATAGATGGGCAGGTAAGGATAAGGACTGAAGGCAGGGATAATAACAAGAAAGGCTTCTAGTTAGCTACCTACACGGGGAAATGCGATAAGAGGATAAAAAAGGCGAGGAAGAACAAAGAGACATTGTAGCACAGTTACAGTTCGTCATTCAAGCCGCTGGCTCTCAGGTACAAAATACTGCCCTGTATATGCCTTGAAGGCAGTCAACTGTCATGACCACATGATTTTATCCGTCGTTAAATGGCGAAAATGACCGCGGTCGAACGCACAACGAAACTTGTGTCTTTCATTCCCAAAGCATTCACACAGGAGATATTCCACGGTCTCTGCACGGCAATTTTCACAGGCAGGGCTGTCGGTCGTTGCAATCGGGAAAGCATATTTGTTCGTGAAATCAACATCGAACCATAAACGGCACAGCATTGTTGTTTCTCGGTGTGTTCTCTTGGGGGAAACCCATCAAACGCGCAGTCCAGGGTCCAGTACACTAAGAGCGCGATTGCAAACCTCCCCAGTGTTCCACGCTTAAAGTGTGACCTCCAGGGCAAAGGACCGAAACACGTATGCTGCGTTAACCCTCGATGTAAATATTTTGACTGTAAATCCCTAGTTGTGGGCCGAACGGGCAGCTTCGTCCTCCTTTTGGTTTCCATTGATATTGCAGTTTCCTGGCAACTACTGAAATATAATATTGCCGCGAATCACTAAGCTCTTTAGTTGTTCTTTGTCGAAAGCCGCCGCAGTGCGGCCTTATTAGTGTGATCTTAGGGCACTAATTGATTCCGTATTCTTTGTTCATGCTCGTTGTCGCCAGGCCCAGCTTTATCATTTTCTTTGTCGCAGAAGATGCGCCGAGATGCTTGTAGAATATTCCAACCACTCGCCTGTGTTTCTGCAATGTTCCACGTTATGCTAGTCACCGTTAGAGGTTTTATCTAGATGTTTATTCATCGCCTTTAAATTGAGCGTTGATTGGTGTGACGGGCGTTCGTAGATCGACGACTGTCAAGCACTGCCAAGACTGCTATCGCCGCCGCCAATTCGCTTTGTTCTTTTGCGGCCTCAAGCAAGCCTGATAGTTTCTTTCATTGCAACGCTAGTCCCTTCGTTGGCCTTCTACGTCATTGTCACTACTACATGAAATCTGGTGAAGGTGCCGCCCTTTGTGTTCCGGACATCCCCTAAAATCTGAGGCCAAAGGTTTGTTCCTGTTACACAGGGGGACCAGCCAACAGGCCACCGGACCGGCCGGCTTCTCCAAGGTGTACTGCCTGAAAAGGGGCTACTGCAGCCCTTACTCGACGCCAAAAAGACGCCTAAACGAAAAGGACAATCTTCCAGCAGCCTCGAGAGTGCGCATTTTCACTGTAGCCCAGGAAAAGGATACGGCGGACTGGCTGGATCAATACGGACGAGTTGCCGCTTTTACAACAGGGACGATGTGTTGAGTCTCCAGAACATCTTCCCCTTGGATTAGATAGCTAGAACATGGTGTAAAATCATGAATCTTCGCTCCCGACAGGGTTTGAGTTTTAAAGGGGCTCTTTAACGTCTTCACGAGAATTGCAAGGAAATAAATAGCCGAAATGCTCCTCAACGTCAGCGTCCAGCTTTCAAACGAGGCCGCGCTCAAGTACGCCGAAGAAATGAAGCGCCTGTTTCTCCGTGACATGACAGAAGATAAGAAAATCAATTTCTTGATGAGAGGAGTCAAAGAGACTTTTTGCTGGCTTTGTGAGAAAACCCGCCTTGAACCGTGGCGGATTTTGAAACAGAAGCATCTTCCATCGTACAGATCTTCAACCTCCGGACTCGGTTGTACAATCGCCTGGTACAAGTCATAACGGCTTCTCTGTATAAGGCGACAGCTACAAAACGAGTTTCGGGACCCTACACCTGCATCGTAGAGCGAGCAAAACTGCGTCATTTCCTACCATCTACCATCGTCTCAACAGCCCCATCTAGCGACACTTATGGAAATCGTCCATGATGCAGTGCAGCAAGCGCTTGGGAATCCTACCCTGACAGATACAGTGCAACAACCCCAAAATATGAACTATGCTGCTGCCGAGCACCATCCTGCACCAGGATGCGACCCACGAACCGCCCTCGACGCGAACAAGCTTCTCCTGAACACCGCTCCTTGGCCCCCGCCTGCCAAGTTTACGAAACATGCACTTTTCAGCCAAGAAAATGCAACACCTGAAGGACGTCCAACAACCGCCCGCTGTGATTACACTGCGGTGAGCTAGGACAAATTTTATTCCACTGCTTGTACAGTTGCATCGACCGGCGCGACTTCCCCATCGCTGCCCCACGACACCATCCTGGACGAAATCAACCGGACGAAACCCACAACTATCGAAGAGTCACCGAGCCGTCGGCACCGCTACCATGGTCCCTCTACCCATCGCCGTACAGCACACGAGGTTCGTCTCTAGGCCGCTGTTACTTTCAAGCAGGGTTCCCTAGCCTCGCAGGGGAAACTAAAGGCAGCAACCTCTGCAGGCAAGGTTGCTATACGGGGATTTAACAAAGATCCTCCGCCGCCTACGAAAAGTGACGACGTGCCGTTATTACTCCGACGCCCATTCTGAAGACGCCCTCGACGATCACGCGTCCTGACCTAAAAATGACACCAGCACTATACATAACGACAGCGTCGGCATGACAAGACTACAAATTGATACCGCCGCCCACTAAAGTGACAACTGTGCGCCGCGGCCACGACCTCAGCACACGACGAAGTAGAGATCGAACACAGAAGCTAACTTGCAATATGTGGACACAGAAAAGTAGCCTCAGTGTGTCTGTCAACGGTCGCACGGTCACGCTGACACTGAAACCGTCGAAGTCATCATCAAAGGAAACGTCCAGTTGCTATTAGAGCATGCGCTCAGTATCGCAAGAGGTATAGCACATTCCCGGTAAGGCCAAGTTCACGTGATGGTCACGAACTTCACCGAAGAATACCGGCATGTCCACGAGGGCATGAGATCGCTTTTCTCGGTAACCTAGCAGATATTCCAGACGTTCTCGCCCTGCCCGAACAACCAGAATATAATGCACCTGACGAAGACTACGAACATACGTTCAACGTCAATCCAGCCCTATACCCGAGCCAAGCATGTAAGACCAGATAAGCATCATTCATCAAACTACAGCGAATGCTTTTCGTCTATAACATGGGTAGAGTAGAGAGCATTGCCCTCGAAAGATTGACTAGAGCTCTTAGTTTTACTTTCCTCTTTTAGGAAGATAGACTGACTGTACCAATGGCCGACATTATTAAGAAGCTGCCAGTGCCGCATACTATCGGGGGAACAAAGTGCCTGCAGTCCACCTTTAAGATTGATGTGGAACTATGAGCTTATAATGTTCGATGAGAAAGATGTCACCACAATAATCGTGTGGCCTTGCACGTTGCACACCCAGTTGACTGCAAGCAGTTTGGATAGTTTTGCATTTGGTTCGGCGTCAACCTCAACCACGCTGCGATGGTTATTACCACGGAGCGGCGAAACTCAATGGATCTTATAAAGGTCGACTTTCTCGGGTATGGACACCCACATTAGCTTTGTTCACTGCTAGAAAGTCCCACCTGCATTCGTTTTAGGCGGAACTAGCCGCGGTGCCAATGCGGTCGGCTTTGAAGCGGGAGCCCTGCGACCGAGCTGCAGCGGCGAGGTTGCTTTTTGATTGGGTCGATATTAAGATTTCACAGGATTTTCTTTGAATCGGCACCATAATAAGTGTTACAACCACAATTAAAAAAATCGCGGCTCTTAATTTATTTTACTCCCCCCTCAGCTTTTTTACAGCTCGAATAACATTTTTTTTCAATACAAGCCTCTTTTCAGCTTACCATCATTTAGTTGTCATTTATGTATAACTGTCCGTAGATTTTTATTTATTTCGTTCTATGCTGCCGGCATTCATGAGTTTTCCTAACTTTTTTCTACATAGAGTGTTATATTTGCTGTCAATATACTTAAACCAAAGCTCCTGAAAGGCTAAACTCTAATATATGGCTACACTGTGTCCGTGTGTCACACAAATGCCTTCGTGTTCGCAAAAACGACGGAGAGACGGGCCGTCCTCTTTGAAACAGTACTTTTTCTTTATTTACGATACCCTTAAAGATCCGGAAAGGGGTATTACATGGGGGGCGCGCATATTATACGCTCACAGATAAGACGGGAGGCAAAAGCAGCAGGCCTATACAGAAAAAAACAGTGGCAACAAATGCATCGTAATTGCTAGTACAAGATCTTGACTTTTATAGCGCTGAAGAAATACCACAGGAAGACACAAAAGAACAGAAGCGCTTCTGTCCTTTTGTGTCTTTCTTCCTGTAGTGTTTCTTCTGCGCTATAAAAGTCAAGATAATGTACCAACTAACCCGCCAAAAAGTCCTGCAGCAGCATGTTAGTACAAGCAACGTCACTCAGCAGTTAGTTCAAAGTTTAAAAGCCCAAAGAAAAAGTCAGAATTTGAACAGTTAGTCCTGCAATGTGGTAGGTACACTTTGAAGCAATGGTCGGGGCGATGAGAGATGTATGATGGAGGGCGAATATGTTCAAGTCGAAAAGTAGAGTTGCTGCGATTTTAAGAAATATAAAAGTAAAGAAATGCGTCTTCGCTGCAGAAATGTTTGTATATTTAAGGAGGCAGGGAGATGTGCAATACTGTCGTGTGTGTAGTTGCCTGTTATTAAACGAATCGCACGATTCTGAAACGATTCCAGAGACTGCGTTGTGCAAACCTCATGCGGATTCCAAATAATAGAGGAATAATCGAGTTGAAGTCTGACTACAGTGTTGTACACCAAAAGTTTTGTGTCAGGTGTAGCCATGTAGAGCGTTTTTAGAAATAACTTTAGTGTTTTACTCGCTTTGCTAGCAATTTATTGGATGAGTATTGATTCTTAGGTGAGTCGACAAGATGAAACCGAGGAATTTGAACTGATTAACCCGCACAACTGGAACGTTATCTATACTATCAAAAAATATTAGAGGGACGCGGTTATAGTGAATGCAATTACTTTGTTTTTGTTACCGTTCACCTGCATTACCCTACTGAAAAAACTGTGCGTGCGTGAGCTGTACAAGAAAGTGTGAGAGTGACTGAGAATGTATAAGAATATGTGCGTTCTTGTGAGAATACACGTGGAATTATGAGAATCCGTAGAGCGACTGTGCAGGAATGCATTACAATGTATGAGATCTTGTGAGATTGAATGTACACATGCGCGAGCTCACAGAAGCACGCAGAGCCGCTGTGCAAGATTGCATGAGAATGTGTGAGCCTTTTGAGGCTGGTCACGCATTTGTGTGAGCTTGTAGAAGCACATGGAGCCAGTGTGTGCAGAAGCCACACATGCTCTGCTAGAGCATGTAAACTAAGTGGCCATGTACATGCTTGCATGCTAAAAAAATAGTCGTTGAGACTCTAAGTCCTTCCAATATGAAAGAGATGAAAGTTAGAGCTTCAATCTAATGATTACTTCATGATTATTTGCGAAAGGCACACCTTTTCATAATTTGAAAATTTGGTCTTGGCATACAGCATATTTTCACACATTAGTATAAAGCATCTTGCTTCCTTTCATCATGCAGAAATATTTATATGACAGCATGCACGCTGAGCAACAACTACTCGACATATAGAGCTCACTGTAAACCAATGTCAAAAGCGAGATACACTGTAAAACAATGTCAAAAGCGAGATACTGCAACTAGATATAATAGTATAATTTGCTTCTCTTTCAACCATTTGTTTCTGAACGTTACACGCATGCCATAGATGTATGACAAAGGCTGTGTGCCCAACACTGATGCGTTGCCTGCCATGTAGATGACGGTCAAACTGGCGATCAAAATCACCCTTACATTGTGTTTTGCATATTAATAGAGGCGACTATAACTGCACACTGTTACCGCCATCAGTCATCACAAGTTAGTATGAAGAACTGTCTTGGAGTTTCATCTGTAGAAGGGTAAGTAAATGTGATAGCAGAAATGTGAAAGCCAATTCCAGTACTGAACTTCACGAGCTCATATCAAGTTCTAAATACCAAGGAAACGCAATCCTCAAACGACTGAACAGCACTAACAGATGGGATCGGAGAGAAGATGGCAGCAAATATCTTAGAGCATTGTTCACTCAATTGACTCATTATAACCAACCGGCGTGACTCTTTTTCAGCAGAAGTACAGGCTGAGCAAAACAGCTACAGCTTTTTGAGTTTTCACTTGCACATCTACAGCCATATACACCATTCTTAAGTTTCCGCGGACTATAATAAACCTTTGCTGAACTGCACTACTCTGAATTGAAGCTTTCTGCTGCGTAATGACACTTGCAAACGTTGTCCGCCTCATTGTCAAATAAAAAGAAAGAAATAAAGGTTTCAGTTAAATCCTTGCTTCAGATTCTACCTCAGAGCCGTGGCAAAATGCATGTCGAATGTACTACAGTGGCGACTTGCATGTCGAGCCGAAGACCCGCTGCACTGCAAGCCGGAAGCGCGGTTTATACGCTTCCCTACGAACAGCATTTTCTTTAGTATTTAGGGAAAATCTAGACAAGTGATCAGCCTGCATATTTCTCTTGACATTGAATTTAGCGTACATGTAGTTTAAACCCCCGCAAGCTCGAGGTTAGCGTGACCCCATTGAATGGCCTCCGCTTTCACTCGCGCGGAAGATATGCGACGCCGGACTTCGGTACGCGGTAGAAAATGTGCCTTGCACATTTAGTCGCAGAATTTGGCTCTTAAAATTTAGCACAGAGTGCCACGCAAGCGATCGTTGCTACAATTACCCATTTATATGTTCCCACGGCTGGCCTACACTGTGGCGCATGAATGATGTCCAGTATGCGTCCTCCTCAGTGCGTTAACCGGCTGTGCGGAGCTCGCAATTCCGCCATCGATCGCGTGTCGTTTACTTTTCTTGCCTGTTGGGCGCTTCTATATCGAGTTTTGATGTGTGCGAAATAAACGTGAGTTGTCGCCAAGCACTTGTCCTGTGAATATCGTTCCTCTTGTAGCGTTCAACGTACTACGTCCGCGTGCTCTGAAAAGTGGGAAGAAGTTTTATTATTTCTGCCTTTACTATTTACAACTGAGAGTTTCAGGTGTGGTCAGCAGTTGGTTCGAACAGCTCGCCTTTCAAGTCCACGACCAGCGCTGGACAAGCGGAGCGATTTTTCACGCTACACCGCTGTCTTGCTAAAAAGCCAACCTAGGTAGCTTAGGACGTTCAGCTGGTTTATGTAGGTCCCGTAATAAAAACAACGCCTCCAAACGCACTGAAAGTTCAGAAATATTGAAAACAATCTTTAAAAAATTATACAGTCATCAAAAACACATCATGGAGGACATTTTAGATCATCTTCACAGAAGACAAACCCACCTGACACAGAGCATTATAGTTATGAAAGAGGACAAACCAATATGCAGAGTGGAGATGAACTAGCAATAAACCTTGCGGGGGAAGGGGGGGGGGGGTGGCAGACGCGGACAAAAAACAATTCAGCCGTAAAAAGCAAACAACCGCAGGTCTTTAGTGGTCTGCAGAACTGCCAAAGGTCACTTTCCGATTGCTAGGACATTAGAGCCGCATAACACAGCTGTCATGTAAATAAAGACCATACCAAAGGCCTCTCAGATAGTATAGCTAACCAAGGTATACCTAACAGCGTTGTGCTGATTTTTATGACACATAAGCGACTAATGCTGCCATGCGCCAAGAACAGCGTTTAATGTACTTTTTTTTTGCATAATGACTAAAATGTTTTTTTGATGCAGCTTGTTTAGGAACATTGCTTCCTTTAGGAAACCAAAAATGAAGGGAATTTGGACTTATGCAGTTTCTGCTAGGATCATGCTGGGATGAAAAAGGATCTGTTGCAAAATTGTACAAAATGTTTTCTTCATAATTTCTAGCGTCTGGTGCATATGAAAGTAAGATATGGTTGTTTGCTAGTTCACCGACCCTTTTTGCATATTGGTTTGTCCTCTGGTGTGTCCGTTGCGAAAATGACTTAAATGTCTACCATGATGTGTTTTTGATGACTGCATGATGTCCATTCCTCGATGACAGGTTTGACAAAGCGTAGTTGTTTATTTCAATGTTCCAAACATTCTGCAATTTTATTCCCAAATTTCTTTGTACAAGCTTCTTGGTATCTTTATGCAGTATATTCACTATCTGTAATTTAGCTTTGCGGCTAGGTACCCTAGTTATTTCTCTTCAGCACCTTTCAAAACAGCTGTCCCGCGTTCATAAAGCGTAGGGCTTCTGACGACAGAAACTCTTTGCGAGTCATAGAAATAAATGAGACTCACAATCATGAGCTATCTAAGGTATGCATATAAACATCCATCGCTCAGTCGAATAATGTCAGCACGCTGCTAGAACAGGTCTTGTAACAACCGCTGCCTGAGATGTTCCTAATGGGGTGCCATGATGCTACCCTTGCAAAAATATCGGTATACATTTCAGAATATCTAGTGCACGACTTGACCATTTGCCACCAATTTTTGTGCGATAATGTATTTTTTTTGCATGTTAACCGGCATGATTAAGAGACAGACCTTGTGCACAAAAGTGCCACGATCCAAATGTCACAAGGCCACACAACATGGCAGGAGCTGCTAACTCGAGCTTAAAAAGTGACATTTTGAAATTTGTTCTGGGATGTTTCAGCTCCAAGTAAGAAAGTTTACCCCTAGGCCATGTAGGCACATTTGTACAGTTTTGTTAACACAAGCCTTACAGAGGTCTATGTCAAGTTGTCTTTCACATAACACGGTAACGTAGGTTTGCATACTAATGAGTATGTGTGAGTTAACAGACATGAATTAAGGAATTAGTGATTAAGTGTATAGCAAAGGGCATGTACTACATTAACGGGAATCTACAGTGGTATCCGAAGACAAGAGCCATTAACACTGGCACATCGTACCCTTACAGGTGAAGGTTAGGTGTCTACCTAATTTTTTGTCTACTCAAGGCTTAAGTCATTTTCTTTACCAGGTGAGGAGGATTTGAAAATGATAGCGTCAAGGATGCCCAAGATCAGCATTATTGAGGATGCTCATCTCTACAGCGTAAAGAAATCTTTCACAGAATATGGGTGATAGCAGTGCTAGCAACAGTTCCAGCTACCGAAAGGGCATGAAATTGAAATGCAACGAATGCAGAGGTGTGTTGCGAGACGACCAACAGTCCTGTGTGACATCTGCCTCCGTTATTTTGATCAAGTCATTGGCCAAAATAGATGGGGCTTGTGGTTTTGTGAAAAGTGCAGTGTAGTAGTTTAGATGCAACCTTGCCCATTAACAATTTGAGTGCAGTAAGTGCATCGTATTGCTTTTGGAAGATGTTCATGGTTTTCATGCAAACATTGTGAGAAATTTTCTTCTAGCGAATGTTTGCTGAAATATGAATATAATTCGCAATTAAGTGTGTTTCTTGCTATTTACTTTTTCATGTATACGTTAATTCCGTGAAGGACTCCACAGGCTGGAAGGAAATGTAATGGCATGCTTTTTGTTACTAGACCCCGCCTTGTTGGCTCAGTAGTTAAGAGTGCTCGGCTGTTGAAACCATGGATGCTCATTTGATTTCGGCCGCAGCAGAGACATTTCAATAGAGGAGAAACAATAGGCTGTCACGCACCATGCAGTGCCAGTGCTTATATAAAAACCCCAGGCACCCCGCCGGGGTGGCGCAGTGGTTACGGCGCTCGACTACGCGGGATCGAATCCCGGCCTCGGCGGCATCTTTTCGATGGAGGCGAAAAGCAAGGCGCCCGTGTGCTGTGCGATGTCAGTGCACGTTAAAGAACCCCAGGTGGTCGAAATTTCCGGAGTCCTTCACTACGGCGTCTCTCATAGCCTGAGTTGCTTTGGGACGTTAAACCCCACAAACCAACCAAAAATCCCAGGAGGTTAAAATCATACTGGAGCCCTCAAATATTGCGTCCCTCATAACCATAGTTGTTTTGAGATATATTGTCGCATAGTGGTGACAAGGCCATACATACCAAAAGAAGACACATGCATGATGGCACTGAAATTAACTCTTTATTTATCTGACTTGCTTATTTAGCTTACTTAGCTGACTGAACTTGCTCCCACAAAAGAACTAAGCAACTAGGCGGCGCCGATAGCAACAAACGTGCTCTCCGATCGTCGAACTAAGAATGCCTGTCGTACACATCAACGCTAATTTTTATTCGGCTCAGAACCATCTAGATAATGTTGCAAACTGTCACTATTACAAGCTGGAAAATTGTAGCAAGACACGCGAGCGGCCGGAATCTCCGAGACAGATATTGGTGCATCTTGTGCGACAAAGGAACTGATAAAGGTGCGGCTCGCGACATTGAGCATTAACAAACAAAAATGTAGAACTGATATGCGAGTCAGAAATAAGGCAGCATGCTGGCGGCGGCTAAAAAACAACAAATACAGTTTTGATGGTTTCGCGGCAATATCGTTATAAAAACGTTTCACTCGCATTCTACCATTTCGCCCGTGCATGTTGACATCACCTTTTCATACACACACAACTACCAAGTGGGTGTGCATGTGTGCAAAGCAGCAGTTTCCCTACACTGAGTTCTGTACCTTGCTTTGCGAACAGCTTCCTTCCCAATTTATACATCCTAAGAGTGTTTGTTTTGGTTTGTGGGGTTTAACGTCCCAAAGCGACTCGGGCTATGAGAGGCGCCGTAGTGAAGGGCTCCAGAAATTTCGACCACCTAGGGTTCTTTAACGTGCACTGACATCGCACAGCACACGGGTGCTTTGCTTTTCGCCTCCATCGAAAAGCGGCCGCCGAGGCCGGGATTCTCTCCCGCATCCCTGGGAACAGTAGTCCAGCGCCGTAACCACTGCGCCACCCCGGCGGGGAATCCTAAGAGTGTCTGCCAAATACATGAAGCCCTGCAACACTGAGAATTGTGGAATGAATATAATGGCGCGAAGGATTCAAGACTTAATTTGTTCCTTCTATGACATCCGGCTGCATGTGGCCTTATCACAATGATTCTAGCGGTAGGACCGATGCTGTCTTGTTTGTCGCCTTGTCGCGAGACGCTGCCTAATACATTTTCTTTTTAGCGCAAGATACGTAGAGAGGAATCTAGAAGTTTCCTGAAAATGGCGTGTGCTTCTGCAATGTTCCAGACATTTTTAGAATTATGATGCGGGACTTGTCTCAATAAACTGGTTCTTGTACCTTGTCTTGCGGACAGCTACCTTTCCGATTTATGCATCATGAGAGCGTCTGCCGACTACATGAAATCCTGCGATACTGAGAATTGTGAAATGAATATGTGCTTGACATTCCGTATTTCAGTCTGCGTCGGAATTAACAATGATGCAAATACTATTCGCCATGAACTAGCTTTGAATGCGATCAGTAGAGCAGCTTTATTCCTGATTTACGTACCTTGCGAGTGTGTCGCCGAATTTTTGAACCCCTATTACGTGGTTCGAATAGCAGAAGAACTAATTGGTTCACGTCTTACTATTAAGCCTGTGCACCAGGAGATCACATTTTTCTTTTTGTGCACACGTAGCTGCGATGTCAGCACTTTGAGAACAATGATGCAGAACAGCCTCCATAAATCGAGTTTTCTTACTTCCGATGCATAGAGATTTAATCATCATTAATGCATATGTACGAGTAAGTGAATTCATGCGCAATGTTCCAATAGCAAAATGAATAATTGACCCACACATTACTATTCGGTCCGTGTAACACGAGAATGTATTTCTTTCGAGCACACATAGCTGCGAAGTGAACGTTTCGAGAACAGCGATGCAAGACCAGTCTCCATAAACCGACACTTCTTCCTTACGTTGAAAACAGATTTCTTCTTGATACATGCATCTCCACTGTTCCGCCGAGTACGTGAACTCATGGGACACGAATCGAAAAGGAAAATGAATAATTGATTCACATTTTACTATACAATCCGGTATCACGAGATCATCTTATTTTCCTTTTGTGCAAAGGTACCTGCCAAATGAACTTTTCCGAACGATGATGCAGGCCAGTCTCCATAAACCAGCTTTGCTGCCTTCTGTTGTAAATAAATTTCTTCATGATTCATGCATCTTATGTCTTCCGCCAAGTACGAGAAACCATGCGATACTGTTGGATTAGAAGAATGAATTGATCCATATTGTTTTATCCAGTTCCCGTACGACAAGACAATCTTTTTTTTTCTTTTGTTGTTAGCATAGCTGCCAAGTGTAACGTTTAGAAAACAGCAATGCAAGACCAGTCTCCATAAACCGGCATTTCTTCCTTACGTTGCAAACAGATTTCTTCTTGATACATGCATCTTCGCTGTTCCGTCGAGTACATGAACTCATGGGACACGGATCGAATAGCAAAATGAATAAGAGATTCACATTTTACTTTTCAGTCCGGTACTACGAGGGCATTTTATTTTTATTTTTTGCAAACGTACCTGCCAAGTGAACGTTTTCCGAACGATATTGAACGACCAGTGTTCATAAACCAGCTTCTGTGCCTCCTGTTGAAAAGAAATTTGCTCATGGTCTATGTAGCTTATGTCTTCCGCCGAGTACGAGAAATCATGCGATACGGTTGGAATAGCAGAATTAATTGATTCTTACTGTTATATACAGTTCGCGTACGAGAAGACCACTTTTTGTTTTCCTTTGTTGTACACATAGCTGCCAAGTGAACGTTTCGAGAACAGCGATGCAAGACCAGTCGCCATAAACCGGCATTTCTTCCTTACGTTGCAAACAGATTTCTTCTTGATACAGGAATCTTCACTGTTCTAGAAGAGTACATGAACACATGGGACACGGATCGAATAGCAAAATGAATAATAGATTCACATTCTGCTATTCAGTCCGGTACCACGAGGTCATCTTATTTTTCTTTTGTGCGAACGTGCCTGCCAAGTGAACGTTTTCCGAACGATATTGAAGGACCAGTCTCCATAGACCAGCTTCTCTGCCTTCTGTTGAAAAGAAATTTCTTCATGATTTATGCATATTTTGTCTTCCGCCGACTACGAGAAATCATGCGATACTGTTGGAAATGCAGAATGAATTGATTCATATTGTTCTATACAGTTCGCGTACGACAAGACCCCTTTTTTTAACGTATAGCTGCCAAGTGAGCGTTTCGAGAACAGCGATACAATGCCAGTCTCCATAAACCGGAATTTCTTCCTTCCGTTGCAAACAGATTTCTTCTTGATACATGCATCTTCACTGTTCTGGAAGAGTGCGTGAACTCATGGGACACGGATCGAATAGCAAAATGAATAATTGATTCACATTTTACCATTCAGCCCGGTACCAGGAGATCATCTTATTTTGCTTTTTTGCAAAGGTACCTGCCAAATGAAGTTTTCCGAACGATAATGCAGGCCAGCCTCCATAAACCAGCTTCTCTTCCTTGTATTGAAAATAAATTTCTTCGTGATTTATGCATGTTTTGTCTTCCGCCGAGTACGAGAAATCATGCGATACTGTAGGATTAGAAGAATGAATTGATCCATATTGTTGTATCTAGTTCGCGTACGACAAGACCACCTTTTTTTTTTCTTTTGTTGTTCGCATAGCTGCCAAGTGTAACGTTTCGAAAACAGCAATGCAATACCAGTTTCCTTAAATCGGCATTTCTTCCTTCCGTTGCAAACAGATTTCTTCTTGATGCATGCATCTTCGCTGTTCCGTCGAGTACATGAACTCATGGGACACGGATCGAATAGCAAAATGAATAATTGATTCACATTTTACTATTCAGCCCGCTACCACGAGATCACTTTTTTTTTCTTTTCATGCACACGTACATGCCAAGTGAGCGTTTTCCGAACGATAATGCAGGCCAGTCTCCATAAACCAGCTTCTCTGCCTACTGTTGAAAATAAATGTAGTCATGATTTATGCATCTTATGTCTTCCGCCGAGTACGAGAGATCATGCTAAACTGTTGGAATAGCAGAATGAATTAATTCATATTGTTCTCAAGGCCACCTTTTTTTTCTTTTGTTGTAAGCATAGCTGCAAAGTGAACGTATCGAAAACAGCAATGCAATACCAGTCTCCATAAACAGGCATTTCTTCCTTCCGGTACAAACACATTTCTTCTTGATAGATGCATCTTCACTGTTCCGTCGAGTACGTGAACTCATGGGACACGGATCGAATAGCAAAATGAATAAGAGATTCACATTTTACTTTTCAGTCCGGTACTGCAAGGACATTTTATATTTATTTTTTGCAAACGTACCTGCCAAGTGAACGTTTTCCGAACTATATTGAACGACCAGTGTTCATAAACCAGCTTCTGTGCCTCCTGTTGAAAAGAAATTTGCTCATGGTCTATGTAGCTTATGTCTTCCGCCGAGTACGAGAAATCATGCGATACGGTTGGAATAGCAGAATTAATTTATTCTTACTGTTATATACAGTTCGCGTGCGACAAGACCACCTTTTGTTTTCCTTTGTTGTACGCATAGCTCCCAAGTGAACGTTTCGAGAACAGCGATGCAAGACCAGTCGCCATAAACCGGCATTTCTTCCTTCCGTTGCAAACAGATTTCTTCTTGCTACAGGAATCTTCACTGTTCTAGAAGAGTACATGAACACATGGGACACGGATCGAATAGCAAAATGAATAATAGATTCACATTTTGCTATTCAGTCCGGTACCATGAGGTCATCTTATTTTTCTTTTTTGCGAACGTACCTGCCAAGTGAACGTTTTCCGAACGATATTGAAGGACCAGTCTCCATAGACCGGCTTCTCTGCCTTATGTTGAAAAGAAATTTCTGCATGATTTATGCATCTTTTGTCTTCCGCCGAGAACGAGAAATCATGCGATACTGTTGGAAATGCAGAATGAATTGATTCATATTGTTCTATACAGTTCGCGTACGACAAGACCACTTTTTTTAACGTATAGCTGCCAAGTGAGCGTTTCGAGAACAGCTATACAATGCCAGTCTCCATAAACCGGAATTTCTTCCTTTCGTTGCAAACAGATTTCTTCTTGATACATGCATCTTCACTGTTCTGGAAGAGTGCGTGAACTCATGGGACACGGATCGAATAGCAAAATGAATAATTGATTCACATTTTACTATTCAGCCCGGTACCAGGAGATCCTCTTATTTTGCTTTTTTTTGCAAAGGTACCTGCCAATTGAAGTTTTCCGAACGATAATGCAGGCCAGCCTCCATAAACCAGCTTCTCTTCCTTGTGTTGAAAATGAATGTCTTCGTGATTTATGCATATTTTGTCTTCCGCCGAGTACGAGAAATCATGCGATACTGTAGGATTAGAAGAATGAATTGATCCATATTGTTGTATCTAGTTCGCGTACGACAAGACCACCTTTTTTTTTCTTTTGTTGTTCGCATAGCTGCCAAGTGTAACGTTTCGAAAACAGCAATGCAATACCAGTTTCCATAAATCGGCATTTCTTCCTTCCGTTGCAAACAGATTTCTTCTTGATGCATGCATCTTCGCTGTTCCGTCGAGTACATGAACTCATGGGACACGGATCGAATAGCAAAATGAATAATTGATTCACATTTTACTATTCAGCCCGCTACCACGAGATCACTTTTTTTTTTCTTTTCATGCACACGTACATGCCAAGTGAGCGTTTTCCGAACGATAATGCAGGCCAGTCTCCATAAACCAGCTTCTCTGCCTACTGTTGAAAATAAATGTAGTCATGATTTATGCATCTTATGTCTTCCGCCGAGTACGAGAGATCATGCTAAACTGTTGGAATAGCAGAATGAATTAATTCATATTGTTCTCAAGGCCACCTTTTTTTTCTTTTGTTGTAAGCATAGCTGCCAAGTGAACGTATCGAAAACAGCAATGCAATACCAGTCTCCATAAACCGGCATTTCTTCCTTCCGGTACAAACACATTTCTTCTTGATAGATGCATCTTCACTGTTCCGTCGAGTACGTGAACTCATGGGACACGGATCGAATAGCAAAATGAATAAGAGATTCACATTTTACTTTTCAGTCCGGTACTGCAAGGACATTTTATATTTATTTTTTGCAAACGTACCTGCCAAGTGAACGTTTTCCGAACTATATTGAACGACCAGTGTTCATAAACCAGCTTCTGTGCCTCCTGTTGAAAAGAAATTTGCTCATGGTCTATGTAGCTTATGTCTTCCGCCGAGCACGAGAAATCATGCGATACGGTTGGAATAGCAGAAATAATTGATTCTTACTGTTATATACAGTTCGCGTACGACAAGACCGCCTTTTGTTTTCCTTTGTTGTACGCATAGCTCCCAAGTGAACGTTTCGGGAACAGCGATGCAAGACCAGTCGCCATAAACCGGCATTTCTTCCTTCCGTTGCAAACAGATTTCTTCTTGATACAGGAATCTTCACTGTTCTAGAAGAGTACATGAACACATGGGACACGGATCGTATAGCAAAATGAATAATAGATTCACATTTTGCTATTCAGTCCGGTACCACGAGGTCATCTTATTTTTATTTTGTGCGAACGTACCTGCCAAGTGAACGTTTTCCGAACGATATTGAAGGCCCAGTCTGCATAAACCAGCTTCTCTGCCTTCTGTTGAAAAGAAATGTCTTCATGATTTATGCATCTTTTGTCTTCCGCCGAGTACGAGAAATCATGCGATACTGTTGGAAATGCAGAATGAATTGATTCATATTGTTCTATACAGTTCGCGTACGGCAAGACTACTTTTTTTTAACGCATAGCTGCCAAGTTAGCGTTTCGAGAGAAGCGATACGATGCCAGTCTCCATAAACCGGAATTTCTTTCTTCCGTTGCAAAGAGATTTCTTCTTCATACATGCATCTTCACTGTTCTAGAAGAGTGCGTGAACTCATGGGACACGGATCGAACAGCAAAATGAATAAGTGATACACATTTTACTATTCAGCCCGGTGCCACGAGATCACTTTTTTTTCCTTTTCCTGCACACGTACATGCAAAGTGAGCGTTTTCCGAACGATAATGCAGGCCACTCTCCATAAACCAGCTTCTCTGCCTTCTGTTGAAAAGAAATTTCCTCGTGGTTTATGCAGATTATGTCTTCCGCCGAGTACGAGAGATCATGCGAAACTGTTGGAATACCAGAATGAATTCATTCATATTGTTCTACCCAGTCGAATAAAACTGCAGAACTGTGTCAAAAATACGACAAAATATCCTGTAGTTCTGTCGTAACCATCAGACATTTCTGTAGTTCTGTAGTACTTTTCTGTAGTTCTGTAGTTTTTCTGTAGTATATTTCTGTTGTCTGTAGCTCTGTAGCACTTTTTGTTGTAACTACAGAAATTTCTGATGTTACTACAGAATGTTCTGTTTTCACAACAGGTTTGTTAGGAAGATAGTCAGAGACCGGAAAGCGTGGCGTGACATGGTCCATAAAGTCACGTAGAGTCGGACACGACTGAACGACTGAACTGAACTGAACTTCCCGTCAAAAACAGCACAGAAATTCTGTCGTAACATCAGAAAATTTTCTGTAGTTTTTCCGACTGGGTATACAGTTCGCGTACGACAAGGCCACCTTTTTTTTCTTTTGTTGTGCGCATAACTGCCAAGTGAACGTATCGAAAACAGCAATGCAATACCAGTCTCCATAAACTGGCATTTATTCGTTCCGGTGCAAACACATTTCTTCTTGATAGATGCATCTTCACTGTTCCGTCGAGTACGTGAACTCATGGGACACGGATCGAATAGCAAAATGAATAAGACATTCACATTTTACTATTCAGTCCGGTGCCACGAGGACATTTTACTTTTATTTTTTTGCAAACGTACCTGCCAAGTGAACGTTTTCCGAACGATATTGAACGACCAGTGTTCATAAACCAGCTTCTGTGCCTCCTGTTGAAAAGAAATTTGCTCATTGTCTATGTAGCTTATGTCTTCCGCCGAGTACGAGAAATCATGCGATACGGTTGGAATAGCAGAATTAATTGATTCTTACTGTTATATACAGTTCGCGTACGACAAGACCACCTTTTGTTTTCCGTTGTTGTACGCATAGCTGCCAAGTGAACGTTTCGAGAACAGCGATGCAAGACCAGTCGCCATAAACCGGCATTTCTTCCTTCCGTTGCAAAAAGATTTTTTCTTATACATAATCTTCTCGGTTCCGTAGAGTACGTGAACTCATAGGACATGGATCGAATAGCAACATGAATAATTGATTCAAATTTTACTTTCAGCCCGGTACCACGAGATCACTTTTTTTTTTCTTTTCGTGCACACGTACATGTCAAATGAGCTTTTTCATGAAGACGACGCTGGACCAGTGTCTATAAGCCGGCTTCTCTACATTTGTTGTAAAGAAAAATCTTCCATAAGAATGCATCTTCAGTGTTACAGTGCCTTAAAAAAATTGAGAAAAGACCCTGGTGCAAAAGATTAGCGCACACAAAAAAATATAGATGAAAAACAATGGACTGTGGCCAGCTTCCAACTGTTTATTGCAGAAGAGATGTACATGCATTTGCACCGCCGTTTGCCTGCTGCCTTCCACTCGGTGGTGTTGACTGCCGTCGCCGAAATCCACCGCCTCCAAAACACAAAACGCTGCACCAGTCCGACTAGTCCTGAAGGACGGCGGCTAATGGTAAGTTATGCCCTATGTACGCAAAGTGCCACACAACCTGTAGGAGATGGCGAACAGACACAGGGTGCCGCCGTTTCTTTTTTAGCCTCTAACAAGTTGAGAAAACTTGTACGCCGGATTTGTGGCGCTGAACGTAATGGGTGCACAATAAACATCAGCGTACTTTCATCACCTGTGTGGAAGGAGTGGTATACGAGATACCCCTGATCTGTGGAATGTCTTACATAGGGCAGGTGTAATTATCTTACGCCTTGAGGAACATGGGAAAAAGATAGCAATGAAGATAAATATGCCACTTTTGTCAGACACATCGCCACGTTGCACGTGCAAGCCACGACTGGTAGAGGCGAGGATTATATGCAGATTCAGGAACAAAGAGGCCAGGCTATTATTGGAAGCCTGTCGTATAAAGAAAAAGGCAGCCTTGCGCGTGAGAGATACTTCAGAGAATTTGTATGCGGCTGAGAGCGATTTTTTTATAAAGATAGCGCGCGGTGATAAGCCACGACTTCGATAATGGACGTCTTGTTAATGTGGGCGTAGCCTGAAGGTATAAAGGCATGTTTTCTGCAATAAACATTTGGAAGTTGGCGCCTGTCCGTTGTCCTCTCGTCTCTCTGTTGTATGAGCCTTTATTGTTTGGCGGCAATGGCGTTTTCTAACTTTAGAGAAGGTGCTAAACAAACTAGCCCGGCAACATGCTTTATCGAGTGTTCCAGTGAACACGTGAAATCACGCGACACAGTTGGAATGCAAAACTAATAATTGATTCATATTTACTATTCAGTCAATGTACGACGAGATTACCTTATCGTTTCGTGCTCACGTAGCTGCCAAGTGAAAGTTTTCAGAACTATAATGGAGGACCGGTGCCCATTAATCGGTTTCTGTACCCTAAGTTTCAAACAGATGTCTTCCTGTTTTTAAGCATCTTCAATGTTCCGCCCAGTACGGGAACTCATGCGCCATGGTTCAAATAGCAGAATTACTATACGATCCGTGTACGACGAGGTCACCCTCTTTTTTCTCTTTTCGTGCACACGCAGCCGCCAACTGGAGAACAATTTCAGAAAAGTTTTGCAGGCTAGACGCCTTGAACCTGGCTTTCATCCTTAGCATTGCAAACAGCTTTAGTCCAGATTTATGTACCAAGTGAAGAATTCTGTCAAGTACTAGACCCTTATTAAGATTGTTTTTCACCCTCACAATTTAATCGGACTAAAATACCACTAATGCCAATTGTGCCAATGTGTATAAACTGCATTTTCGTTGGTTTTCACTGTAAAACCTGAAACGCCTTTTTCTAGCCAACAACCAGCATTAAATGTACAGCGCTACGTCTCACATTTTCTTTTATAAGTACGTGAACTCTTGACACACCTCGACTAGCAAAATGAAAATTTCATTCAAACTTTAGTTGCTTTCGCGTTTAACGAGATGCCATTCATTTTTTCGTTCGCGCACAAGGAGCAGCCAGCAGAGCAATTTTTCAACTATGATGCAGAGCTAGTAGCCATAATCTGGTGTTGGTACCGAGCGTTCCAAACACCTTTGCCCCCTTTATATAACGAGGTACGCGCTCCGCACAGTAGGCGAACCCCTGAGATACAGTACAGAAAAATGAATATTTGATTTATATGGTCACGGGAAGTAATTATTGAGAGCTGTTCTGGGAATGGGCAGAACGCAGCGCATAGTTCATGGGCGGTCCCCTATCCATCCTGTCAGAGCCTTCGTCTTTGAGAGCAGATTACTTCGTAGTCCCGCATTTCTCGGTATCACTATCCGCCCCCCCCCCCCCCCCCCATCCCCCCGGCAAACAAAACGTCGTGGTGCGTGTAAGTCCTCTAAGGTGAAATCGGAATAATGCTGGTTAAGTCGTGACACAGGCATAATTTCGGAAGTGGATGAAGCCGACGGAGGCTTTGATTAGAGCGGTATGATCTCATAGGTTACGTTGGGCATTGGTCGTTACAATATAAGGCGCTCTGCAACACGGTAGAACTTTTTCACACAATCACACAAGGCGAGACTGGAGCTAGAACAAGACGAGAGATTGGAAAGGATAGTGAACGTCACGGTGGTGATAATCGTAGCCACGTTTTGGTTTTGGAAGGCGGATAGCTTGTCACAAGGAATCTGGCGGGCGGAATTGGCTCGGGCGATGGTACGACGGCCACAAGTAGTAAAGGTTTCGGCTGTGAGAAGCAAAGTGTCAAAGGTCATTAAGGAAGCTACTCGAAAGAGAATATAGAATGGAGAGTACCCAGCAGTATCACGGTGCAAATATTTGTTTGCGAAGGTTGCAAATGGCTGGCCAAATTATCCCAGTTGCGGTGACCGGCGGATATATATATGGCGAGCATCTGCGATTATGCGGTTAACCCTTTAACTGGCAAGACCAGACAGAGCGATACTATATTTTTTTTCTTGGTTTGTATTCGTTTTTATTAGTCTAATTGTGCATAAAAATGGGAATGCGTTTGAACCAGGATTTCAAAAAATACAGAACATCAATAATTTTGTTGATCGGCCAAGATAGGGAGCACAACGCTAGCAAACTGACACGCGTGAGTCATGTCCTAGTTGAGGTGGAATTGAGGAAAACAGTTGTTGCCAATTTTCAGGCAGAAAAAGACGTCACATTTGGTGCACTTGATGCCTTACACCCATTTATGGCAGAGAGCGCAGCGCCCTCTGATCTGCTGTGTTGACTGCGACTTCCGTAAGACAGCGTTGTTTCCGTGGCTACAAGAGATAATTACGTTACTTGTCGGCAAAAGAAAACAAAAATATGAAGTGATAAAAAGCTAACTTTCCGCGATGCTCATTTCAGCGTTATATGAACATGAGTACTCAGATTCCCACCATAAACCCTTCCCTACAAGAAACGAAAGTGACCTTTAGCAGCTCACATAGGAGCGGCAACGCAGAGCTAGTTCTAAACAAAGTTTTCTGTTACCTTTCCGTGTCCTGTATCACGTTCAAACGAATTGTGGATATCAAAACAAACAGCCGACTGCACATCATTGACGATAAATTGTTACCTTATTCGAGCAGCTCAACAATTTTGTTGACTATGTATTTTGTCCTGCAGTGCCGCTTCTGTTGCGAAATAGGTTATACTATTCTGCAAGGGCCACATTTAGAGACACCTCTACAAAGAAATAAAATTGTCGCCATCCTACCTTCGAATATCAACTCCTGCTGAGGCCAGAACTCTGCCAATGTGGCACGCGCTCAGAGAAGAAGACGACTGCACTTTGAGGTTGAACACGGTCATTACGGGCCATCTATTAATATCTCGTACAACTTTATTTCAAATCCTACTTCATAAAAAGGCTACATTTAGATTAACACGGTGTAAATTGTAGGGAGAGGCATTTTGTGGCTGCCTATAGTGGCTCAACAATATTGTTTATCTGCTGGTTAAAGGGTTAAGACGTTCCATAAGGCCATTCTTCTCAGGCTAATAGGCCACGGTAAATGTGTGTCGAAAGTAATTCAACAGGTCGGGAGAGGAAGCCGCTGCGAGGATCAGGAAGTAGTTCACGGGGAGCGCCATGGGGCAGTATGGCGTCATATAGAAGGAAGTCAGCAATATCACTGGCGCAGCTTTTTTGGAATAGCGCGGGTGATCACGTACGGTGCGTAATGATCGGTGCCCGCAGCGATTTATGTGATTCCTGATGAGTTTCCTGATGAGTTTCCCGAGAAGAATCCAAGTATGTCAAACCAACACGAGAAAGTCGCTCAGTTGGGGAGGGAATCGTCAGCAAACGTCCAGAAGGCAGTGCGGAGCGCTTAATTCGCCGTTGACAGAGGTCGCAAGCGACCACAGAACTTTGTACTGAGCGATAGAGTCCAGCCTAGAAGAAACGCCGGCGCATGTGGTCGTACGTTCGTGAGAGGCCAAGATGACCAGCTGTAGGGACATCGTGCATTTGTTCGACAGCAGGAGAGCATAGTTGTCCTGCGACATGCCTTGAACAGCAGAACAAAAATTTAACTCACGTTGTAGAATTCAGCTCGCGTTCGAAGAGATGACATCTGTTTTCTTTTATGAGCACACGCTGCTGCGAGCTGAAAGTTTTCATAACGATGATGCAGAGCCAATCGTCATAAACAGGCATTAGTGCCGAGCACTGGAACCAGCTTCCGTCCTGATGTATTTATCTTCTGATTTTTTCGCCGAGTACGTTACCCCCTTCGACACCTTGTATTGTAGAATGAATACACGATTCACAGTCTACATGACAGTCAGTGTCGAGCGTTGTGACAAAAAGTACGATGGAGTACAAAGACAGGCTCCTTCCGCACCACTAATCTATGGCAAGTACAGAAAGTTCCGGAATTTACGAAATAAATGAACAGGTCCATCCGGACAGATGTTTTTCATTGGTCGTTATTAAATAAATGGGGGAAATGTTACTCAGCGACCCACAGCCGAGGAAGAGGGCTCCCCTGGGAAGTAGCGGAATGGATAGGTATAGGGGAAAGGGAAGTAGGAATGATGATAGGGTTATGAGAATTTGGAGGAGAATGTGGGCAGCGTAGGATTTTGACTAACTGATAATTTGAGTCGAGCTCCCTTTCGGGCCCCACGTGGAGGGCGAGCACTCGCTCTTAGCCGAATGGGCGGCCCTCGGCCCTAAGATCATTCCAACACCACAAGGCATTTGCCGGGTTTCCGGCGTCTGAGACAGGTTCCCTTCACGAAGCCGCTTTTCAGGTTCCCCGCTCCCCAAGTCCGGTTCCCCCATCCCGACTCTACTTGAGGTACTAGAGAGGGGAATTTCACTTAGCGCTCATCCCTACTTCAAGGTACTAGGCAAGTGGCGAGATTTTGGTCTCTGGCGTACACTGATGAATACTCTTCCCCGGTGTTCGCCCGACATTGCATGTAGGGTGGCAAGTCTTGAAGTCACACCCGTTGCTGCACGCTTATGTCCGCTCATAGTGCTGTAGGGCCTTGCATCCTACAGAGGATGCTTCCCGCGTTGGCACTTGGCGAATTGTTCGCCGGGCTACTAACCGTTTCCGAGGTCAGTTTCCCGCCGTTCTGTACCCCTATTTGTGCTGGTCGCTTTCAGGGCATTACTAAGTGCTTTAACACTTTTCTATGCCTCTACTCCCTCCCGGACACCTTTCGGAGTGTGTCCTCAGCCTTTCCGCATTAGGCGTTTCACATTTTGTCCACCAGTATTTTCCCAAGTTTCGGTTTTACTAGTTTGTAGCTATTCTCCACCGTTTTTTTTTCTCTCTTTCAAGCCTCCAAGCTTTCGTCGAGGAACCGTACTCTTCGGCAACGGAAACGAACGCGTTTGCGGCTGGGTAATGCCTTTAGGCACGAGGGAAATTTTCAATCCAACGTACAGTCTGATAGCTGCGTTTCCCAACCCTACTCCGCAGCTACGCCACCGTGCCCGATTCCAACGTTGGGACAATACTCATTTTTCAGCACACGCAGCAGCGCACTCAAAGTTTTCATTCCGATGGTGCAAGACTGGTCGCCATTAACTGACTTTCAATTCAAGCATTTCAAACAGCTTTATTCATGATTTCTTTATCATTTGAGTGTTCCGCTGTGGACGTGAACTCCTGCCACGCGGCTTGAATTTGTAGAATAAATATTTGAATGACATTCTACAATTCTGTTTACATCAGATGAGAGGCATTTTTTTCTTGAGCACACGCAGCTGTTTAATTAATCTTTTTAGAATGATGATGCAAGACTTTTCATCATTGATTTGACTTTCAACCCGATCACTGCCGCACCTTTCTTTTTAATTTATGTACTTTGCAAATTCGCCACCGAGTACTCGAAGTCTTATGAATGGTTTGATTAGCAGAATGAATACTTAATTCACATTCAGCAATTCAGCCCATGTGCCATGAGACTGCATGTTTTTTCTTGCTTTTCGCGCACATGCGGCCGGCCACTGAACGTTTTCAGAATGATGATATAAGACTATTCGGTATAGACTGGCGTTAAAAGGCCTTAATGCAAATAACGTTCATGCTGATTTAAGTACCTGTCGATGCTTCCTTTTATTCGTGAAAACCTGCCACAGGGTTCAAACAGTAGAACGAATGTTTGACTGGAAATATACAATAAATCCATGCGTTATTTTTCGCACACATGCAGGTGCCATCCGGACGTTTACAAAACAATGATAGAGACCTGTAGTCATCATAGACTGGCGGTTATACCCAAAATTGCAAACACCTTACTTCCTGATATATTCTTCTGAGCGCTTCGCCGAGTTGGCGAACTTCTGCGACACTGTGCGAATTGTAGAAGCAATATTTGATTCACAATCTTCAAAGCAGTTCAGTCAGCATAGGTTGATATCGCATTTTCTTCTCTTTTGAGCACACGGGCTTGTCAAGTGGAAATTTTCATAACGTATGCGAGACTATTCGCGACCCGCTGGGGTGGCGCCATGATTACGGCGCTCAACTACAGCTTCCAAGGATGTGGGATCAAATCTCAGCCTCAGCGGCCGATTTCTGCTGGCGACGAAAAGCATGGCGCCCGTATACTGTACGATGTATGTGCACGTTAAAGAACCCCTGGTGGCGAAATTTTCGGAGTCCTCCACAACGGCGTCTCTCATTGCCTGAGTCGCTTTGGGACGTTAAACCGCATAAACAAAACCAAGACGCTTCGCCAAAGACTGGGTTTGAAACCTTTCATTGCAAAACAGCGTTCTTCATTATTTATGTACCTCTCAATTGTTCCACTGAAAACGTGAACTCATGCCACGTGATTCGATCAGAAGAATGATTGAGTGGCATTCTGTGATTGAAACCGCGTTGACGATATCATGTGTTGTTTTTTTACGTTTTGCGTGCATACAAGTGCCAACGTTCGCTTTCAGAAGGATGATGCCGAGCTTGTCGTATTGAACTGGGTTTCGTAAAAAGCATTCCAAACAGCTTCTTTCCTTATTTATTCATCTTCTGAGTTTGCAGCGGACTACGTCAACTTCTGCGACACAGTTGGAATTGTAGAATGAATATCTGATTCACATTATACTATTCAGTCCGCGGCGGACAAGATCAAATAATCTTTTGCTTTAAGGCCAAATCTTTTAATACCTCATCATTGTTGACAGCAGGTTGTCAGCAGATGTATCACGCTTTCGTGACCAAGAGATTTTATGTGTATATATATATATATATATATATATATATATATATATATATATATATATATATATATAAAATTGGTTAATAGGAAAGGAAAGATGCAGTATCTGTCGCACTTGCTCTTTGGACACTTGACCCCGCCGTAAGAGAAGGAAGGAGGTAGGCGTGAAAGCGAAAGGAGAGAAAGCGGTGCCGTATTGGAGGGTTCCGGAATAATTTCGACCACCTGGGGATCTTTAACATGCAGTGACAGCGCCCAGTTCGCGGACGCAACTTCGTTTCGCCTCCACTGAAACTCAGCTGCCAGCGGTCGGGCGGCTGCGTTTCGATCGAGGCGAAATGAAAAAAAAAAGTAAACCTCGTCTCAATCGGGAATCGAACCTGCATCCCTTAGATTCCCAGCCCAGCGCTTCGCCAACTACGCCAGCTCCGGATCGTGAAAGGCTCTTCATAATTCCCTTTGTCTACCGTGAAGGTGATAGCGGGATTCCGCGAGTGACAGATACTCAGCCTTATCTTTCCTCTACACGAAATATAGAACGCCGGTGAACTCTGATGCGTTGAATAAAATGCTGGTTGTGTTCGTTAAGTGGTTCGCGATGTACCGTCACGAGAGGTCATGACGTCACCAGGCGATTTATGCATATACGAAGCTGACCCCGCCAGGCGTCCGATCCAGGCGTCCGATCCAGGCGTCCGATCCAAGCGTCCGATCCAGGCGTCCGATCCAGGCGTCCGATCCAGGCGTCCGATCCAGGCGTCCGATCCAGGCGTCCGATCCAGGCGTCCGATCCAGGCGTCCGATCCAGGCGTCCGATCCAGGCGTCCGATCCAGGCGCCCGATCCAGGCGTCCGATCCAGGCGTCCGATCCAGGCGTCCGATCCAGGCGTCCGATCCAGGCGTCCGATCCAGGCGTCCGATCCAGGCATCCGATCCAGGCGTCCGATCCAGGCGTCCGATCCAGGCGTCCGATCCAGGCGTCCGATCCAGGCGTCCGATCCAGGCGTCCGATCCAGACGTCCGATCCAGGTGTCCGATCCAGGCGTCCGTGCGGCGCTTTTCGTTTGCCGCTTCCTCGAATGCCGCACCACACAGCAAACAGAAGCAGACCCAGACGTCTAGGAGGCGTTAGTACAAAGGCATCAGCGGCATTTCAAATTGATTTACAGGATAGAAAAGGCGCAGTATCTGTCACAATTAACCGCGGACATATGTACCACACCATAAAGAAAAGGAGGAAGGTGTGAGTAGAGAGGGAGATATAGGTGCGGTAGTGGAGGGCTACAATCCACTATGCTACACTGGCATTTGCCTGATTGTACGTTATTGGTCCAAAGTGCCTTCTAGAATTTTATATTATATTCAGCACACGCGCTTGCCAACAGGAAGGCTTCAGAACGTATTCAAGGCAATTCATTAATAACTACATTTGAAATCTATCACTCGGCGCTTTCTCATTAATTTAGGAACCATGCGAGTGCTTTGTTGATTTGTGAACTCCTGCGATATGGTTCGAATAGCAGAATGAATATTTGAAACACTAGATCGCGTTTCCTTTTCGCACACACGCAGCCAGCAACTGAACCTTTTCGAAATGATAGTGCAAGACTAATCGGCATAAACTGGTCTTCGTACCGCGAATTGCAAACAGCTTTCTTCTGATTTATTTTTCTGAGCGCTCCGCCGAGCACGTGAACTCCTGTGACATGGTTTCAGTTTTAGAAGGAATACATGATTCGCCATCTTTCAACTCCGTCCGGCTCAGTTTCGCTCAGTCTGGATCGGAAGAGATCACATTTTCGTATTTTTGAGTCCCCCCCCCCCCCCCCCCGTTTGCTAACTGGACGTTTTCAGAACGTATGCAAACCTGTTGGCCATGCACTCAGTTTCAAACCTGTCACTGGAAACAGTGTTCTTGATTTATGTACCACCCGATTACTCCACTGAGTTCGTGAACTGCTTCGACACGAATGAGTAGTATGATGAATGTTTGACTGGCATTCTACAATAGAATCCGCGTTTATAAGATCACATAGTTTTTTCTTCTCGCGCACATGCAAGTGCCTGCTGGACATTCCAGAATTATGATTCAAAATTAGTCGAAATGGCTTCATACTGAGCATTGAAAACAGCTTCTTCCAGGTTTTTAATGATGTTCTTAGAGAACTCCGCCGCGTACGAGAACTCTCGAGACACGGGTCGAATTGCAGAACGAATGTTTGATTCGCATTCTTCAATTCAGTCCCCGTCGGATGTAATGACATTGTCCTCTTTTGAGCGCATACACCTGCCAACTGCAAGATTTCAGAACGATGGCGCAAGACTAGCCGATATAGACTGGCTTTCAATCCTACCAATTTCTAAACCGCTTCCTTCCGGATTTTTTAATTACATACCTCCTCCGCTGACTAAAATGATCTCCTTCAACTCGGTTTTAATAGCAAAATGAACATTTCAGTCCCATTGTACAATTCAATCCTTACGCGACAAAATCTGATTTTTTTTTCTTTTTGTGATCACGCAGCTGCCAAGAGAATGTTTTCAGAACGATAATGCGAGCCTAGCCTCCACAACTGGATTTGGTACGTTGAATTACAAACAGCTTTTTTGCTTATTTATAAATGTTGAGAGGGTTCTGCCGAGTACGTGAACAACCGGGACGCGGTCCGAATATTAGAATGAATATCTGATTCACATTCTAAATTTCAGCCAGCTTTCGACGAGATCATATTTTCGCTTTTTTTTTCCTGCACGTCAATTACAAGTGAACGATTTCAAAACGGTGATGCCGTACTTGTCTCAATAAACTAGCTTTCGTATCTTGCATTGCACACACCTTTCTTCCTGATTTATGCATGCTTAGACCCGTCTGCCGAGAGCATGAACTTCTGTGGCACGGTTGGAATAACATAATCAATATTAAGTGGTCGCTTTTTTTTGGTGCACACTGAGCCGCCAACTGGACGATTTTAGAATGATGATGCAGGGCTAGAAGGTTTAAACTCGCTTTCATACCTTGCATTCTAAACTGCTTCCTTCCTAATGTAATTTGAGAGTGCTGTGCCGAGTAGATGAACTGCGACACGGTTCGAAAAGCAGAACAAATAATTGATGCACATTCTACTATGCAATGCGTGTACGACGAGATGCCCTCTTTTCTCCTTTGGCGCAAATGTAGCCGCCAACTGGACAGCGATTTTAGAATGATGATGCAGGGCTTTAGGCACTTTACGCTCTAAACGAGCTTTCACACCTAGCATTCCACACCGCTCCCTTCCTGGTTTACTTACCTTACGAGTGCTGCTCCGAGTACGTCAACTGCGACACGGTTCGAATAGCAGAAAGGACATTTACCATTTTGCTATTCAATGAGTATTCACGAGTTCACATTTCTCCCTTTTAGCCGACAACTAAACAACGCTTTCAGAGCAATGGGACTAGTCGCCTCAAACCTGGCTTCCATGCTTAGCATTGTAAAGAGCTTTCGTATTGACTGATGTAAGAATTGAGGTAATTCTAGCAAGTACCAGACCGTCATCGAGATTGTTCGTTCGCCCTCAACACTGAATCAGATAAAGCGATCACTGATATAATTCGTGCCAATGTGTTCAAGTCTGCATTTTCTATGGTTTTCACTGCAGAACCTGGCACGTCTTTTTCAATAATTTTACGGTGCCAAGTCTAACATTTTCGTCTCAGGAGCGCGTGAACCCTTAAAACACAGCTCGAGTTGTGAAATGAATAGTTGAGTCAAACATTACTGTTTCATCCGCGTTAAACGAGATGCCAGTTTTTTAGCTGTGCGCAAACGCACCCGTTAACTCGGCGATTTCAGAACTATAATGCAGAGCTATTCGTCATAAACTGGGATTTGTACCGAACATTGCAAGCTGCCTTCGTACGTATTTATTGCCAGGTGAGTGCTCCGCCGTGTATAGGTTAACTCATGTGACACGGCTCGAAAAGTAGAATGAATATTTGATCCTTATTGCCAGGTGTAAGTGTTTCTGAGACCTGTCCGGTGATGGGCTGAACGGAGCGCTGAAACTTCAGAAGCGGTCCAGCATCCGCACTGTCAACTTTTTTGTCTTCGATGTCACACCAGCCGCCCTTCAAAGGCAACGTCCGGGTGCGTGTTAAACGTGCAATGCGTAGTGAGTATAATAAGTCTTAAGGCAGGCCACATGCACTCTTTCGGGGGGGGGGTGAAGCGGAAAGAGACCTTGACTGGAGTGCCATAATCTAATAGGTTAAGTCTGCCACTGCGCGTAACACGCGATAAGGACTTGTGAAGCGTGGTAGACGTTTTTCACAAATCCCCACAAGGCGGGAAGGGAGCCAGAGCAAAACAAGAGATCCGAGAAGATAAGTCAGCATTACGGTGGTGAGCGTCGTGGCGACGCTTTTGACCTGGAGAAGCGGATAACTTGTGGCAAACAATCTGGCGAGGGACATTGTTTCGGACGATAGCATCACACGCGTAAGTAGTGGTGATGTCTGCTGTGGAAAGCAATATTTCAAAGGGGATTAAGGAATACTTCCAAAGAGAACACAGAATGGAGAGTTACCTAGTAGTATTATTGTGCAGTGCTGTTTGCGAAGGTTACAAATGGCAGACTAATGAGGTTTCAGTTGGGATGCCCATCGGATAAATACATGGTCAGCATGCCGGCGAGTGTACGATTGAGAGGTTGTGTATATGGCCATTCATCTGGGGCCAGTAAGCCATGGTGAACTTGGGACGAAGGGAACACGAAGTATTTCGTCACGTGGTCGGTATTTCACAGGGAGCGCCATGGTGGAGTATGACGTCGTATAGAACGAAGCCAGCGACGACAGTGGGGTAACCTATTTTATTCCCGTGGGTGATCACGTACCGCGTGACATGATCGATGACCACAGTGATTTGTTCCACCGGGAAGGCTCCAAGTAGGTCAAGGCCAACATGAGAAAATGGGTCAGTCGCGATGGCAATCGGCATCAAGAGAAGACAGAACAGGGGAAGGGGGCTTCTCCTGGTGTTGGCAGGGGTCGCAAGCTGATACATAACATTGGACGGAGCGATACGGTTAAGGCTAGAAGAACCGCCGGCGTACGCGGACGTAGATGAGTGAGATACGAAGATGACAAGCAGCAGAAAGGTCGCGCTTTTGTTTGAGAACGACAGTGCGTAGTCGCTTTAGAACATCTGCGACATGGTTTGAATAAAATATTTTATTCCTGATCATATTTTGTTTTCTCTTTCAGCCCATGAAGCTGCGAAAGACATGTTTTCATAATGACGATTCATAGCTAGTACTCATAACCTGGCTTTAGTAAAGAGCTTTGCAAAGAGCAATCTCCTTGACTTACTTATCTTTCGAGTTCTCCGCTTACTACGTGAACTCCTTCATGCGAAAAAGCTTGAATTTGTAGAATGAATTTCTGATTCAGATTTTACAATTCAGTCCGGGTCGGACGACATCACATTTACTTTTTGAGCGCACGCAGCTGTCAAATGAATAATTTCAGAACTAAGACTCAAGACTATCCGTCACGTACTGTCTTTCAAAGCCATCACTGCCGCAACTTTGTTCCCAATTCTAGGTACCTTTCGAATACGCCGCCAATATTTTGAACTCCTATGACATGGTTTGAACCGCGAAATGATAACTCGGTTTGCATTTTGCAATCAACCCTTGTGCCACGAGACATGTTTTTTTTTTGTTGTGTTTTGTTTTTCGCGCCTACGCAGCCGGCAACTGAACGTTTTGAGAACGATGATGCGAGACTAGTCGGCATAGAGTTGATTTTAAACTTCTCACTACAATGTTCTTGTAGATTTATGTGCCTCCGGATTTCTCCACTGAGCTCGTGAAGATGTGCGACAGGGTTACAATACTGGAGTATTGGACCGGAAACCTGCAATTGAATCCGTGCGTAAAATTTTGTGCACGTGCATGTGCCAACTGTACTTTTAGAACAATTATGCAGAGCTATACGTCATTAACCTGCCGTCGTACCCAGAATTGCTATGAGTTTTTTCCCTAATTTACTTCTGAGCGCCCTGCCGGATACTTCTGAGATATGGTTTCAGCATTAGAATAAAAATTTATTCACAAACTACAATTCAGTCTGAGTCAGACGAGGTTACATTTCCTTCCTTTTGAGCACACGCGCTGCTCATAGGGACTTTTTCCGAATATATTCTTACTTAGCGGTATTCGCTGGTCGTGCTCAGGAAAAAGAAGTGCTACAGACTCCCAGAAGAAGAAGTAAACGCAGACGAGTGCTGATATCTGTGCGCTGATCATCCTCAGTGGTGTGGACCGCTGTTGTACTGTGAATATTCACGTAACATATCTTGGTGGAGGTGAATCCTTCGATCCCCGTCACAATCTGGATCTCCGCAGCGGTCGACACATCGCTACCACCACTATGACTACTGACGCCACTACATCTACAGCCGTCCTCATGGCCCATCCCCGTCACCTCGGAACCTTCTGTGGGAGCGACGACGTTGATGTCGACGACTTGCTGGCCCTATACGAACGAGTCAGCCAGCACAACAGGTGGAATCTCACACCTATGCTCGCGAATATCATCTTTTACTTGACTGGGACAGCGCGGGTGTGGTTTGAAATCCATACAGAAGACCTCACATCTTGGGATATCTGTAAGCAAAAGATCCACGACCTGTTCGGAAAGCCCATTGGCCGTCACCTCGCCGCCAAAAAGGCGCTCGCTTCTCGCGCCAAAACGTCTACAGAGTATTACATCACTTATATACAGGACGTCCTATCCCCGTGCCGCAAATTCGACCACGCCATGCCTGAGGAGGATAAAGTCGGCCATATAGTAAAAGGCATTGCCGACGATGCTTTCAACCTCCTATTATGCAGGGATTGTTCCACCGTGGACTCTGTGCTATAAGTGTGTCGACGTTTCAAACAAGCGAAACAGAGGCGCATATCTCATCGTTTCGACCGGCTACCGAACACGGCTGACAAATCCTCCTCTGTCGATCTTACGGCTCCTCCACCGCCAAATAATGACACTACTTTCACCCGCATCGTCCGCCAAGAGCTTTATTCTCTATTCTTTAATCATACAATACCCGCAGCGCCACTAGGACATTACAGCGGAGGGCACAAAACATCTTAAAACAAATTCAGTTTTGCGGCAAACTACAACCTCTGGCAATGCGTTCCAATCATTTATGGTACGCGGAAAAAATGAATACTTAAACAAATCAGTACGGCATTGGTATGCTCCCGCAGCTTCACTCTCGCATACCCCCGACAACACCTTGGCTACATTATCACTCATTCAGGCTGTTGTTCGCCAAGAGTTTGCGAATATGGGTCTCCCTTCTACCTTCCTCACCGACACCGTGGATTCGGGACCTGCCACTCCTGTTATTGCAGCTGCCTCACCCACCGCCGGTTTCACGCCCCGATATTGGTAACGCAATCCGAATGAGTGGCCTACTCATGACAATCGTCCCATCTGCTTTACTTGTTTCTGCGTTGGCCACATTTCTCGTCCCTACCATAGCCATTGGCACACGTTAGCTCGTCAATTCACCCATGTCGACCGCCGCGGAGACTATGCCCCTCGCCATTCCTCACCTCGCCCCGACCAGACCAGTGTTGACCCCGGTGTCCCTGTTCGGGCTGCAAACCGTGCACCATCCCCCGAGACCCGACGCTCGCGTTCTTCTCTTCCTCGCTGCAGTTCGTCCCCGTCCTATTACAGCCACTTGCCGGAAAACTAGGCAATGCAGCTCCCGGAGCTGATGCTGCATTTGTGACCCGGACTGAAAAATCTCTGCTGACCCTTGCCCTATAAAATAATCGCATCGACGTCCTTGTGGATGGTGTTCCCGTTTCTGCTGTCATTGATACCGTTGCCAAAATGTACGTTCTCAGCACGTCATTTCGCCGTCGCCTCAAAAACGTCCTTACTCCAGCCGTCTCGCCCATAGTTCGCTTCGCCAATGGAATCCCTGCGGCCTTGGTTGGCATGTGCACAGCGTGAGTTACCATTGGTGGTCTTCATGCTCCAGTATGGTTCACCGTCCTCCAAGAATGCCCCCACGACGTTATCTTTGGCATTGACTTTTTAACAGCCCACTCTGCCTCAATGACTGCTCTATCGGCCTACTTCGCTTGGGCCTTCCGCTCTGCTCTCAAGACCCCTCCTGCTCACCCCACCTTCTATCAGCACAGTTCTGCCGCGTTCCTCCTGAAACTGCCGTTTACAATTCTATGTCGCCATTACCACCCGTCCCAGACGGCGACTATCTAGCGTGTCCCATTACTGATGTCATCCTACAGCGGCACATCACCTTCCTCATCTGATTGTGCACATCTCCCAGAACCGCACCACTCTCCCGGTCCTAATCTTCAGCTTGTCAACTCAAATTCTGCCCGAGGGAATTTCACTGGCAGCGCTGTCCCCGATGACCGATTGTGCCATTTCAGCTCTAACTACCGATAATCCAAATGCCGTCCCTGCAACCCCTCCCTCGTCCTCTACATAGCGCCTTGATCCTGTTAAAAACATTATTGCAGCTCATCTCCAGCCTGAATTCGCCGCAGAGTTAAACCAGCTATTGCACACCTACAGGGTCCTTTTTGACTTCGCTGCCCGCCCATTGGGTCAAACCACAGTTGTCAGTCCCCACATTGACACCGGTGACGCCAGTCCTATTCACAGGCGGCCCTATTGTGTTTCGCTTGCCGAGCGACGCGTCATCCAAACAGGGGTCGAAAAATGTTGGCGAACGACATAATTGAGCCTTCCAGTAGCCTCTGGGCATCCCCTGTTGTGTTGGTCGAAAAGAAAGATAACAGTTGGAGATTCTGCGTTCATTATCGTCATTTAAATAAGATAACCAGAAAAGATTTCGATCCTCTTCCGCGTACCGAAGGGCGCGCTTGATACTTTGCACGGAGCCAGCTAATTTTCGTCCATCGACCTTCGTTCCGGCTACTGGCAGATCTCTGTCGACTAGAGAGACCGTGAAAAACAGCGTTCATCACCCCTGACGGCCTTTATCAATTCGAAGTCATGCCGTTTGGCCTTTGCAATGCCCCAGCAACCTTAGAAGGCATGATGGACTCTTTGCTTCGAGGCTTTAGGTGGACCACTTGTCTGTGTTATCTTGACGATGGAATAGTTTTCTGGTCTACGTTTTAAAGCCATCTCTGCCGCCTTTGTACAATTCTAGCTCTCTTTCGCCGCACCGGACTGCAACTAAACTAATAAAAGTGCACCTTTGATTACCGACAAATCAAAGTAATTGGTAATTTGGTTAATGCTTCCGGCGTTCAGCCTGACCCCGACAAGATTCATGCCGTCATTTTCCCACTCTGCGCTTATACAGCGATGTTCGAAGTTCTATTGGCCTATGTTCTTATTTCCGACGATTCGTCCCGAATTTCGCAGCCCTACCTCGTCCTCTCACCAATCTCCTCAGGAAAGACGTTTCACTCTATTAGGGGCCTGAACAAGTTTCAGCTTTCTCGGAACTTCATGCTGCTCTCACAACTCCACCCGTCTTGGCCCATTCCAACCCATCTGCCAGTACAGAACTCCGCACCGACGCTAGGGGCCATGGTATTGGAGCTATACTTGCCCAGCGTCAACACGGCCGCGCAAGGGTGATTGTGTATGCTAGCCGCCTCTTATCTACGTCCGAACAAAATTACTCTATTACAGAGCGAGAGTGCCTGGCACTTGTTTGGACTATTACCAAATTCCGCACTTATTTGTTTGGCCGCCCTTTTACTGTTATAACAGACCGTGATGCCTTGTGTTAGCATTCCTCCCTCAAAGATCCTACAGGCCTTTTGGGGCGCTGGACACTTCGATTACAAGAGAATACATTTTCGGTCGTCTACAAGTCTGGCCAGCTTCACCAAGATGAAGACTGTTTGTCCCGCCATCGCGCCGACTCCCCTAGTAATACCGACTCTCACAATGACGCATCTGTCTTGTCTGTGCCGGCCTTTTCTAACATTGCCGACGAACAGCACTTAGATCCTTTGCTCCATTCCATTATCTTCCGTCTGACCTGCGACCCCCCTCATCCATCTCTTGGCTTATATGTACTCCACGAGAACACCCAACACCGATGCAATATGCGACCAGACGACGCAGTCCTTTAGCGCGTCGTTCCTCAACACCTGCGTTCCACCATCCTTGACCAGTTCAATGATGCTCCTACGGCTGGCCACCTGGGTGTCTCTCGCACATACAACAGCCTGCGCCGACGTTTCTACTAGCCGGGGTTTTACCGCTCCGTCCAGCAATACATTGCTGCTTGTGAATTGTGTCAGCATCGAACGAAGCCCACAATTTTGCCTTCAAGCCATTTGCAGCCGATTGCTATACCCACTGAATCGTTTTCTTGTGTAGGTTTTGACCTTCTTGGGCCCTTTCCAGTTTCCGCCTCAGAGAACAAATGAATCGCCGTCGCCACCGCTTGTGCTACGCGGTACGCTATTACCCAAGCCATCCCGACCAGCTGCACCACAGACGTCGCTGACTTCCTCCTAGAAAATGTGATTCTACATCATGATGCCCCTCGTGAACTACTAACTCACCGTGGCAGCTGCTACCTGTCGCGAGTGTTGACGAAATTCTCCGTCCGCCACAAATTCACCACAGCCTATCACCCCCAGACCAACGGCCTCACGGAACGTCTAAACCGTACCCTCACAGACATGCTGTCTTTTTGTGTGTCTGATGACCACCGGGATTGGGACATTCATCTACCCTTTGTGACATTCACCTACAATTCATTTGTCCATTCTACCACTGGATACTCTCCATTATTTCTGTTATTTAGCCGACACTCGTTACTGCCCTTTGACACCTAAATACTCGTGGCAGACGCCACCAGTACTTACGCCAGTGATGCCGTCGCCCGCTCTCATGATGCCCGCCGTAGAGCTCATGCCAGGCTCGCTGCATCCCAAGACTCTCAAAAGTTCCGGTACGACAGTCGCCACCATGATCTCCACTACACTCCTGGGTCACTCGTCTTGCTGTGGTTCCCGTGCCGTCACGTGGGCTTGTGTGAAAAAGGTTTGTCCCTTCACACAGGCCCTTACCTAGTTTTGCGCCCCGTAACCGACGTCGCATACGAAGTTGAATCTGTGCCTCCGAAATCCTCGTCCAGAAGCTATCCTCTGAAATAGTGCATGTCTCCCGCCTGAAACCCTATTATGCACGTTCTGTTTCACTAACGTAGAACGCGCACCGGGACTGTGCTTTTCCCGAGGGGGGGTAGTGTTACTGAGCGGTATTCGCTGGTCGTGCTGAGGAAAAAGAAGTGCGACAGACTCCCAGAAGAAGACGCAGACGAGTGCTGATATCTGTGCGGGGATCTTCCTCAGTGGTGTGGACAGCTGTCGTACTGTTAATATTCCCCATACCTGTACTGTTAATATTCCCATATATACCATACGCAAGACGATTAGATATAGATTGGTCTGCAAATATGCAGTTGTGGAAAGCGTTCTTCTTTATTTATGTACCTTTCGATTCCTCCACCGAGTCCATGAGCTCATGCAACACGGTTAGAATGGTAGACGGAATGTTTCTGGACGTTTTCAAAACGATGACGCAGAGCTGTCATAAGCAGGATTTCGCACGGAACATTGCGAACAGCTTTCTTTGTGAAATATTTATTTCCTGAGCACTGCGCTGAGTACACGAGAACTCTTTTGACATGGTTTCAATTGTAGAAAAAATATTTGATTCACATTGCAGGATATAGTCTGCGTCGGGCGTGATAGCGTTTTTATCTTTGGAGAACTCACAGCTGCCAACTGGATGTTTTCAGAGCGATGTTACTAGACTATTCGCCCTAAACTAGTTTGCAAATCTATGACTGCAGCAGCTTTCTCGAAAATTTATAAGCCTTGCATTTGTGAACTCCTGCGACGTGGTTCTAACAGCTGAACGAACATTTGATTCACATTCTGCAAATCGGATCACGCACCATTAGACCACGCTTTTTTCACGCGCATGCAGCCGCCAACTGAGCGTTTTCAGAACGCTGATGTAAGACTAGTCGGTATAGACATCCTTTTAACCAGAATAATCATAGCGCTCTGCCGAGCACATGATATCCTGCGACACGGCTTTAATAGAAGTCCTGGCTAGAATAGTATAATTAATATTTGATTTACTCTCTACAGTTGAGCCTGCGTTCGACGAGACCATATTTTTTTTCTTTTGGTCCACAAGCGCTACCAAATGAACGTTTTCTGAATGATGATGCATGTCTAATCTTCAAAAACTGGTTTCCTACGTTGCGTTGCGAACAGCTTTATTCCTGATTCATTTATCATGCGAATGATCCGCCGAGTACACGAACTCCTGTTACGTGATTGGGATAGCAGAATGAGTATGCGATTCACGTTCTGCCATTCTGCTCGCGTTGGATGAGATAATACTTTTTTTTTCTTTGAGCAAACGCTGCTGCGAAATGAAAGTTTTCAAAACAATTATTCAGACTTACTCGTCATAAACTGGCTATCGTACCGAGCATTGCAAGCAGCTTTCTTTCTGATTTATTTCTCAGCCGAGTGGGTGCACTCTAGCTGCATGGTTTGAGTTTATTTATTTATCTAGCGCCTGCATCTCCTTTGTGGTATTATAGCAGGGACGGCTAACACTAAAATACTTGTATATTTAGTCAACATGGTACACCAAAAAAGATATACAGACCGCGAAATCAAGTACCCAGTGCGTAGTAAAATACTTCGATGAAAGTGAAACGACTTCATGCAACACCTCTCTCCACTGGTGAGTCTGTTCGCACAAAAAAAAAAAGAAAACTGAAATTCATTATTCCTAAATGAATACTCTTTAACCTTAGGGATGTGGTATATGCCTTCGATATATAAGTGAGTGATTTCAAATACTCATCTTGTTCTATACCACTTTGGCAAAGAAAAAGAAAAATCCTATGAAAATCATAAGGCGAATACGGTTTCGGCCCGATAGGTCGTTTAGTAGTCATAATTAGGCATATATTCTAGTTACCAATTTCAAAACATGCTTTCATATATTGAAGTTTTTCTTGGATACCGTTATGTTCCTTTGTTCTATGGGCCCCAGCAAACAGGTGTATTTAAGCACTGATGTAAATTACAGCTTCTCCTTTAGGTCACATGGGAACTGTTTATAATCGTGCCTTAAAAACCGAGAACAAATGCTGCTTTACTCACAATGTAATTTACGTGTATTGTCCAGCATAAATCTTCCGTAGACTCTCAAATATTCAATCTATCATTTTCAAAATTGAACGATGCGCTAACAAGACATTCACATGAAAGGGGAATGTCTTGTTAGCGCTCCGTTCATTTTTAAAATGTTGCATCAACTAGCCCAGCAAAACGTTCTTTGTCGATTTATCTAGAACAAATCAATACATCGTGGATTCAGTAGGTTGATGGGCCTTCTTGTGAAAATTGCCTGCATGCATTTTCAACATAAAGTGACATTCCCAAGAGCGTGTAAGCCGCTACGGCGCCTAATTCGGTGAAAATCGGAGATTAAATATGTGATTCACATTGTACAGTTGAGTCTGTGTCGGCCGAGACCACATTTTTTTAGCACACGTAGCTGCGTACTGAAAGCTCTCACTACGCTGATGAACGACTAGTCGCCATAAAATGGAATTCATTCCTAGCACTGGAAACAGCTTTCTTCATGATTTATGTGTGCTCCGCGGAGTACTTGACATCCTGCGACGCGGGTCGAATAGTAGAATGAATAATTGATTAACATTATACAATTCTGCCCGCGTTCGAGAGACCAATTTGCGTTGGTTTCGTGCACATGCGTTTCCAATTGAACGTTTTCAGATTGATGACACATTACTCAACTCCGTAAACTAGCTTTCATACCTTGCATCTTAAACATCTTTCTTCCTGATTTACGCACCTTGAGAGCTTTCTGCCGAGTAAGTGAACTCCTGGGAGAAGTTATGAATAGTAAAATGAATATTTCATTCACATTCTACAATTAAGCCCCTGGACGACGAGCTCGCATTTGTTTCTTGTCTTGAACATGTACCTTCGGAGTGAAGTTTTTCATAACGATGATGCAGAACCAGTCGGTCTCCATAAAGCGGCTCTTTAATGGCATTCGAAACGGCGGTCTTCCTGATTTATGCATCTTCAGTGTTCCGCCAAATGCGTGAACTCAGGCTACACGTTTCGAATAGCAGAACGAGTATTTGATTCACATTTTACTATTCATCCCTGTTGGCGAGATCGCCACTTTTTCTTTTCAAGCACACGCTACTGCGAACTGCAAGGTATCAAGACGATAATGCAGAGCTTGTCGTCATAAACTGGCTTTCGTACCAGGAAGTGTAAAAAGCTTTCTACGCGATTTATTTATCTCCAAGTGCTCAGCCATATATGTGCAATCCTGCGGCATGGCTCCAATTGTGGTATGAATATTTGATTCAAATTTGAGAATTCAGTCCTCGTCGGACGAGGTCACATTTACTTTTCGAGCACACGCTTCTGTCAACTTGACGTTTTCAGAAATATAATGCAAGAATATTCGCCGTTAACTAGCTTTCAAACCGATTCCTACAGCAGCATTCCTTCCAGTTTATGAACATTGCGAGTGCACCGCTCGAATAGAGAATGACTAGCTGATTCATATTCTGCAATTCGGCCTAGGTACCACAAGGTCACATATTCGCATCTTTTTTTTTTGTTAACCGTACGTGCAGCCGCGAAATGAAGGTTTTCAGACCCAGAACGTAGACTGAATGGGCGAGTTGGTACAACATTCGGGGAAAAAGCAGCGCACCAGCAAAAACACGAGGGAGGAAGGCTGTGTCTCGTCCCATCCTCCCCGTTTTTGTGCTGGTGCGCTGGTTATTTCCTATAATTTTCAGAACGAGGATGCAAGAATATTTTTCATAGACTGGCTTTCAAATCGGTGATTACAAACAGCGTTCCTAATTATTTATGTACGCCTCCATTCCTCCACTCAGTTCGTTAACTCCAGCAAGACGATTCGAACAGTAGAATGAACGCTTGACTGGCATTCTGTAATGTAATCTGCGTGTATTTGTTCCGTACACGTGCGAGTCCCAACTGGAGGTTTTCATAATGATGATGCAGAGCTAGGTATTATAAACTGGCTTTTGTACTGTGAATTTCAACACTCCTTCTTCCTGATTTATTTATCTTCTGAGTGCTCCCAACAGCACGTAAACTTTTAACAACAATTTGAATTGTAATATGACTATTTATTCATACTTCTTACATATCAGCCCGGGTCAAACGTATCACTAATTATTTTTCAGCCATCGCAGCTGGCAACTGGACGTGTAAGGAACGATGATACAAGAGTATTGACTATATAATGTGTTTCAGATCTATCACTCCAAGTTTTCTCCATTATTTATGAACCTCTCAATTGCTCTGCAAAGCGTGTTAACCCCAGCGACGTGCTCCGAATGGCAGAATGAACATTGCATTTCAATTCTGAAATTTATAACACATCTCAGAATATCACATAGCTTCTTTTTTCTTTGCGCACGCAGCTGCAGTTGCACGTTTTAAGAACGATGATACAACAGTATTGGCCATAAACTAGGTTTCAAATCTAGCACTGCAGCAGATTCCTCCATAACTTATTAACTTTTCGAGTGCTTTGCGGAGTTTGTCAACTTCTGCGACGTCTTTCGAATAGCAGAATGAACGTTTCATACAAATTCTCGAACTTATTAGACATATCAGGAGATCGCGTTGCTTTTTTTTTCTTCTCGCGCTCACGCAGCTTCCAACTGGCAATGGTAGAACAATGGTAAAAGAGCATAGGTCATAAACTAGATTTCAAATCTATTACTGCAGCTGCTTTCTCCATTACTTATGTTCCTTTCGATTGCCCTGCAGTGTGTGAGCTCCAACAACGTGTTTATAAAAGCAAAATGAACATTTCATTCAAACACTCAAATTTATTGCACGTATCAGGAGATCACAATGAATTTCTTTCTCTTTACGCGCACGCAGCTGCCAAATGTACATTTTCAGAACGATGGTACCAGGGGTAGTGGCCATAAACTAGGTTTCAAATCTATCACAGCTGCAGATTTCTCTATTACATATGAACCTTGCAAGTGCTCTGCGGGGTTTGTGAAATACTGCGACGTGTTTCAAAGCAAAATGAATATTTAATTTAAATTCTGGAACTAATTACACATATCAGAATATAACGTTGCTCTTTTTTCCTTTCGCGCGCACGCAGCTGTCAACTGAACATTTTAGCAAAATAGCTAAGAGTATTGGCAGTAAACTAGGTTTGAAACCAATCACTGCAGCAGCATTTTCTTTTATTTCTGTACTTTTCGATTTCACATTGCTTTTTTTTCCCACGAACGCAGCTGCCATCTAGACGTTTTCAGAACGATTTTTAAAGAGTATTTGCCATAAACTGTGTTTCAATCCTATAACTCCAGCAGCTCTCTCCACTATTTAAAAACCTTGCGAGTGCTTCTCTGAGTTTGTGAACTGCTATGTGGCTCAAGCGGCTGAATGAACATTTTATTCACATTCTGCAAATCGTTCCACACGTTACGAGATCACATGTTTTCTTTTTCTTTTCGCACGCGCGCACCGGCCAACTGGGCGCTTACAGAACGTTGGCTCAATACTATCCGGTATAGATTTGGTTCCAAATCTATTATTGCAGCTGCTTTCTCGATGCTTTATGAACTTTGCGAGTGCTTTGCCGAGTTTTTGAACATCTACTATGCGGCTAGAACAGCTGAAGGAGCATTTGATTCACATTCTACAATTTTTTTCCTACAACAAGAGATCACATGTTTTTTGTTTTTTTCTTTTCGCACGCACGCAGAATTCAACTGCACGCTTACGGAACATTGGTGCAATATTACACGAAAATATTTTAGTTTCAAATCTATTATTGCTGCTGTTTTCTCAATGCTTCATGAACTTTGCGAGTGCAATGCTGAGTTTCTGAACTCCTGCTATGTGGCTCGAACAGCTGAGTGAACATTTCAGTCACATTCAACAATTCGTTCCGATCTCACTGATTATTCGATATTTAGAGAAAAAGCTTCATTGGACAAAGCGCATTCTGAAGAACTGAGCATAGATGAAATAAATGGGAAATATACTGCATGCATAATATCAGCTGCAGCAATAGCTATTCCTTAAACGTCAGGACTTGTAAATGAAGACACAAATTTTTGGGGACACAAGACTGCACACTAGCAAAACCACAGCAGAGTAAAGCCTGAGGCGCTCTCTGGAGGCACCCTAAGGGATAAATCTTATTGAGATTTAAGAAGGCAAAGGCCAGGGCGAGGTACTACATTCGGAGGAATGCAGAAGAAGAATCATGGCAAGAATATGTCTCATCCATAAACAGTTCCTTATCCTAAAAGAAAATGTGGGAAAAAGTTCATAAATTCAGCGGTGACTATACTCCACTCACATTTCCAATGTTGGCAGCACCTGGTACGCAGACATCATTCGAGGAACAGGCCAACATAATGGGTAAACATTTTTCTGAAGTCTCAAGTTCACCTAACTATACTCACACATTCCAAGGGCACAAAAGAGTTACAAAAAAACGAAAGCTACCTTCTGGAGCAGGCGCACATGAGCACTGCAACCAGATGTTTACAATGCAGGAAATAAATATAGCGCTAAGCCCTGGCAACTAAACTTCACCAGACCCCGATAACATTCATTACGCAATACTTGCTCACCTATTTAAGTGCAATGGAAGCACTGTTGAAATTTTTTAAACAAAATTTGGGCAACTGGTGTGAGCCTTCCGTGGATGTTCTTTAATTTGTACATGCCATGATCTTCCTCTTTCATTTGTACATACCATCATCATCGTCCCGCGGCGCCGGCTCCGGCACGCGCCTGGGTTTTGTCATCGGATTAAAACGCTAGACAAGGCATCGCTGGTCTTGCCGTCACGACCTTGCCGTCTCAACCTAGCCTTCTTTCACAAGTGGTGGAGGTCGAATTCGATCCCCTTGCTGCCTCTCACTGGAGCTACGTTCCGGTCGCCGTTTGGCAACTACCACCATAATCATGTCCACCGAGAGTAATCCCGACCCGGCCGGACCCTCTACCTCAGCTGCACCGACGGCTTCGACTCTGCCCACACGTCAACGCGACCAACCGCTATTCGCTGGTCGTCGTGACGAAGACGTGGATGACTGGCTCGACACATATGAGCGCTGCAGTGCCTATAACCGGTGGGACGATGCTTTAAAATTCCTCAACGTTTCGTTCTATCTAATTGAGGTCGCCAGAAACTGGTTCATTAATCGCGAACCCCACACTACTAACTGGACCACTTTCAAACAGCAATTCCGACAATACTTCGCCGACCCGGCAGTTCGGACTGAGATCGCGAGAAATAAGCTCGCTTCCCGCCTTCAAGGTCCCGATGAATCATATGCGTCTTACATAGAGGCTGTTCTTGCACTTTGTCGCCGCATTAGTCCCACCATGACGGAACCTGAACGTGTGCACCACGTCTTAAAAGGGATCACTGCTATGGCATATCACACCTTAGTTGCCCAGAATCCTTCAAGTGTTGATTCAATTATTACGACCTGTCAACGCCTCGACCAGCTGCAGTCCTCTCGACTACAGCCCGGCTTCGCAACTGGTCCGACCTCTGCTGACCTTGATCTGCGGGCAATGATTCGAGCAATCATCCGCGAGGAGCTTCAAGCACTCAATCCTTTCTGTCGACATGGGTGCGATCATTCTTCCGCACCTCCTAATGACGCCGTTCTCCGCAAGATGATTAAAGAAGAGTTAGCTACCATCAGCCGCCCTATGACATCCGAACCTTCTGCAATCCGCCCAGCGCCGACCTACGCGCACGTCGCTGCTTCTTTGGATCCCCCACCCCGACCGGCACCAACATACAATCACGTCAATGCAATGGCGATGGCTCAACCTACACAACCCAATTACGCACCTTGGCGTCCCCCCCGACCAGTCTGTTATTACTGTGGTATTATAGGACATATATCCCGCTTCTGTCGTCACCGCCTTCAGAACGAGCGCCGTGGTTACGACACCTTCGAATGCGACATGCCTTCAACCTCATATTATCAACGCCGATCTATTCCAAGCCCACCTCGACGATCCTCCCTACCTTCAGTATCTTCCTCTGAGCCTCGTGGGAACCATGTATCCCGACGCCGGTCCACATCCCCATACCGCCGCTCAGTTCCCCTCTCCGCCCCGCAACCGGTCTCCCTGTCCGCCATCCGGAAAACTAAGTGTTGCAGTTTCCGGAGGTCAAACTGCACTCTGCGAACTTACTAAAAGTCTTCCTGATCGCCCGTATAACGTTATTGCTGTTATCGCTGAAGGTTTACCGGTTAAAGCTTTGATTAATACAGGGGCTGCAATTTCTGTCATTCACGCTGATTTGTGCTACCGTTTGCGAAAAGTGACAACCCCATATGATGGGCCTCAACTCCGTGGAGCCTATAACGTCCCTTTGCGCCCTTCAGCGAAGTGCACCGTACGAGTTGTTATCGACGGCATCCGCCATCATGTGCAGTTTGGTGTGCTCTCACCTTGTGCGCATCCCATGATTTTCGGATGGGATTTTTTGTCAACCGCTTCAGCGTTAATTTCTTGTGGTGGCCGTGTTATCCATATGACAGACAGCGATTTTTCATCTGACGTTTGTGAACGACATCATCCCCTCGTTGCCGCCGCTGATACTGTTTGCCTCCTCAGTGCGAAAAACTGCTTGCTGTTGTTTCTGACCACATCACTGACGGGGACGTACTCATAGCACCATCATATAGTCATCTTGTACGCGGCATCGCCTTCCCGTCAAGTCTTGTCCGGTTCCACAACGGCTCAGCGGCAGTAGTGGCCACTAACACTTCACGTGAATCGCTCGTGCTCCCAAAAGGAACTTCTCTGAATTGTATAGTGGATGTTCAACCTTTTTCCCTGATGGTGCTCACCGCCCCTCCGCCTCAGCAACGTGTTTCGTCAGACGTCTCTCTTTCTGTTCTCGCAAAGACTATTAATCCTAAACTCACGCCGAACCAACGCCAAGAACTGCTGACATTGCTTCGACACCACCAAGCCATTTTTGATGCCACTTCCACACCACTGGGACGGACTAGTGTTGCGCACCATGGCATCATTACTGAAGGTAACTCTATCGTTCGACGACGGCCTTATCGGGTTTCTCTCTCTGAACGAAAAGTAATTGAAGAAAATATAAATGACATGCTTCATCGCAATATAATTCGTCCTTAAACAAGCCCATGGTCCTCCCCAGTAGTGCTAGTTAAAAAAAAAAAAGGACGGCTCGGTACGCTTTTGTGTTGATTACCGGCGCTCAACAAAATTACCCGCAAAGATGTATATCCGATGCAGCGAATTGATGACGCCCTTGACTCCCTCCAGGGCTCCGAATATTTCTCGACCTTGGACCTTCGCTCAGGCTATTGGCAAATACCTATGCACGAGGACGACAAAGTAAAAACCGCTTTCGCAACACCCGATGGCCTTTACGAATTTAATGTTATGCCTTTCGGACTTTGTAACGCACCAGCGACATTTGAAAGAATGATCGACACTGTACTTCGTGGCCTCAAATGGAGAACCTGTTTGTATTACTTGGACGACATTGATATCTTTTCGGCAACCTTTAATGACCATCTCACGCGCCTGAATGAAGTCCTCACCTGTCTCGCTTCGGCAGGCCTTCAGCTCAACACCAAGAAGTGCCACTTTGCACGGAAGGAAATTAGAATATTGGGACATCTGGTCAGCCATGACGGCATTCGCCCAGATCCTGAAAAAATAATCGCGGTCTTGAACTTTGCTCGTCCACAACGGATTACAGATTTGCGCAGTTTCCTCGGCCTCGCGTCCTATTTCCGGCGTTTTATAAGGCATTTTTCAACTATTGCTGCACCACTTCATGAGCTACTTAAAGCACGCAGCCCTTTCGTGTGGACTGAGCAGTGCGAAACTGCTTTTAATGACCTCAAACACGCCCTCACATCAGATCCTGTTCTTGGCCACTTTAGTGACAGCGCTCCAACTATCCTGCACACTGATGCCAGTGGTCACGGTCTTGGCGCTGTACTTCTGCAGCGTGATGCAACATCGCGTGAGAAAGTGATTGCCTTTGCCAGTCGGACTCTCACTCCAGCTGAGAAAAACTACACCATTACCGAGCAGGAGTGTCTTGCTGTCGTCTGGGCTGTCCAAAAATTTCGCCCTTACCTATACGGTCGGCACTTCACAGTTGTGACCGACCACCATGCTTTTTGCTGGTTGTCTTCACTCAAAAATTTGACAGGCCGACTTGGCTGCTGGATTCTATGCCTGCAAGAATACCATTTCGACGTCACTTATAAATCTGGTCGCCAACACCAAGACGCCCACGCTGTCTCTCGCTGTCCCCTTTCGGAATCCACTTGCTGCTTTTCTTCACAATTCATTTCCACCTCTGACCAGAGCCGACCATCTTTTTGCCCGACGTATATCACAACCGTTTCTTTTGGCGACTCTGAGAACAAGCACGCTCTCCGCTCACAGCAATTAGCCGATGCCTACTGCCGTCCTATCATCGACCGCCTTATCGGCGCTTCCGACCAGCCCAATGCTAGGCTTCGCCGACAGCTTCGCAATTTCAAGCTCGAAGATGGCATCCTACTGCGCTACGTGTATTGCCGTGATGGAACTCGCTGGATCCCAGTCGCGCCGCGTGTGCTTCGCCCACGTATACTGGCGGCTCTCCACGATAACGCTACCGCAGGTCACCTTGGTTTTGACAAAACCTACGACCACGTGGGAAAACGATTCGTTTGGCCTGGCTTATCTTCCACCGTTGCCAAATACGTCGCATCCTGCCCTCTGTGCCAACGTCGCAAACGGCTGACTTCTTCGCCCGCTGGCCTTCTACAACCTCTTCCTTGTCCCACCCCGCCATTCGACGTAGTCGGCATCGACTTATATGGTCCCCTACCTCTTTCCTATGGGGGTAACCATTGGATTATAACAGCTGTCGACCACCTCACACGCTACGCTGAGACAGCACCTGTACCGACTGGTTCCGCTGAAGAAGTAGCAAATTTCTTTTTGCGATCAATTGTATTGCGTCATGGCGCTCCTCGGGTGCTCCTAAGTGACCGCGGTACAGCCTTCTTATCGAAAGTCGTTGCCGAAGTTCTTCACGCCTCATCCACCCTTCATAAGACAACCTCAAGCTACCATCCCCAGACTAACGGTCTGACTGAGCGATTTCATCGCACCTTGTCGGACAGGATATCAATGTACATCACACCAGATCATCAAAATTGGGACACTATTCTACCGTTCGTCACATTCGCCTATAATACAGCAGTACAGCGAACTACCGGTTACTCTCCATTTTTCCTTGTTTATGGCCGTCCTCCCACTACAATTTTCGACGCTTCCTTCTTCTCCACGCCCGACTACTCCACATCAGTACCTACCCATTTTTTATCTCGTGTGGCCAGATGCCGTCATCTTGCCCGCCTCAACACGGCAGCGTGCTAGGAAGTCCGCAAGACTCGCTATGATTCTACACATCGAGTGGTCTCTTTTCGTCCTGGTGACGAAGTACTGCTTTACACACCATTGCGCACCCCTGGCCTTAGTGACAAATTCCACCACCGCTACGTAGGTCCCTATGAGATCATAAGCCAAACTTCCCCAGTGAACTACAAAGTGACGCCTGTTGATCCCCCAGCTGATCGACGCCACCGTGGAACTGAAATTGTTCATGTGTCTCGCCTGAAACCGTTTGTGCGCCGCGATGCATCGGTTAGGTAGGAGCGGCCAGGCTGGCCGCTTCCGACCCCCCGGGCAGATTGTGTGAGCCTTCCGTGGATGTTCTTTAATTTGTACATGCCATGATCTTCCTCTTTCATTTGTACATACAATCATCATCGTCCCGCGGAGCCGGCTCCGGCACGCGCCTGGGTTTTGTCATCGGATTAAAACGCTAGACAAGGCATCGCTGGCCTTGCCGTCACGACCTTGACGTCTCAACCTAGCCTTCTTTCACACTGGCAAAAAAGTGTGGTTTATTTGTGGTTAACCTTTGTTGAATTGCGATAGCAATAACGGAAGCTTCTTTTGCCTGCTAAATTATTCCCCTATCACGCCCTGTCAGTGCAAGGAGATATATTATTGGGGACACTTAAGCGCATCCTTTAAGAGTATGAAGCGAGAGCGTGTTACCAGCCTTCTTCATCTTTTTCTTTTTCTTCTTCTTCCTCTTAATCCCCTTGTGATGTCATGATGTGTCGTGACGGTACATCGCACGCCCCTTGTCGGACACAAGCAGCATTGCATTGAATATATTACAGTTCACCGGCGTTCTATAATTTGCCTACAGGAAAGGAAAGGCGCAGTATCTGTCACTCGCGGAATCTCGCGATCATTCTCACTGCAGACAAGGGGAAATATGAAAAGCGCTTTACGATCCGGAGCGTGACGCAGCGGTAAATCGCTGGGATGAGGATCGAAAGGGTGGAGGTTCGATTCCCTGGTGGAAGACAAGGTTTATTAATTTATTTTTTAAGTATCATCGCTGCAAATCTCCTCCTAATCCGCTGTTCAAGGTCAAGCGTGGTGTCCACCGGGGATACGCGGCGGCTCAATACCTGGCGCAGTATTCACTGCAATAAAATGACAAGGGACTAGTGACTAAAGTAGTGAAAGGCGAAAGCCTGAGTGCCGCATTCTGCTAAGCAACTGGTCACTAGGTAGTCATTTATTAGTCACAACAAAATTATTCAGCCCTTAATTAGTAATTATTAACCAGTCAATATGTAGCCGTTAATTAGATTTTATTGTGTAATTGATCAATATTCGCCGATAATTTATAATTAGATCATAATTATTCGTTAATAAGTAATTGATCATTGATTGGCATAGGGCCATAAAAGGCACACATTCGTGCATACTGTGGTGCTGCTCCGATTGGTCGAGACCTCCATGACGTCATCCCATCTCGACCAATCATAGCTGCCGCAAAAGCGGGACATATTTTTTCCACGACAGTATGAGCCATTAAAGGCTTTCACCTTAATACCAGAAACATGGAAAGAAGCCGTGATAGTATATTTACTGAAACCCGGAAAACCACCTACAAGTCCAAGCAGTTGCATACCAATAGTCATTAACAGCTGCATAACAAAATCATTTGAAAGCACGGTGAATATCAAGCTACCATTTCTTCTTAAACTTTTCGGTATACATCAGCGTGGTTTTAGAAACGCGCCCTCAGCAAGTGATCATAATCCCGGAGGCATTCATCCATAGGTAACATTGTGTCGAGGTATTCGTCGACCTGGAGAAGGCCTACGATACCGCGTGAAAGTTTGGCATCCTCCGTGACCTAGCGTACCAAGGTATCCACGGCGGATGCTTAACTGTTTAAGCGCCTAACCGTACTTTCAGAGTCCGTCTAGGCGCGACTTACTCCATGATATTCATCCAAGAAAATGGCGCACACTAGGAATGCATTTTAAGTCTAACGCTTTTTATAATAAAAATAAATTCTCTATCAAAAGTGGTCCGAAATCTATAATGTATTCCGTTTATGTAGATGACCTTCAAATAGCATGTACTACTTCCTATAGCGTATCAACCGGTGAGTGACAAACAAAGGTAACTAAAAACAAGCTCTTCGCTTGAGCAGACAAAAATGGGTTCAAGTTCTCCCCACAAAAAACAATAGCCGTTGTGTTCTCACTTAAACGAGGCATAAAAATAGAACGAGAATTTAACCTCAACCAAACTGCACTATATGTTATCAAGATCACAAATTTTTATGCATCACTTTTAATTAAAAGCACACATTTCTTCCACATATAATCAACCCAAAGAAGAAATCTGCCCAAGCCCTTATTATCTGAAAACTTCTCTAAAGAAAACAATTGCGCTCTGATCGAGGATGTCTTCTACAGATCTATCGTTCCCTAGTGCACTCTAAATTAGACTGTGGGTGCATAGTGCACAGCTCAGCAAAGTCGTCCTACTTGAAACGACTCGATCCTGTTCATAATTTTGGTCTGCGTTTATCATATCGAGTGTACAGCACATCCCCTGTTCTCAGTCTCTATGTAGAATTAAATGAGCCATCTCTAGAAGAACGCAGGACTGCACTGAGGAGCACATACGTCTTAAATACCCGTTTTTTTTGCTAAACATTTCTGCTACTCTATTGTCACCTAACGCCCATCTAACACTTTATTTTGCAACAAAACTCACTTTATCAGGCCTTCGGTATTGCGTTTTGAAGATAAGTGCAAAGAGTTAGCAGTACGGACTCTCTCCCTAACATTGCTTTAAAAACGAGCCCCTACCACTATGGTACAGCCTCCCTAATGTATGCCACTTGTCACTAACACATATACACAAAAAAATAAAAACCACATGAGCACATACTACAAGACGTTTTTGCAAGAAAATTAGCATACCAGCAAAGTATTTGATACAGAAGACTCAAAAACAGGAATACATGTAGCTCATGAGAAAATAAAAAATTGGTACGTCTACAACAGTGCGCCCTAATTTTTATGACTGTATGTTACGCTGTGTCTGTTGCGGTAGAACAGATAGTTAGAGAAAATAAAAAACAGCGTCATCTACATTGATTCTTTGAACCTGCTCACAGCCATAAAAGCAGAAAACGCTGAAGAACCTTTGTTAGGAGACGTCCTTCATAGCATAGCTAAAATCACATCTCAGGAACATAACATTCGGTTCCGCTGGGTCCCCAGCCATATTGAGACTGATGGTAATGAAACAGCTGATGCACGTATAGTGGAAGCCCGACGTGGCAAAACAAAACAAGTGAGCATGCAGCACAGGGAGTGGTTGAAGTCATTACATAAAAAATTGAGATAGATGGCAGGCTGCATGAAGAAAAATTACAACAAATTGCATACCGTAAAGCCTATTTAACAAAATATATATACAGTACACACTAGGAACCTTTCAAGGAAGTAATTCTATGTCGCTTACGCATCATAATCACTTATCTTACACACATATTCTTAATAACAAAACAAGACAAGCTGCTGTGTGAAAGGTGTGGCGATGAACTCACAGGTAAACACATCTTAATTCCCTGTTCAGAACTAGAAGATCTAAGAAAATAGCATTTTATATTGCTTTATAAAGAACACACCCCATTACACATTATGGTCCTTTTAGTTGAATAAGCACTTCTTGATCCTCCACAGATTTTTTTATTTCCTTAAGGATGCCATTATTTAAACAAACTATAACAATCAAAATATACACTTATCAAATTCTGTCATCAGTTTTAACTTTGGCTTTGGCGCAGCATGGTCTTTGTCGCTCTTGAGCCATAAAACCCAACATAACTAAACAATTCGGTCCACACATCACAAGATGACATATTTTTTTCATTACGCATGCCCGCACCATCCAAATGGACGCTTATAGAACGTTGGCGCAATATTATCCGGCACAATTTTGGTTTCAAATTTATGATAGCAGCTGCTTTCTCAATGCTTTATAAACCTTGAGAATGCTTTTCTGAGTTTGTGAAATCCTGCTATGTGTTTCAAATAGCTGAATGAACATCTGATTCACATTCTGCAATTCGTTCCACACATTACGAGACTACATGTTTTATTTCGCACGCACGCAGCAGCCAACTGGACGCTTAAGAACGTTGGCACAATACTATCCGTAATAGTTTTGGTTAAACATCTATTATTGCAGCTGCTTTTCAATGCTTTATGAATGTTGTGAGTGTTTTCTAAGATTGTGAACTCCAGCTATGCGACTCGAGCAGCAGAACGAGCATTAGATTCACATTCTACAATTCTTTCCTCACATCGAGAGACGACATGTTTTTTTTTTTTTTTTTTGCCCACACGCAACTGCCCACAGCACGCTTACAGGACGTAGGCGCAATACATCCGGCATACCTTTGGTTTCAAAATTATTATTTCAGCTGCTTTCTCGATGCTTTACGAACAAAGCGAGTGCTTTTTTTAGTTTTGTAAAGTAATGTTATGTGGTTCCAATAGCTGCATTACCATTTGATTCACATTCTACAATTCGTTCGACACATCACGAGATGACATGTTGTTTTCTTTCGCCCGCAAGCAGCTGCCAACTGCACACTTACAGAAAGTTGGCGCAATACTATCCGGCATACGTTCGCTTTTAGCTCTATTATTTCAGCTGCCTCATCCATGCTTTACGAACTTTGCGAGTGCTTTCCCGAGTTTTGTGAACTCCTACTATGTGGATTGAACAGCGGGATGACCATTTCATTCAAATTCATCAATTCGATCCACACATGACAAAATCCCATGTTTTTTGTTTGGCGCGCACGCAGCTTCCTATTGTACACTTACAGAATATTGGCGCTACTATCCGGCATAGTTTTGGTTTCAAAGCTATTATTACAGCTGCTTTCTCGATTATTTATGAGCCTTGCAAGTGCTTTGCTAAGTTTTTGAACTCCTGCTATGGGGCGGGAACAGTTGAATGCACATTTGATTCACATTCTACAATTCCTTCGACACATCACGAGGTTACATGTTTTTTTTTCGCGCGCACGCAGATGCCAACTGCACGCTTACAGAAAGTTGGCATAATAGTAACTGGCATTGTTTTGGTGCAAAATCTATTACTGCATCTGGTTTCTCGATGATTTATGAACACTGCGAGTGCATTGTTGAGTTTGTGAACTCCTGCTGTGTGGTTTAAGCACCTGAATGAACATTTAATTCACATCCTACAATTCGCTCCACACATCACAAGAAAACGTTTTTTTTTTCGTTTCGCAAGCACGCAGCTGCCAGCTGCACACTTAAAGAACGTTGGGGCAGTACTATCCGGCATTATATACGTTTGAAATCTATTATTGCAGCTGCTTTCTTAATGCTTTAGAATCTTGCGAGCGCATTATTGAGATCACGAACTCCAGATATGCGGCTCTAACAGCAGAAAGAACAGTTGATTCACGTTCTACAAATCGTTCTACATAATACGAGATCACGTGTTTTCTTTTCGAACGCAGAAAGCTGCCAACTGCATGCTTAAAGAACGTAGGTGCAGTGTCATCCGGCACACATTAGGTTTCAAATCTATTACTGTAGCTGCTTCCTTCATGCTTTACGAACCTTGAGAGGGCTTTGCTGAATTTCGTGAACTCCTGCTATGAGGTTCGAACAGCTGATGCACCTTTCATTCAAATTCTTCAATTCGGTCCACACATCATGAGATCACAATTTTTTTTCGCGTTTACGCACCTGTCAACTGGACGCTTACAGAACGTTGGCGCAATACTACCCGGCACAATTCTGGCTTCAAAGATATTATTGCATCTGTTTTCTCAATGCTTTATGAACCTTGCGAATGCTTTGCTGAGATTGTAAACTCCTGTTATGAGGCTTCAACAGCAGAATGAAGATTTGATTCATATTTACAATTCGTTCCACATATCACGAGATCGGAAAGATTTGGTTTCTTTTCACATGAACGCAGCTGCCAACTGCACACTTACAAAACGTTGCCGGAATACTATCCTACATAGTTTTGGTTTCAAATATATTATCAGCTGTTTTCTCGATGCTTCATAAACCTTGTGAGTGCTTTGCTGAGTTTATGATCTCCTGATATGCGATTCGAATAGCTGAATGAACCTTTCATTCGCATTCTACAATTCGTTCCCCACATCATGAGATCACAAGTTTTTTTTTCTTTTGCACACACGCAACCGAAAATTGTACAACTATCTGATATAGGTTTCGCTTCCAACCTATTATTGCAGCTGCTTTCTCGATGCAATATGAACCTCCTTGCGGGTGCTTTGCTGAGCTTGTCAACACCAGCTATGTGGTTTGATTACCTGAATGAACATTTAATTTGCATTGTACAATTCGTTGCACACATCCCCAGATCACATTTTTTTTCTTTTCGCGCGCATGCAAATGCCAACTGAATGCTTACAGAATGTTGGCGCAATACTATCTGGCACAAGTTTGGTTTCAAATCTATTATTGCAGCTGCTCTCATGCTTTATGAACCTTGCGAGTGCTTTTCTGAGCTTGTGAACTACTGCTATGTGATTCAAAAAGCTGAATGAATATTTGATTCACATTCTACAATTCGCAGCACACATCACGAGATACGTTTTTTTTCTTTTAGCAAGCACGAAAATGCCAACTGGATGCTTACAGAATGTGGGCGCATTATTAACAGGCATAGTTTTGGTTTCAAATATATTATCAGCTGTTTTTACGATGCTTCATGAACCTTGCGAGTTCTTTTCTGAGTTAGTGAACTCTGCTATGCGGTTCCAAAAGCAGAACAAATATTTCATTCACATTCTACAGTTCGTTCCCTCATATCAAGAGACAGCAAGTTTTTTTCTTTTAGCACACACGCAGCTGCCAACTGGAACTAACAGAATGTTGGCGCGATACTATGCGGCACACTTTTGGTTTCAGATCTTATTGCAGCTGCTTTCTTGATGCTTTATAAACCCTGCGAGTGCTTCGCTGAGTTTCTGAACCGCTATATGGCTCGAAAAGCGGAATGAACATTCCATTCACATTCTACAATTCGTGCCATACATCACGAGATCAAGTTTTTCTATTCGCACGCACGACCTGCCAAACGGACGCTGACAAAATGTTGGCATATTACTATCCGGCACAATTTTGGCTTCAAATTGAATTACTGCTCCTGCTTTCTCGATGCTTCATAAACCTTGCGAGTGCTTTGCAGCGTTTGTGAACTTCTACTCTCTGGTTCGAACAATATTTGATTCATATTCTACATTTCGTCTCACACATCACGAGATCACATGCTTTTTCCTTTTCGCACGCAAGCAGCTGCCAACTGAGCACTTACAGAACCTTAGTGTTATAATCTCTGGCACAATTTCGGTCTCAAATATAATATTGGATCTGCATTCTCGATGCTTTATTAACCTTTCAAGTGCTTTGCTAACATTGCGAAATCCTGCTATATGGTTAGAATAGCAGAATAAACATTCTATTCACATTCTACAATTCCTTCCGTACGTCACAAGGTCATGTTGGTTTTTTTTTTCGCACGCACGCAGCTGCCAATTGGATGCTTACAGAACGTTTGCGCAATACAATCCGGCACAATTTTGTTTCAAATATAATACTGCCGCTGCTTTCTCAATGCTTCACGAATCTTGCGAATGCTTTGCTGAGTTTGTGAACTCTTGGTATATGGCTCGAAAAGTAGAATGAACATTTCATTCCCATTCTACAAGTCGGGCCTTAAATCACGAGATCACAGGCTTTCCTTTTCGCACGCACGCACGTGCCAACTGGACGCTTACATAACTTTGGCGCAATACTATCCGGCATAATGTTGGTTTCAAATATATTGTTACTTAGCTGCATTCGCTGTTCGTGATGAGGATGAAGAAGCAGATCAATTCCACGGCTCCTCGAAGTGGACGACGCTACCCTCCTTTTGTCAAGAAAGGAACACCTCCGGCGCCGCACACGTGCACTTATCCCTCCGTATGCGATATCCCTTCTCCGTGGTCTCACCCATGCAGAGGAGGTTGTGCTTAGGAGGATCCGGGTCGGTGTTGCCCTTACACCAGCTGTCACTAGGACGTGGTCATACTTCCAGAACTTATATCTCCGCCAAGGGTGCCCGATCTGTAAAAATGAAGATGTTGAGGCCAACATCCACCATTTGCTGTGGGACTGGACGCAGGGACCTCATCATTGCTCACTTCTGGACTTCATAAAATCAGCCAACCTTTTTCCATTCATTTAATCATTTATTCATCCTTCATCTCATACCCAACTGATGCCCTGAGGAAATCGAATAAAAAAAATGAAGAAGTGCGACAGACCCCGAGAAGACGACGGCGCTGAGTGTTGTGAAATCGGTGCTCTGATTTACGTTAGTTGTTCAGACAGTTTTGGGATTGTAGATCTTTCACGTAACATATCTTGGTGGAGGTAAACCTAAACGATCCCCTGTCACAAGCCGGATCTACGCAGCGGCCGCCACATCGGAACCACTACAATGACTACAGACGCATCTACCTCTACAGCCGCCGCACCTGCTGTTGTCATGGCCCACCCCCGTGACCCCGGAACCTTCTACGGGACTGACGACGTCGACGTAGATGACTGGTTAGCCCTATACGAGCGCCTGAGCAAGCACCAAGGGTGGAATCCCACACTCATGCTCGCGAATGTAATATTTTTCGTGGCTCGGACCGCGCGGGTGTGGTTTGAAACTCACGAAGACGACATAACAACTTGGTATATCTGCAAACAGAAGCTGCACGACCTGTTCGGAAAGCCTATTGGCCGCCATATCGCCGCCAAGAAAGCTTTCGCCTCTCGCGCCAAACGTCTAAGCAGTCGTTTCTCACTTACATCCAAGACGTCCTGTCTCAATGCCGCAAATTCAACCAAGGCATGCCTAAGGAGGATAAAGTCGGCCATATAGTAAAAGGCATTGCCGACGATGGCTTTAACCTCCTGTTTAGCAGGGATTGCTCCACTGTGTACTCTGTACTGCAGGTGTGCCGACGTTTCAAGCAGGCGAAAGAGAGGCGCATATCTCACCGTTTCGACCGGCTGCCGAACACGGCTACTATTTCCTCCTGTATTGATCCCCCGACTCCTCCACCTCCTGCTAACGGCAGCACTTTGACACGCATCGTCCGCCGAGAACTTGAGGCAATGACTCCCGCGGCCTCACTGTCGCATACACCCGACAACACCCTGGCTACTGTATCACTTATTAAGGCTGTTGTTCGCCAAGCGGTTGCGAATATGGTCCTCCCTTCTACCAGCGCCACCGACACAATGGAATCAGGACCTGCCCCTCCAGTAATTGCTGCTGCCTCCACCAACGTTGGTTTCTCGCCCCGATATCGGTACCGCAACCCAAATGAATGGCGTACCAATGACAATCGCCCCATCTGTTTTACTTGCAAATTACGAGCGCTGCGACGGAGAACAACAACGAGAGTGTTGTTCTCCATCGCAGCGCTAGTAATTTGCAATCATGTACCAACTAGCTCAACTTTCCGTATTACTGTTTTACTTGTACTCGCGTTGGCCACATTTCCCGTCACTGCCGTAGCCGCTGGTACATGCCATCTCGTCAGTACACCTACGTCGACCGCCGCGGAGGCTATGCCTCTCGCTATTCCTCACCTCGCCCCGACCAGACCCGTGCTGACCCCGGTCCCACTGTCCGTGCTGCCAACCGTTCACCATCCCCTCAAACACGACGTTCGCGTTATGCTCTTCCTCACAGCAGTTCGTCACCTTCCTATTCTGGCAACTTACCGGAAAACTAGCCAATGCAGCTCCCAGAGGGGACGCTGCATTTATGACCCCGACCGAAAAACCTCTGCTGATCCCTGCCTTACAAAATAACCGTATCGACGTCCTTGTCGATGGAGTTCCCGTTTCTGCTCTAATCGATACAACAGCCCAACTGTGTGTTCTAAGCTCCTCATTTCGCTGTCGCCTCAAGAAAGTCCCTACGCCAGCCGTCTCGTCCAGTTTTCGTCGCCAATGGTAGCCCTGCGCCGTGGTTGGCATATGTACGGCGCGAGTTACAATTGCTGACCGTCATGTCCCAGTGTTGTTCACCGTCCTCCATGAATGCCTCCATGACGTTATCCTTGGCATTGACATTTTAACAGCCCACTCTGCTTTTATTGACTGCTCTACTGGCCTGCTTCGCTTGGAGCTTCCGCTCTGCTCTGAAGACCCCTCCTGCCCACCCCGCCTTCGATCAGCACAGTTCCGCCGCCTTCCTCCTGAAACTGCCGTTTACATCCCTATGTCGCCATTTCCACCCGTCCCAGATGGCGATTATCTCGCTTGTCCCATTACTGATGCCATGCTGCAGCGGCACGTCCCCCTTTCTCATCTAATTGTGCACATATTTTAGAACCGCACCGCTCTCCCTGTCCTTAACTTCAGCTTTTCAAAACAAGTTCTGCCCGAGGGAATTTCATTAGCTGCGCTGTCCCCGATGACCGATTGTGACATTTCAGCTCTGTCTACAGATCATCCAACTGCCGACCGTGCCAACACCCCCTCGTCGTCCACATCGCGCCCTGATCCGCTAACAGCATGATTGCAACTGATCTCTGACCTGAATTCGCCGCTGAGTCACACATGCGTTTGCTTACCTACAGTTACCTTTTTTACTTTTGTACCCGCCCATTGGGTCAACCTACTGTTATCAACCACCGCATTGACACTGGGGACGCCAGTCCTATTCACAGGCGGTCCTATCGTGTTTCGCTTGCCGAGCGACGCGTCATTCAAACGGAGGTCGAAAAGATGTTAGCGAACGACATAATCGAACCTTCCAATAGCCCCTGGGCATTCACTGTCGTGTTGGTCCTGAAGAAGGATAACAGTTGGAGATTCTGCGTTGACTACCGTCATTTGAATAAGATAACCAAAAAAGATGTATATCCTCTGCCGCGCATTGACGCGCTTGATAGTTGGCACGGAGCCAGCTACTTTTCGTCCATCGACCTTCGTTCCGGCTACTGGCAGATTTCTGTCGACGAGAGAAACCGTGAAAAAAGAGCGTTCACTACCCCTGACGGCCTCTATCAATTCAGGCATGCCTTTTGGCCTTTGCAATGCCCAACAATCTTCGAACGCATGATGGACCCTTTTCTCAGAGACTTCAAGTGGACCACTTGTTTGTGTTATCTTGACGACGTACTTATTTTCTCCTCTACATTTCACAGCCATCTCCTTCGGCTTTCTACAATTCTTTGGCTTTTTCGCCGCGCCGAACTTCAACTAAACTCCAAGAAGTGCAGCTTCGGTCACCGAGAAATCCAAGTTCTTGGTCACTTGGTTAATGCTTCCGGCGTTCAGCCTGACCCTGACAAGATTAGTGCCATCAGAGATTTTTACACTCCGCGTTTATCAAGCGATGTTCGAGTTAATTGGCCTCTGTTCATATTTCTGACGATTTGTCCCGAACTACGCCGCCCTTGCTCGTCCTCTCTTCCACCTCCTCAAGAAAGACGTTTCCTTCTCTTGGGGGCCCTGAACAAGTTGCAGCTTTCTCGAAGCTTATTGCTGCCCTCACTACTCTACTTGTCTTGGCCCATTTAAACCCATCTGCCAATACTGAACTCTGCACTGACGCAAGTGGCCATGGCATAGGAGCTATACTCGCTCAGAGACAACACGGCCATACAAGGGTGACTGCGTATGCCAGCCGCCCCCTTTCAACACGCGAACAAAATTATTCTATCACAGAGCGAGAGTTCCTGGCGCTTGTCTGGGCTATTACAAAATTCCGCCCCTATTTGTTTGGAAGCCCTTTTACTGCTATAACAGACCATCATGCCTTGTTCTGGCTTTCCTCTCTCAAAGATATTACTGGCCGTTTGGGGCGCTGAACCCTACGATTACAACAATACACCTTTTCCGTCGTCTACAAGTCCGGCCGGCTTCACCAAGATGCAGACTGTTTGTCACGTCATCCCGTCGACTCCCCTAGTCCTACAGACTCTGACGATGATGCATATGTCTTGTCTGTTTCTGCCTTTGCTAACATGGCCGAGAAACAGCACTTAGATCCTTCTCTGCATTCCATTATCCTCCGTCTTACCTATGACCGCCCTGATCCATCTCTCGCCTTATTTATGCTCCACGAGAACGCCCTATACCGATGTAACATGCGACCAGATGGCACAGACCTTTTACTCGTCATTCCCCAACACCTGCGTTCCACCATCCTTGAACCGTTCCATGGTGCTCCCACGGCTGGGTGTCTCTCGCACATACAACCTGCGCCGACGTTTCTACTGGCCGAGGCTCCACCGCTCTGTCCAGCAGTGCATTGCCGCATGTGAACTGTGTCAGCGTCGGAAGAAGTCCACAATTTTGCCCTCAGATCGTATGCAGCCGATACCCATACCCACTGACCTGTTTTCCCGTATAGGCGCTGACCTTCTTGGCCCCTTTCCAGTTTCCACCTCGGGGAACAAATGGGTCGCCGTCGCCACCGATTACGCTAATCGGTACGCTATTACCCGAGCAGTCCCGACCACCTGCGCCACAGACGTCGCTGACTTCCTTCTAAAAAACGTGATTCTTCATCATGGTGCCCCTCGTGAAATACTAACTGACCGCGGCCACTGTTTCTTGTCGAGGGTGGTTGACGAAATTCTCGTTCGTGCTCCGTCCGCCACAAATTCACCACCGCCTATCAACCCCAGACCAACGGCCTCACGGAACATCTAAACCGTACGCTCACAGACATGCTGGTCATGTATGTGTCTGATGATCACCGAGGTTGGGACGTTCATCTCCCCTTTGTCACATTCGCCTACAATTCATCTGTCCATTCCACCGCTGGATACTCCCCATTTTATTTATTATTTGGCGACACCCGTTACTGCCCTTCCACACCTCCCTACCCGCGGCAGACGCCACCAGTACTTACGCCAGTGATGCCGTCGTCCGCGCTCATGATGCAAGCCGGATAGCTCATGTCAGGCTCTCTGCATCCCAAGACTCCCAAATAATCCGGTACGACAGTCGCCACCGTGATGTCCACTACACTCCTGGATCTCTCGTCTTGCTCTGGCTCCAGTGTCATCGAGTGGGCTTGTGTGAAAAACTGCCCCGTTACACAGGCCCTTATCGTGTTTTGCGCCCCGTGACTGACGCCACCTACGAAGTTGAATCTGTGATTCCGAAGTTCCCGTCCACAGCGCCAACCTCCGAAATAGTGTATGTGTCCCGTCTGAAGCCCTATTATCAACGTTCTATTTCGCTAACGCTATTTCGCACCGTGACTGTGCTTTTCCCGCGGGGGGGGGGGGGGTAGTGTTACTTAGCTGTATTCGCTGTTCGTGATGAGGATGAAGTACGACAGACCCCGAGAAGACGACGACGCTGAGTGTTGTGAAATCGGTGCTGGACGGATGGAAGCGTTATATTGTTGTTCCAATACCGAAGTCAGGTCACCTCCAGTATCTCTCTCGGCCCTTCGTCCAATTTCCCTGACGCCAACAATCTGCAAGCTTTACGAAAATATTCTCGCCACTCGCTTATCATCGTGGTTGGAATGCCATGATTGTTATTCAGAATCCCAAATTGGCTTCCGCCCGCAAATAGGAACGGAGGACGGTATTGCTACTTTGGCTGCTGACATGCTTCACCACTCTCCGCACAGTCATCTTGTTAGAAGTGTGATCGCTACAGATATAACAAAGGCATATGATAACATCCTCCACTCAGCCATTCTTGCCTCCCTACAAACTCTTGGTCTCCCTCACAGGTTTCTCCTCTCCATTCACGCCTTTCTAACAAATAGAACGTTCAGTGTGCTTGTCCATGGAAAGCCTTTTGGTCACTTCCCCTCAAACAGAGGAGTGCCACAGGGCTCCGTTCTCGCCCCTACATTATTTAATATGGCCTTCATTCCACTTGTTCGAGCCCTAGAGGCCATCCCTTCTATACGCGTGCTTGCGTATGCCGATGATATAACCTTATGGTGCTGTCACCCAGATACGTCTGTCCATCAGGCGGCCCTCCAGCATGCGCTGGATGTATTGACATTTCGCCTCCCTCCTTTGGGTCTAACTCTTTCGCATACAAAATCCTGTTTCATTCGCATTGGAAATAAAGCTGGCTTACGGAAAGCCCCCAGTATAAATTTTTTGATTGATAATACCCCGATTCCTCAGGCACCAACCGTTCGCATTTTTGGTGTTCTTCATTCTTCTGGGACCAGCACCCCGTGGCTGACAGCCATCCGTAAGACCGCTCACGCTACTCTAGGTCTGATTCGTCGCATAGCTATGCGCTCTGGCGGCGCGCGTGCTCACAGGGCCCGCCATCTTGTTCGCTCTGTCCTCCAGCCGCGTGTAGTATACCAGGCACAGTTTCAACATCTCACCCGCAGACAGTGGGACTCCCTTGAAGCCATCAATCGTGACGCTATGCGTGCAATAACATATCTTTCCCGCCTAACACCCATACCAGTACTTCATGAGTACGCCCAGCAAAATACGCTCACTGAACTCGTTGATCAGCGGATGGCAAACAGAGCTCGCAAACAGTCTTTACAACTACATCATTTAAAGACACTACCTCCATGGTCGTACTTCCAGCTCACGGACAATCGCCCCACTGCTTCCCCGTCGGTATCATCCGCACATCTGCCTGAAGGGTGCATATTATATACCGATGCATCACATACTGCAGAGCGAAGAGTTACTTCTGTGTATAGTCCCTCTCATCCGCATCTCAACACTGACGTGACATATACCGCGGATACGTGCACCCCTCTGGCACTGGAACTTCAAGCCATTTACAATGCATACATTCCCTTCCGCCAGTTCCTACATTGAATGCAGTTCAACTTTACATAGACTCTCTCACTGCCCTTAAACAGCTTAAGGCCGTTCAACGCACATTCCAAATAACACAGTCCATACATTTGCTCTGTTCAAAGTACCCATGTCATGTGCGCATACACTAGATTCGCGGCCATGCTCGCGATCCACATAATAATCAAGCGGATGCTATGACGCACATAAACACATCAGGCAATCCACGACCTCCCCCTCTTCCCCCAGATCCGTTCCTGTCCCACGTTTCCGATTCGCAAGTTCTGAGCCAGCGAACACGCGCTCTCATTCCTCCGTGTTCGCATCCTCTCCCCCGCAGTCTTACTCGGCAGGAGGAGGGCGCCGGATCCGGGCAGGGGCGACTCTGACTCCATCTATTTAACATCGATGGCGGGATAAAAATCTACCAGTGACTGCAGGTGCCCTCACTGTGACACTGCACCTGACGTCTGCGATGTGTGTCACTTGTTGTGGACGTGTCCATCAACGACTCACATTAGGCAACGGATAATCATGAAGGTGGACCTGCGGTGGAATCGCGATTGTGATTATGAGAAATGGACGATGGACAATCGCTAAACTGCCAACCTTCTCGACTACATAAGCGCAACTGGACTTCACTCCTTCTTTTAACTTTCTATCTCCTGCATCCCATTCCCCCTTTCTCAACTTATGCCTTGTGGCAAACTATTCGGAAAAAAAAAAATCGGTGCTCTGATCAACATTAGTTGTGCGGACAGCTTTCGGACTGTAGATATTTCACGTAACAATATCACTGCAGCTGCTTTTTTGATGCTTTATGATCCTTGTGAAGCTTTGCAGAGTTTGTGATCTGCTATATGGTTTGAATAGCAGAATGAAAATTTCATTCAAATTCTACAATTCGTTCTTTTATAACACGAGATCACAAGGTTTTTTTTGCATGCACACACCTGCCAAGTGAACACTTACAGAATGTATGTGCAATACTGTCCGGCACAATTTTGGTTTCAAATCAATTATCGCGGCTGCTTCCTCGGTGCTTTATGAACCTTCCAAATGATTTGCTGAGTTTCTGAACTCTTGCTATATGGCTCGAAAAGCAGAATGAACATTTCCTTCTCATTCTACAATTCGGACCATACATCACGAGATCATGTTTTCCCTTTTCGCACGCACGCATCTGTCAACTGGATGCTTACAAAACGTTGGCGCATTACAATCCGGCACAATTTTGTTTTAAATCTATTACTGCAGCTGCTTTCTCGATGCTTCGCGAATCTTGCGAATGCTTTGCTGAGTTTCTGAACTCTTGGTATATAGCTCGAAAAGCAGAATGAACATTTCCTTCTCATTCTACAATTCGAACCATACATCACGAGATCATGTTTTCCCTTTTCGCGCGCACGCATCTGTCAACTGGATGCTTACAAAACGTTGGCGCATTACAATCCGGCACAATTTTGTTTCAAATCTATTACTGCAGCTGCTTTCTCGATGCTTCGCGAATCTTGCGAATGCTTTGCTGAGTTTCTGAACTCTTGGTATATAGCTCGAAAAGCAGAATGAACATTTCCTTCTCATTCTACAATTCGGACCATACATCACGAGATCATGTTTTCCCTTTTCGCACGCACGCATCTGTCAACTGGATGCTTACAAAACGTTGGCGCATTACAATCCGGCACAATTTTGTTTCAAATCTATTACTGCAGCTGCTTTCTCGATGCTTCGCGAATCTTGCGAATGCTTTGCTGAGTTTCTGAACTCTTGGCATATAGCTCGAAAAGCAGAATGAACATTTCCTTCTCATTCTACAATTCGAACCATACATCACGAGATCATGCTTTCCCTTTTCGCACGCACGCATCTGTCAACTGGATGCTTACAAAACGTTGGCGCATTACATACAATCCGGCACAATTTTGTTTCAAATCTATTACTGCAGCTGCTTTCTCGATGCTTCGCGAATCTTGCGAATGCTTTGCTGAGTTTCTGAACTCTTGGTATATAGCTCGAAAAGCAGAATGAACATTTCTTTCTCATTCTACAATTCGAACCATACATCACGAGATCATGCTTTCCCTTTTCGCACGCACGCATCTGTCAACTGGATGCTTACAAAACGTTGGCGCATTACATACAATCCGGCACAATTTTGTTTCAAATCTATTACTGCAGCTGCTTTCTCGATGCTTCGCGAATCTTGCGAATGCTTTGCTGAGTTTCTGAACTCTTGGTATATAGCTCGAAAAGCAGAATGAACATTTCCTTCTCATTCTACAATTCGAACCATACATCACGAGATCATGTTTTCCCTTTTCGCGCGCACGCATCTGTCAACTGGATGCTTACAAAACGTTGGCGCATTACAATCCGGCACAATTTTGTTTCAAATCTATTACTGCAGCTGCTTTCTCGATGCTTCGCGAATCTTGCGAATGCTTTGCTGAGTTTCTGAACTCTTGGCATATAGCTCGAAAAGCAGAATGAACATTTCCTTCTCATTCTACAATTCGGACCATACATCACGAGATCATGCTTTCCCTTTTCGCACGCACGCATCTGTCAACTGGATGCTTACAAAACGTTGGCGCATTACAATCCGGCACAATTTTGTTTCAAATCTATTACTGCAGCTGCTTTCTCGATGCTTCGCGAATCTTGCGAATGCTTTGCTGAGTTTCTGAACTCTTGGTATATAGCTCGAAAAGCAGAATGAACATTTCCTTCTCATTCTACAATTCGGACCATACATCACGAGATCATGTTTTCCCTTTTCGCACGCACGCATCTGTCAACTGGATGCTTACAAAACGTTGGCGCATTACAATCCGGCACAATTTTGTTTCAAATCTATTACTGCAGCTGCTTTCTCGATGCTTCGCGAATCTTGCGAATGCTTTGCTGAGTTTCTGAACTCTTGGCATATAGCTCGAAAAGCAGAATGAACATTTCCTTCTCATTCTACAATTCGGACCATACATCACGAGATCATGCTTTCCCTTTTCGCACGCACGCATCTGTCAACTGGATGCTTACAAAACGTTGGCGCATTACATACAATCCGGCACAATTTTGTTTCAAATCTATTACTGCAGCTGCTTTCTCGATGCTTCGCGAATCTTGCGAATGCTTTGCTGAGTTTCTGAACTCTTGGTATATAGCTCGAAAAGCAGAATGAACATTTCTTTCTCATTCTACAATTCGAACCATACATCACGAGATCATGTTTTCCCTTTTCGCACGCACGCATCTGTCAACTGGATGCTTACAAAACGTTGGCGCATTACAATCCGGCACAATTTTGTTTCAAATCTATTACTGCAGCTGCTTTCTCGATGCTTCGCGAATCTTGCGAATGCTTTGCTGAGTTTCTGAACTCTTGGTATATAGCTCGAAAAGCAGAATGAACATTTCTTTCTCATTCTACAATTCGAACCATACATCACGAGATCATGTTTTCCCTTTTCGCACGCACGCATCTGTCAACTGGATGCTTACAAAACGTTGGCGCATTACAATCCGGCACAATTTTGTTTCAAATCTATTACTGCAGCTGCTTTCTCGATGCTTCGCGAATCTTGCGAATGCTTTGCTGAGTTTCTGAACTCTTGGTATATAGCTCGAAAAGCAGAATGAACATTTCCTTCTCATTCTACAATTCGAACCATACATCACGAGATCATGTTTTCCCTTTTCGCACGCACGCATCTGTCAACTGGATGCTTACAAAACGTTGGCGCATTACATACAATCCGGCACAATTTTGTTTCAAATCTATTACTGCAGCTGCTTTCTCGATGCTTCGCGAATCTTGCGAATGCTTTGCTGAGTTTCTGAACTCTTGGTATATAGCTCGAAAAGCAGAATGAACATTTCTTTCTCATTCTACAATTCGAACCATACATCACGAGATCATGTTTTCCCTTTTCGCACTCACGCATCTGTCAACTGGATGCTTACAAAACGTTGGCGCATTACAATCCGGCACAATTTTGTTTCAAATCTATTACTGCAGCTGCTTTCTCGATGCTTCGCGAATCTTGCGACTGCTTTTCTGAGTTTGTGAACTCTTGGTATATGGCTCGAAAAGCAGAATGAACATTTCATTCACATTCTACAATTCGGGTCACACATCACCAGATCACGTTTCCCTTTTTGTACGCACGTATCTATCAACTTGATGCTTACGAAAAGTTGGCGCACTACAATCCGGCATAATTTTGTTTCAAATCTGTTACTGCAGCTGCTTTCTCGATGCTTAACGAATCTTGCGAATGCTTTGCTGAATTTGTGAACTCTTGCTACATGGCTCGAAAAGCAGAATGTACATTTCATTCACATTCTACAATTCGGGCCTTAAATCACGAAATCAAACGTTTTCCATTTCGCACGCACGCACCTGCCAACTGGACGCTTACACAACATTGGCGCAACTATCCGTCATAATTTTGGTTTCAAATCTATTATTGCAGGTGCTTTGTCGATGCTTTATGAACCTTGCAAGTGCTTTGTTGAGTTTGTGAACTCTTGCTATGTGGCTCGAACCACTGAGTAAACATTTCGCTCAAATTTACAACTCGTTCCACACATCGCAAATTCGTGTTTATTTTTATTTTCTCACGCACGCAGTGGCCAACTGCACGCTTACAGAACGTTGGCGAAATAATATCCGGCACAATTTTGGTTTTAATTCTATTACTGCAGCAGCTTTCTCGATGCTTAATGAATTTTGTGACTGCTTTGTTGAGTTTGTGAACGCCTGCTATGTGATTCGAATGGCAAAATGAACATTTTCTTCGCCTTCTACAATTCGTTCTCTCATAATACTAGATAACATGTTTTTTTTTTTCGCACACACGCACCAGCCTGCTGGACGCTTCCAGAACGTTAGCGCAATGATATTCGGCACAATTCTGGTTTCAAACCTATTATTGCAGCTGCTTTCTCGGTGCTTTATGAACCTTCCAAATGATTTGCTGAGTTTCTGAACTCTTGCTATATGGCTCGAAAAGCAGAATGAACATTTCCTTCTCATTCTACAATTCGGACCATACATCACGAGATCATGTTTTCCCTTTTCGCACGCACGCATCTGTCAACTGGATGCTTACAAAACGTTGGCGCATTACAATCCGGCACAATTTTGTTTTAAATCTATTACTGCAGCTGCTTTCTCGATGCTTCGCGAATCTTGCGAATGCTTTGCTGAGTTTCTGAACTCTTGGTATATAGCTCGAAAAGCAGAATGAACATTTCCTTCTCATTCTACAATTCGAACCATACATCACGAGATCATGTTTTCCCTTTTCGCGCGCACGCATCTGTCAACTGGATGCTTACAAAACGTTGGCGCATTACAATCCGGCACAATTTTGTTTCAAATCTATTACTGCAGCTGCTTTCTCGATGCTTCGCGAATCTTGCGAATGCTTTGCTGAGTTTCTGAACTCTTGGTATATAGCTCGAAAAGCAGAATGAACATTTCCTTCTCATTCTACAATTCGGACCATACATCACGAGATCATGTTTTCCCTTTTCGCACGCACGCATCTGTCAACTGGATGCTTACAAAACGTTGGCGCATTACATACAATCCGGCACAATTTTGTTTCAAATCTATTACTGCAGCTGCTTTCTCGATGCTTCGCGAATCTTGCGAATGCTTTGCTGAGTTTCTGAACTCTTGGTATATAGCTCGAAAAGCAGAATGAACATTTCCTTCTCATTCTACAATTCGAACCATACATCACGAGATCATGTTTTCCCTTTTCGCACGCACGCATCTGTCAACTGGATGCTTACAAAACGTTGGCGCATTACATACAATCCGGCACAATTTTGTTTCAAATCTATTACTGCAGCTGCTTTCTCGATGCTTCGCGAATCTTGCGAATGCTTTGCTGAGTTTCTGAACTCTTGGTATATAGCTCGAAAAGCAGAATGAACATTTCCTTCTCATTCTACAATTCGGACCATACATCACGAGATCATGCTTTCCCTTTTCGCACGCACGCATCTGTCAACTGGATGCTTACAAAACGTTGGCGCATTACAATCCGGCACAATTTTGTTTCAAATCTATTACTGCAGCTGCTTTCTCGATGCTTCGCGAATCTTGCGAATGCTTTGCTGAGTTTCTGAACTCTTGGTATATAGCTCGAAAAGCAGAATGAACATTTCCTTCTCATTCTACAATTCGAACCATACATCACGAGATCATGTTTTCCCTTTTCGCACGCACGCATCTGTCAACTGGATGCTTACAAAACGTTGGCGCATTACATACAATCCGGCACAATTTTGTTTCAAATCTATTACTGCAGCTGCTTTCTCGATGCTTCGCGAATCTTGCGAATGCTTTGCTGAGTTTCTGAACTCTTGGTATATAGCTCGAAAAGCAGAATGAACATTTCCTTCTCATTCTACAATTCGTACCATACATCATGAGATCATGTTTTCCCTTTTCGCACGCACGCATCTGTCAACTGGATGCTTACAAAACGTTGGCGCATTACAATCCGGCACAATTTTGTTTCAAATCTATTACTGCAGCTGCTTTCTCGATGCTTCGCGAATCTTGCGAATGCTTTGCTGAGTTTCTGAACTCTTGGTATATAGCTCGAAAAGCAGAATGAACATTTCTTTCTCATTCTACAATTCGAACCATACATCACGAGATCATGTTTTCCCTTTTCGCACGCACGCATCTGTCAACTGGATGCTTACAAAACGTTGGCGCATTACAATCCGGCACAATTTTGTTTCAAATCTATTACTGCAGCTGCTTTCTCGATGCTTCGCGAATCTTGCGAATGCTTTGCTGAGTTTCTGAACTCTTGGTATATAGCTCGAAAAGCAGAATGAACATTTCCTTCTCATTCTACAATTCGAACCATACATCACGAGATCATGTTTTCCCTTTTCGCACGCACGCATCTGTCAACTGGATGCTTACAAAACGTTGGCGCATTACATACAATCCGGCACAATTTTGTTTCAAATCTATTACTGCAGCTGCTTTCTCGATGCTTCGCGAATCTTGCGAATGCTTTGCTGAGTTTCTGAACTCTTGGTATATAGCTCGAAAAGCAGAATGAACATTTCTTTCTCATTCTACAATTCGAACCATACATCACGAGATCATGTTTTCCCTTTTCGCACTCACGCATCTGTCAACTGGATGCTTACAAAACGTTGGCGCATTACAATCCGGCACAATTTTGTTTCAAATCTATTACTGCAGCTGCTTTCTCGATGCTTCGCGAATCTTACGACTGCTTTGCTGAGTTTGTGAACTCTTGGTATATGGCTCGAAAAGCAGAATGAACATTTCATTCACATTCTACAATTCGGGTCACACATCACCAGATCACGTTTCCCTTTTTGTACGCACGTATCTATCAACTTGATGCTTACGAAAAGTTGGCGCACTACAATCCGGCATAATTTTGTTTCAAATCTGTTACTGCAGCTGCTTTCTCGATGCTTAACGAATCTTGCGAATGCTTTGCTGAATTTGTGAACTCTTGCTACATGGCTCGAAAAGCAGAATGTACATTTCATTCACATTCTACAATTCGGGCCTTAAATCACGAAATCAAACGTTTTCCATTTCGCACGCACGCACCTGCCAACTGGACGCTTACACAACATTGGCGCAACTATCCGTCATAATTTTGGTTTCAAATCTATTATTGCAGGTGCTTTGTCGATGCTTTATGAACCTTGCAAGTGCTTTGTTGAGTTTGTGAGCTCTTGCTATGTGGCTCGAACCACTGAGTAAACATTTCGCTCAAATTTACAACTCGTTCCACACATCGCAAATTCGTGTTTTTTTTTATTTTCTCACGCACGCAGTGGCCAACTGCACGCTTACAGAACGTTGGCGAAATAATATCCGGCACAATTTTGGTTTATTTTCTATTACTGCAGCAGCTTTCTCGATGCTTAATGAATTTTGTGACTGCTTTGTTGAGTTTGTGAACGCCTGCTATGTGATTCGAATGGCAAAATGAACATTTTCTTCGCCTTCTACAATTCGTTCTCTCATAATACTAGATAACATGTTTTTTTTTTTCGCACACACGCACCAGCCAGCTGGACGCTTCCAGAACGTTAGCGCAATGATATTCGGCACAATTCTGGTTTCAAACCTATTATTGCAGCTGCTTTCTCGGTGCTTTATGAACCTTCCAAATGATTTGCTGAGTTTCTGAACTCTTGCTATATGGCTCGAAAAGCAGAATGAACATTTCCTTCTCATTCTACAATTCGGACCATACATCACGAGATCATGTTTTCCCTTTTCGCACGCACGCATCTGTCAACTGGATGCTTACAAAACGTTGGCGCATTACAATCCGGCACAATTTTGTTTTAAATCTATTACTGCAGCTGCTTTCTCGATGCTTCGCGAATCTTGCGAATGCTTTGCTGAGTTTCTGAACTCTTGGTATATAGCTCGAAAAGCAGAATGAACATTTCCTTCTCATTCTACAATTCGAACCATACATCACGAGATCATGTTTTCCCTTTTCGCGCGCACGCATCTGTCAACTGGATGCTTACAAAACGTTGGCGCATTACAATCCGGCACAATTTTGTTTCAAATCTATTACTGCAGCTGCTTTCTCGATGCTTCGCGAATCTTGCGAATGCTTTGCTGAGTTTCTGAACTCTTGGTATATAGCTCGAAAAGCAGAATGAACATTTCCTTCTCATTCTACAATTCGGACCATACATCACGAGATCATGTTTTCCCTTTTCGCACGCACGCATCTGTCAACTGGATGCTTACAAAACGTTGGCGCATTACATACAATCCGGCACAATTTTGTTTCAAATCTATTACTGCAGCTGCTTTCTCGATGCTTCGCGAATCTTGCGAATGCTTTGCTGAGTTTCTGAACTCTTGGTATATAGCTCGAAAAGCAGAATGAACATTTCCTTCTCATTCTACAATTCGAACCATACATCACGAGATCATGTTTTCCCTTTTCGCACGCACGCATCTGTCAACTGGATGCTTACAAAACGTTGGCGCATTACATACAATCCGGCACAATTTTGTTTCAAATCTATTACTGCAGCTGCTTTCTCGATGCTTCGCGAATCTTGCGAATGCTTTGCTGAGTTTCTGAACTCTTGGTATATAGCTCGAAAAGCAGAATGAACATTTCCTTCTCATTCTACAATTCGGACCATACATCACGAGATCATGCTTTCCCTTTTCGCACGCACGCATCTGTCAACTGGATGCTTACAAAACGTTGGCGCATTACATACAATCCGGCACAATTTTGTTTCAAATCTATTACTGCAGCTGCTTTCTCGATGCTTCGCGAATCTTGCGAATGCTTTGCTGAGTTTCTGAACTCTTGGTATATAGCTCGAAAAGCAGAATGAACATTTCCTTCTCATTCTACAATTCGGACCATACATCACGAGATCATGTTTTCCCTTTTCGCACGCACGCATCTGTCAACTGGATGCTTACAAAACGTTGGCGCATTACAATCCGGCACAATTTTGTTTCAAATCTATTACTGCAGCTGCTTTCTCGATGCTTCGCGAATCTTGCGAATGCTTTGCTGAGTTTCTGAACTCTTGGCATATAGCTCGAAAAGCAGAATGAACATTTCCTTCTCATTCTACAATTCGAACCATACATCACGAGATCATGCTTTCCCTTTTCGCACGCACGCATCTGTCAACTGGATGCTTACAAAACGTTGGCGCATTACATACAATCCGGCACAATTTTGTTTCAAATCTATTACTGCAGCTGCTTTCTCGATGCTTCGCGAATCTTGCGAATGCTTTGCTGAGTTTCTGAACTCTTGGTATATAGCTCGAAAAGCAGAATGAACATTTCTTTCTCATTCTACAATTCGAACCATACATCACGAGATCATGCTTTCCCTTTTCGCACGCACGCATCTGTCAACTGGATGCTTACAAAACGTTGGCGCATTACATACAATCCGGCACAATTTTGTTTCAAATCTATTACTGCAGCTGCTTTCTCGATGCTTCGCGAATCTTGCGAATGCTTTGCTGAGTTTCTGAACTCTTGGTATATAGCTCGAAAAGCAGAATGAACATTTCCTTCTCATTCTACAATTCGAACCATACATCACGAGATCATGTTTTCCCTTTTCGCGCGCACGCATCTGTCAACTGGATGCTTACAAAACGTTGGCGCATTACAATCCGGCACAATTTTGTTTCAAATCTATTACTGCAGCTGCTTTCTCGATGCTTCGCGAATCTTGCGAATGCTTTGCTGAGTTTCTGAACTCTTGGCATATAGCTCGAAAAGCAGAATGAACATTTCCTTCTCATTCTACAATTCGGACCATACATCACGAGATCATGCTTTCCCTTTTCGCACGCACGCATCTGTCAACTGGATGCTTACAAAACGTTGGCGCATTACAATCCGGCACAATTTTGTTTCAAATCTATTACTGCAGCTGCTTTCTCGATGCTTCGCGAATCTTGCGAATGCTTTGCTGAGTTTCTGAACTCTTGGTATATAGCTCGAAAAGCAGAATGAACATTTCCTTCTCATTCTACAATTCGGACCATACATCACGAGATCATGTTTTCCCTTTTCGCACGCACGCATCTGTCAACTGGATGCTTACAAAACGTTGGCGCATTACAATCCGGCACAATTTTGTTTCAAATCTATTACTGCAGCTGCTTTCTCGATGCTTCGCGAATCTTGCGAATGCTTTGCTGAGTTTCTGAACTCTTGGCATATAGCTCGAAAAGCAGAATGAACATTTCCTTCTCATTCTACAATTCGGACCATACATCACGAGATCATGCTTTCCCTTTTCGCACGCACGCATCTGTCAACTGGATGCTTACAAAACGTTGGCGCATTACATACAATCCGGCACAATTTTGTTTCAAATCTATTACTGCAGCTGCTTTCTCGATGCTTCGCGAATCTTGCGAATGCTTTGCTGAGTTTCTGAACTCTTGGTATATAGCTCGAAAAGCAGAATGAACATTTCTTTCTCATTCTACAATTCGAACCATACATCACGAGATCATGTTTTCCCTTTTCGCACGCACGCATCTGTCAACTGGATGCTTACAAAACGTTGGCGCATTACAATCCGGCACAATTTTGTTTCAAATCTATTACTGCAGCTGCTTTCTCGATGCTTCGCGAATCTTGCGAATGCTTTGCTGAGTTTCTGAACTCTTGGTATATAGCTCGAAAAGCAGAATGAACATTTCTTTCTCATTCTACAATTCGAACCATACATCACGAGATCATGTTTTCCCTTTTCGCACGCACGCATCTGTCAACTGGATGCTTACAAAACGTTGGCGCATTACAATCCGGCACAATTTTGTTTCAAATCTATTACTGCAGCTGCTTTCTCGATGCTTCGCGAATCTTGCGAATGCTTTGCTGAGTTTCTGAACTCTTGGTATATAGCTCGAAAAGCAGAATGAACATTTCCTTCTCATTCTACAATTCGAACCATACATCACGAGATCATGTTTTCCCTTTTCGCACGCACGCATCTGTCAACTGGATGCTTACAAAACGTTGGCGCATTACATACAATCCGGCACAATTTTGTTTCAAATCTATTACTGCAGCTGCTTTCTCGATGCTTCGCGAATCTTGCGAATGCTTTGCTGAGTTTCTGAACTCTTGGTATATAGCTCGAAAAGCAGAATGAACATTTCTTTCTCATTCTACAATTCGAACCATACATCACGAGATCATGTTTTCCCTTTTCGCACTCACGCATCTGTCAACTGGATGCTTACAAAACGTTGGCGCATTACAATCCGGCACAATTTTGTTTCAAATCTATTACTGCAGCTGCTTTCTCGATGCTTCGCGAATCTTGCGACTGCTTTTCTGAGTTTGTGAACTCTTGGTATATGGCTCGAAAAGCAGAATGAACATTTCATTCACATTCTACAATTCGGGTCACACATCACCAGATCACGTTTCCCTTTTTGTACGCACGTATCTATCAACTTGATGCTTACGAAAAGTTGGCGCACTACAATCCGGCATAATTTTGTTTCAAATCTGTTACTGCAGCTGCTTTCTCGATGCTTAACGAATCTTGCGAATGCTTTGCTGAATTTGTGAACTCTTGCTACATGGCTCGAAAAGCAGAATGTACATTTCATTCACATTCTACAATTCGGGCCTTAAATCACGAAATCAAACGTTTTCCATTTCGCACGCACGCACCTGCCAACTGGACGCTTACACAACATTGGCGCAACTATCCGTCATAATTTTGGTTTCAAATCTATTATTGCAGGTGCTTTGTCGATGCTTTATGAACCTTGCAAGTGCTTTGTTGAGTTTGTGAACTCTTGCTATGTGGCTCGAACCACTGAGTAAACATTTCGCTCAAATTTACAACTCGTTCCACACATCGCAAATTCGTGTTTATTTTTATTTTCTCACGCACGCAGTGGCCAACTGCACGCTTACAGAACGTTGGCGAAATAATATCCGGCACAATTTTGGTTTTAATTCTATTACTGCAGCAGCTTTCTCGATGCTTAATGAATTTTGTGACTGCTTTGTTGAGTTTGTGAACGCCTGCTATGTGATTCGAATGGCAAAATGAACATTTTCTTCGCCTTCTACAATTCGTTCTCTCATAATACTAGATAACATGTTTTTTTTTTTCGCACACACGCACCAGCCTGCTGGACGCTTCCAGAACGTTAGCGCAATGATATTCGGCACAATTCTGGTTTCAAACCTATTATTGCAGCTGCTTTCTCGGTGCTTTATGAACCTTCCAAATGATTTGCTGAGTTTCTGAACTCTTGCTATATGGCTCGAAAAGCAGAATGAACATTTCCTTCTCATTCTACAATTCGGACCATACATCACGAGATCATGTTTTCCCTTTTCGCACGCACGCATCTGTCAACTGGATGCTTACAAAACGTTGGCGCATTACAATCCGGCACAATTTTGTTTCAAATCTATTACTGCAGCTGCTTTCTCGATGCTTCGCGAATCTTGCGAATGCTTTGCTGAGTTTCTGAACTCTTGGTATATAGCTCGAAAAGCAGAATGAACATTTCCTTCTCATTCTACAATTCGGACCATACATCACGAGATCATGTTTTCCCTTTTCGCACGCACGCATCTGTCAACTGGATGCTTACAAAACGTTGGCGCATTACAATCCGGCACAATTTTGTTTCAAATCTATTACTGCAGCTGCTTTCTCGATGCTTCGCGAATCTTGCGAATGCTTTGCTGAGTTTCTGAACTCTTGGCATATAGCTCGAAAAGCAGAATGAACATTTCCTTCTCATTCTACAATTCGAACCATACATCACGAGATCATGCTTTCCCTTTTCGCACGCACGCATCTGTCAACTGGATGCTTACAAAACGTTGGCGCATTACATACAATCCGGCACAATTTTGTTTCAAATCTATTACTGCAGCTGCTTTCTCGATGCTTCGCGAATCTTGCGAATGCTTTGCTGAGTTTCTGAACTCTTGGTATATAGCTCGAAAAGCAGAATGAACATTTCTTTCTCATTCTACAATTCGAACCATACATCACGAGATCATGCTTTCCCTTTTCGCACGCACGCATCTGTCAACTGGATGCTTACAAAACGTTGGCGCATTACATACAATCCGGCACAATTTTGTTTCAAATCTATTACTGCAGCTGCTTTCTCGATGCTTCGCGAATCTTGCGAATGCTTTGCTGAGTTTCTGAACTCTTGGTATATAGCTCGAAAAGCAGAATGAACATTTCTTTCTCATTCTACAATTCGAACCATACATCACGAGATCATGTTTTCCCTTTTCGCACTCACGCATCTGTCAACTGGATGCTTACAAAACGTTGGCGCATTACAATCCGGCACAATTTTGTTTCAAATCTATTACTGCAGCTGCTTTCTCGATGCTTCGCGAATCTTACGACTGCTTTGCTGAGTTTGTGAACTCTTGGTATATGGCTCGAAAAGCAGAATGAACATTTCATTCACATTCTACAATTCGGGTCACACATCACCAGATCACGTTTCCCTTTTTGTACGCACGTATCTATCAACTTGATGCTTACGAAAAGTTGGCGCACTACAATCCGGCATAATTTTGTTTCAAATCTGTTACTGCAGCTGCTTTCTCGATGCTTAACGAATCTTGCGAATGCTTTGCTGAATTTGTGAACTCTTGCTACATGGCTCGAAAAGCAGAATGTACATTTCATTCACATTCTACAATTCGGGCCTTAAATCACGAAATCAAACGTTTTCCATTTCGCACGCACGCACCTGCCAACTGGACGCTTACACAACATTGGCGCAACTATCCGTCATAATTTTGGTTTCAAATCTATTATTGCAGGTGCTTTGTCGATGCTTTATGAACCTTGCAAGTGCTTTGTTGAGTTTGTGAGCTCTTGCTATGTGGCTCGAACCACTGAGTAAACATTTCGCTCAAATTTACAACTCGTTCCACACATCGCAAATTCGTGTTTTTTTTTATTTTCTCACGCACGCAGTGGCCAACTGCACGCTTACAGAACGTTGGCGAAATAATATCCGGCACAATTTTGGTTTATTTTCTATTACTGCAGCAGCTTTCTCGATGCTTAATGAATTTTGTGACTGCTTTGTTGAGTTTGTGAACGCCTGCTATGTGATTCGAATGGCAAAATGAACATTTTCTTCGCCTTCTACAATTCGTTCTCTCATAATACTAGATAACATGTTTTTTTTTTTCGCACACACGCACCAGCCAGCTGGACGCTTCCAGAACGTTAGCGCAATGATATTCGGCACAATTCTGGTTTCAAACCTATTATTGCAGCTGCTTTCTCGGTGCTTTATGAACCTTCCAAATGATTTGCTGAGTTTCTGAACTCTTGCTATATGGCTCGAAAAGCAGAATGAACATTTCCTTCTCATTCTACAATTCGGACCATACATCACGAGATCATGTTTTCCCTTTTCGCACGCACGCATCTGTCAACTGGATGCTTACAAAACGTTGGCGCATTACAATCCGGCACAATTTTGTTTTAAATCTATTACTGCAGCTGCTTTCTCGATGCTTCGCGAATCTTGCGAATGCTTTGCTGAGTTTCTGAACTCTTGGTATATAGCTCGAAAAGCAGAATGAACATTTCCTTCTCATTCTACAATTCGAACCATACATCACGAGATCATGTTTTCCCTTTTCGCGCGCACGCATCTGTCAACTGGATGCTTACAAAACGTTGGCGCATTACAATCCGGCACAATTTTGTTTCAAATCTATTACTGCAGCTGCTTTCTCGATGCTTCGCGAATCTTGCGAATGCTTTGCTGAGTTTCTGAACTCTTGGTATATAGCTCGAAAAGCAGAATGAACATTTCCTTCTCATTCTACAATTCGGACCATACATCACGAGATCATGTTTTCCCTTTTCGCACGCACGCATCTGTCAACTGGATGCTTACAAAACGTTGGCGCATTACATACAATCCGGCACAATTTTGTTTCAAATCTATTACTGCAGCTGCTTTCTCGATGCTTCGCGAATCTTGCGAATGCTTTGCTGAGTTTCTGAACTCTTGGTATATAGCTCGAAAAGCAGAATGAACATTTCCTTCTCATTCTACAATTCGAACCATACATCACGAGATCATGTTTTCCCTTTTCGCACGCACGCATCTGTCAACTGGATGCTTACAAAACGTTGGCGCATTACATACAATCCGGCACAATTTTGTTTCAAATCTATTACTGCAGCTGCTTTCTCGATGCTTCGCGAATCTTGCGAATGCTTTGCTGAGTTTCTGAACTCTTGGTATATAGCTCGAAAAGCAGAATGAACATTTCCTTCTCATTCTACAATTCGGACCATACATCACGAGATCATGCTTTCCCTTTTCGCACGCACGCATCTGTCAACTGGATGCTTACAAAACGTTGGCGCATTACATACAATCCGGCACAATTTTGTTTCAAATCTATTACTGCAGCTGCTTTCTCGATGCTTCGCGAATCTTGCGAATGCTTTGCTGAGTTTCTGAACTCTTGGTATATAGCTCGAAAAGCAGAATGAACATTTCCTTCTCATTCTACAATTCGGACCATACATCACGAGATCATGTTTTCCCTTTTCGCACGCACGCATCTGTCAACTGGATGCTTACAAAACGTTGGCGCATTACAATCCGGCACAATTTTGTTTCAAATCTATTACTGCAGCTGCTTTCTCGATGCTTCGCGAATCTTGCGAATGCTTTGCTGAGTTTCTGAACTCTTGGCATATAGCTCGAAAAGCAGAATGAACATTTCCTTCTCATTCTACAATTCGAACCATACATCACGAGATCATGCTTTCCCTTTTCGCACGCACGCATCTGTCAACTGGATGCTTACAAAACGTTGGCGCATTACATACAATCCGGCACAATTTTGTTTCAAATCTATTACTGCAGCTGCTTTCTCGATGCTTCGCGAATCTTGCGAATGCTTTGCTGAGTTTCTGAACTCTTGGTATATAGCTCGAAAAGCAGAATGAACATTTCTTTCTCATTCTACAATTCGAACCATACATCACGAGATCATGCTTTCCCTTTTCGCACGCACGCATCTGTCAACTGGATGCTTACAAAACGTTGGCGCATTACATACAATCCGGCACAATTTTGTTTCAAATCTATTACTGCAGCTGCTTTCTCGATGCTTCGCGAATCTTGCGAATGCTTTGCTGAGTTTCTGAACTCTTGGTATATAGCTCGAAAAGCAGAATGAACATTTCCTTCTCATTCTACAATTCGAACCATACATCACGAGATCATGTTTTCCCTTTTCGCGCGCACGCATCTGTCAACTGGATGCTTACAAAACGTTGGCGCATTACAATCCGGCACAATTTTGTTTCAAATCTATTACTGCAGCTGCTTTCTCGATGCTTCGCGAATCTTGCGAATGCTTTGCTGAGTTTCTGAACTCTTGGCATATAGCTCGAAAAGCAGAATGAACATTTCCTTCTCATTCTACAATTCGGACCATACATCACGAGATCATGCTTTCCCTTTTCGCACGCACGCATCTGTCAACTGGATGCTTACAAAACGTTGGCGCATTACAATCCGGCACAATTTTGTTTCAAATCTATTACTGCAGCTGCTTTCTCGATGCTTCGCGAATCTTGCGAATGCTTTGCTGAGTTTCTGAACTCTTGGTATATAGCTCGAAAAGCAGAATGAACATTTCCTTCTCATTCTACAATTCGGACCATACATCACGAGATCATGTTTTCCCTTTTCGCACGCACGCATCTGTCAACTGGATGCTTACAAAACGTTGGCGCATTACAATCCGGCACAATTTTGTTTCAAATCTATTACTGCAGCTGCTTTCTCGATGCTTCGCGAATCTTGCGAATGCTTTGCTGAGTTTCTGAACTCTTGGCATATAGCTCGAAAAGCAGAATGAACATTTCCTTCTCATTCTACAATTCGGACCATACATCACGAGATCATGCTTTCCCTTTTCGCACGCACGCATCTGTCAACTGGATGCTTACAAAACGTTGGCGCATTACATACAATCCGGCACAATTTTGTTTCAAATCTATTACTGCAGCTGCTTTCTCGATGCTTCGCGAATCTTGCGAATGCTTTGCTGAGTTTCTGAACTCTTGGTATATAGCTCGAAAAGCAGAATGAACATTTCTTTCTCATTCTACAATTCGAACCATACATCACGAGATCATGTTTTCCCTTTTCGCACGCACGCATCTGTCAACTGGATGCTTACAAAACGTTGGCGCATTACAATCCGGCACAATTTTGTTTCAAATCTATTACTGCAGCTGCTTTCTCGATGCTTCGCGAATCTTGCGAATGCTTTGCTGAGTTTCTGAACTCTTGGTATATAGCTCGAAAAGCAGAATGAACATTTCTTTCTCATTCTACAATTCGAACCATACATCACGAGATCATGTTTTCCCTTTTCGCACGCACGCATCTGTCAACTGGATGCTTACAAAACGTTGGCGCATTACAATCCGGCACAATTTTGTTTCAAATCTATTACTGCAGCTGCTTTCTCGATGCTTCGCGAATCTTGCGAATGCTTTGCTGAGTTTCTGAACTCTTGGTATATAGCTCGAAAAGCAGAATGAACATTTCCTTCTCATTCTACAATTCGAACCATACATCACGAGATCATGTTTTCCCTTTTCGCACGCACGCATCTGTCAACTGGATGCTTACAAAACGTTGGCGCATTACATACAATCCGGCACAATTTTGTTTCAAATCTATTACTGCAGCTGCTTTCTCGATGCTTCGCGAATCTTGCGAATGCTTTGCTGAGTTTCTGAACTCTTGGTATATAGCTCGAAAAGCAGAATGAACATTTCTTTCTCATTCTACAATTCGAACCATACATCACGAGATCATGTTTTCCCTTTTCGCACTCACGCATCTGTCAACTGGATGCTTACAAAACGTTGGCGCATTACAATCCGGCACAATTTTGTTTCAAATCTATTACTGCAGCTGCTTTCTCGATGCTTCGCGAATCTTGCGACTGCTTTTCTGAGTTTGTGAACTCTTGGTATATGGCTCGAAAAGCAGAATGAACATTTCATTCACATTCTACAATTCGGGTCACACATCACCAGATCACGTTTCCCTTTTTGTACGCACGTATCTATCAACTTGATGCTTACGAAAAGTTGGCGCACTACAATCCGGCATAATTTTGTTTCAAATCTGTTACTGCAGCTGCTTTCTCGATGCTTAACGAATCTTGCGAATGCTTTGCTGAATTTGTGAACTCTTGCTACATGGCTCGAAAAGCAGAATGTACATTTCATTCACATTCTACAATTCGGGCCTTAAATCACGAAATCAAACGTTTTCCATTTCGCACGCACGCACCTGCCAACTGGACGCTTACACAACATTGGCGCAACTATCCGTCATAATTTTGGTTTCAAATCTATTATTGCAGGTGCTTTGTCGATGCTTTATGAACCTTGCAAGTGCTTTGTTGAGTTTGTGAACTCTTGCTATGTGGCTCGAACCACTGAGTAAACATTTCGCTCAAATTTACAACTCGTTCCACACATCGCAAATTCGTGTTTATTTTTATTTTCTCACGCACGCAGTGGCCAACTGCACGCTTACAGAACGTTGGCGAAATAATATCCGGCACAATTTTGGTTTTAATTCTATTACTGCAGCAGCTTTCTCGATGCTTAATGAATTTTGTGACTGCTTTGTTGAGTTTGTGAACGCCTGCTATGTGATTCGAATGGCAAAATGAACATTTTCTTCGCCTTCTACAATTCGTTCTCTCATAATACTAGATAACATGTTTTTTTTTTTCGCACACACGCACCAGCCTGCTGGACGCTTCCAGAACGTTAGCGCAATGATATTCGGCACAATTCTGGTTTCAAACCTATTATTGCAGCTGCTTTCTCGGTGCTTTATGAACCTTCCAAATGATTTGCTGAGTTTCTGAACTCTTGCTATATGGCTCGAAAAGCAGAATGAACATTTCCTTCTCATTCTACAATTCGGACCATACATCACGAGATCATGTTTTCCCTTTTCGCACGCACGCATCTGTCAACTGGATGCTTACAAAACGTTGGCGCATTACAATCCGGCACAATTTTGTTTTAAATCTATTACTGCAGCTGCTTTCTCGATGCTTCGCGAATCTTGCGAATGCTTTGCTGAGTTTCTGAACTCTTGGTATATAGCTCGAAAAGCAGAATGAACATTTCCTTCTCATTCTACAATTCGAACCATACATCACGAGATCATGTTTTCCCTTTTCGCGCGCACGCATCTGTCAACTGGATGCTTACAAAACGTTGGCGCATTACAATCCGGCACAATTTTGTTTCAAATCTATTACTGCAGCTGCTTTCTCGATGCTTCGCGAATCTTGCGAATGCTTTGCTGAGTTTCTGAACTCTTGGTATATAGCTCGAAAAGCAGAATGAACATTTCCTTCTCATTCTACAATTCGGACCATACATCACGAGATCATGTTTTCCCTTTTCGCACGCACGCATCTGTCAACTGGATGCTTACAAAACGTTGGCGCATTACATACAATCCGGCACAATTTTGTTTCAAATCTATTACTGCAGCTGCTTTCTCGATGCTTCGCGAATCTTGCGAATGCTTTGCTGAGTTTCTGAACTCTTGGTATATAGCTCGAAAAGCAGAATGAACATTTCCTTCTCATTCTACAATTCGAACCATACATCACGAGATCATGTTTTCCCTTTTCGCACGCACGCATCTGTCAACTGGATGCTTACAAAACGTTGGCGCATTACATACAATCCGGCACAATTTTGTTTCAAATCTATTACTGCAGCTGCTTTCTCGATGCTTCGCGAATCTTGCGAATGCTTTGCTGAGTTTCTGAACTCTTGGTATATAGCTCGAAAAGCAGAATGAACATTTCCTTCTCATTCTACAATTCGGACCATACATCACGAGATCATGCTTTCCCTTTTCGCACGCACGCATCTGTCAACTGGATGCTTACAAAACGTTGGCGCATTACAATCCGGCACAATTTTGTTTCAAATCTATTACTGCAGCTGCTTTCTCGATGCTTCGCGAATCTTGCGAATGCTTTGCTGAGTTTCTGAACTCTTGGTATATAGCTCGAAAAGCAGAATGAACATTTCCTTCTCATTCTACAATTCGAACCATACATCACGAGATCATGTTTTCCCTTTTCGCACGCACGCATCTGTCAACTGGATGCTTACAAAACGTTGGCGCATTACATACAATCCGGCACAATTTTGTTTCAAATCTATTACTGCAGCTGCTTTCTCGATGCTTCGCGAATCTTGCGAATGCTTTGCTGAGTTTCTGAACTCTTGGTATATAGCTCGAAAAGCAGAATGAACATTTCCTTCTCATTCTACAATTCGTACCATACATCATGAGATCATGTTTTCCCTTTTCGCACGCACGCATCTGTCAACTGGATGCTTACAAAACGTTGGCGCATTACAATCCGGCACAATTTTGTTTCAAATCTATTACTGCAGCTGCTTTCTCGATGCTTCGCGAATCTTGCGAATGCTTTGCTGAGTTTCTGAACTCTTGGTATATAGCTCGAAAAGCAGAATGAACATTTCTTTCTCATTCTACAATTCGAACCATACATCACGAGATCATGTTTTCCCTTTTCGCACGCACGCATCTGTCAACTGGATGCTTACAAAACGTTGGCGCATTACAATCCGGCACAATTTTGTTTCAAATCTATTACTGCAGCTGCTTTCTCGATGCTTCGCGAATCTTGCGAATGCTTTGCTGAGTTTCTGAACTCTTGGTATATAGCTCGAAAAGCAGAATGAACATTTCCTTCTCATTCTACAATTCGAACCATACATCACGAGATCATGTTTTCCCTTTTCGCACGCACGCATCTGTCAACTGGATGCTTACAAAACGTTGGCGCATTACATACAATCCGGCACAATTTTGTTTCAAATCTATTACTGCAGCTGCTTTCTCGATGCTTCGCGAATCTTGCGAATGCTTTGCTGAGTTTCTGAACTCTTGGTATATAGCTCGAAAAGCAGAATGAACATTTCTTTCTCATTCTACAATTCGAACCATACATCACGAGATCATGTTTTCCCTTTTCGCACTCACGCATCTGTCAACTGGATGCTTACAAAACGTTGGCGCATTACAATCCGGCACAATTTTGTTTCAAATCTATTACTGCAGCTGCTTTCTCGATGCTTCGCGAATCTTACGACTGCTTTGCTGAGTTTGTGAACTCTTGGTATATGGCTCGAAAAGCAGAATGAACATTTCATTCACATTCTACAATTCGGGTCACACATCACCAGATCACGTTTCCCTTTTTGTACGCACGTATCTATCAACTTGATGCTTACGAAAAGTTGGCGCACTACAATCCGGCATAATTTTGTTTCAAATCTGTTACTGCAGCTGCTTTCTCGATGCTTAACGAATCTTGCGAATGCTTTGCTGAATTTGTGAACTCTTGCTACATGGCTCGAAAAGCAGAATGTACATTTCATTCACATTCTACAATTCGGGCCTTAAATCACGAAATCAAACGTTTTCCATTTCGCACGCACGCACCTGCCAACTGGACGCTTACACAACATTGGCGCAACTATCCGTCATAATTTTGGTTTCAAATCTATTATTGCAGGTGCTTTGTCGATGCTTTATGAACCTTGCAAGTGCTTTGTTGAGTTTGTGAGCTCTTGCTATGTGGCTCGAACCACTGAGTAAACATTTCGCTCAAATTTACAACTCGTTCCACACATCGCAAATTCGTGTTTTTTTTTATTTTCTCACGCACGCAGTGGCCAACTGCACGCTTACAGAACGTTGGCGAAATAATATCCGGCACAATTTTGGTTTATTTTCTATTACTGCAGCAGCTTTCTCGATGCTTAATGAATTTTGTGACTGCTTTGTTGAGTTTGTGAACGCCTGCTATGTGATTCGAATGGCAAAATGAACATTTTCTTCGCCTTCTACAATTCGTTCTCTCATAATACTAGATAACATGTTTTTTTTTTTCGCACACACGCACCAGCCAGCTGGACGCTTCCAGAACGTTAGCGCAATGATATTCGGCACAATTCTGGTTTCAAACCTATTATTGCAGCTGCTTTCTCGGTGCTTTATGAACCTTCCAAATGATTTGCTGAGTTTCTGAACTCTTGCTATATGGCTCGAAAAGCAGAATGAACATTTCCTTCTCATTCTACAATTCGGACCATACATCACGAGATCATGTTTTCCCTTTTCGCACGCACGCATCTGTCAACTGGATGCTTACAAAACGTTGGCGCATTACAATCCGGCACAATTTTGTTTTAAATCTATTACTGCAGCTGCTTTCTCGATGCTTCGCGAATCTTGCGAATGCTTTGCTGAGTTTCTGAACTCTTGGTATATAGCTCGAAAAGCAGAATGAACATTTCCTTCTCATTCTACAATTCGAACCATACATCACGAGATCATGTTTTCCCTTTTCGCGCGCACGCATCTGTCAACTGGATGCTTACAAAACGTTGGCGCATTACAATCCGGCACAATTTTGTTTCAAATCTATTACTGCAGCTGCTTTCTCGATGCTTCGCGAATCTTGCGAATGCTTTGCTGAGTTTCTGAACTCTTGGTATATAGCTCGAAAAGCAGAATGAACATTTCCTTCTCATTCTACAATTCGGACCATACATCACGAGATCATGTTTTCCCTTTTCGCACGCACGCATCTGTCAACTGGATGCTTACAAAACGTTGGCGCATTACATACAATCCGGCACAATTTTGTTTCAAATCTATTACTGCAGCTGCTTTCTCGATGCTTCGCGAATCTTGCGAATGCTTTGCTGAGTTTCTGAACTCTTGGTATATAGCTCGAAAAGCAGAATGAACATTTCCTTCTCATTCTACAATTCGAACCATACATCACGAGATCATGTTTTCCCTTTTCGCACGCACGCATCTGTCAACTGGATGCTTACAAAACGTTGGCGCATTACATACAATCCGGCACAATTTTGTTTCAAATCTATTACTGCAGCTGCTTTCTCGATGCTTCGCGAATCTTGCGAATGCTTTGCTGAGTTTCTGAACTCTTGGTATATAGCTCGAAAAGCAGAATGAACATTTCCTTCTCATTCTACAATTCGGACCATACATCACGAGATCATGCTTTCCCTTTTCGCACGCACGCATCTGTCAACTGGATGCTTACAAAACGTTGGCGCATTACATACAATCCGGCACAATTTTGTTTCAAATCTATTACTGCAGCTGCTTTCTCGATGCTTCGCGAATCTTGCGAATGCTTTGCTGAGTTTCTGAACTCTTGGTATATAGCTCGAAAAGCAGAATGAACATTTCCTTCTCATTCTACAATTCGAACCATACATCACGAGATCATGTTTTCCCTTTTCGCACGCACGCATCTGTCAACTGGATGCTTACAAAACGTTGGCGCATTACATACAATCCGGCACAATTTTGTTTCAAATCTATTACTGCAGCTGCTTTCTCGATGCTTCGCGAATCTTGCGAATGCTTTGCTGAGTTTCTGAACTCTTGGTATATAGCTCGAAAAGCAGAATGAACATTTCCTTCTCATTCTACAATTCGAACCATACATCACGAGATCATGTTTTCCCTTTTCGCACGCACGCATCTGTCAACTGGATGCTTACAAAACGTTGGCGCATTACATACAATCCGGCACAATTTTGTTTCAAATCTATTACTGCAGCTGCTTTCTCGATGCTTCGCGAATCTTGCGAATGCTTTGCTGAGTTTCTGAACTCTTGGTATATAGCTCGAAAAGCAGAATGAACATTTCCTTCTCATTCTACAATTCGGACCATACATCACGAGATCATGCTTTCCCTTTTCGCACGCACGCATCTGTCAACTGGATGCTTACAAAACGTTGGCGCATTACATACAATCCGGCACAATTTTGTTTCAAATCTATTACTGCAGCTGCTTTCTCGATGCTTCGCGAATCTTGCGAATGCTTTGCTGAGTTTCTGAACTCTTGGTATATAGCTCGAAAAGCAGAATGAACATTTCCTTCTCATTCTACAATTCGGACCATACATCACGAGATCATGCTTTCCCTTTTCGCACGCACGCATCTGTCAACTGGATGCTTACAAAACGTTGGCGCATTACATACAATCCGGCACAATTTTGTTTCAAATCTATTACTGCAGCTGCTTTCTCGATGCTTCGCGAATCTTGCGAATGCTTTGCTGAGTTTCTGAACTCTTGGTATATAGCTCGAAAAGCAGAATGAACATTTCCTTCTCATTCTACAATTCGGACCATACATCACGAGATCATGCTTTCCCTTTTCGCACGCACGCATCTGTCAACTGGATGCTTACAAAACGTTGGCGCATTACATACAATCCGGCACAATTTTGTTTCAAATCTATTACTGCAGCTGCTTTCTCGATGCTTCGCGAATCTTGCGAATGCTTTGCTGAGTTTCTGAACTCTTGGTATATAGCTCGAAAAGCAGAATGAACATTTCCTTCTCATTCTACAATTCGGACCATACATCACGAGATCATGTTTTCCCTTTTCGCACGCACGCATCTGTCAACTGGATGCTTACAAAACGTTGGCGCATTACATACAATCCGGCACAATTTTGTTTCAAATCTATTACTGCAGCTGCTTTCTCGATGCTTCGCGAATCTTGCGAATGCTTTGCTGAGTTTCTGAACTCTTGGTATATAGCTCGAAAAGCAGAATGAACATTTCTTTCTCATTCTACAATTCGAACCATACATCACGAGATCATGTTTTCCCTTTTCGCACGCACGCATCTGTCAACTGGATGCTTACAAAACGTTGGCGCATTACAATCCGGCACAATTTTGTTTCAAATCTATTACTGCAGCTGCTTTCTCGATGCCTAACGAATCTTGCGAATGCTTTGCTGAATTTGTGAACTCTTGCTACATGGCTCGAAAAGCAGAATGTACATTTCATTCACATTCTACAATTCGGGCCTTAAATCACGAAATCAAACGTTTTCCGTTTCGCACGCACGCACCTGCCAACTGGACAGGTGCGTGCGTGCGAACACAACATTGGCGCAACTATCCGTCATAATTTTGGTTTCAAATCTATTATTGCAGGTGCTTTGTCGATGCTTTATGAACCTTGCAAGTGCTTTGTTGAGTTTGTGAACTCTTGCTATGTGGCTCGAACCACTGAGTAAACATTTCGCTCAAATTTACAACTCGTTCCACACATCGCAAATTCGTGTTGTTTTTTTTTATTTTCTCACGCACGCAGTGGCCAACTGCACGCTTACAGAACGTTGGCGAAATAATATCCGGCACAATTTTGGTTTTAATTCTATTACTGCAGCAGCTTTCTCGATGCTTAATGAATTTTGTGACTGCTTTGTTGAGTTTGTGAACGCCTGCTATGTGATTCGAATGGCAAAATGAACATTTTCTTCGCCTTCTACAATTCGTTCTCTCATAATAGTAGATAACATGTTTTTTTTTTTCGCACACACGCACCAGCCAGCTGGACGCTTCCAGAACGTTAGCGCAATGATATTCGGCACAATTCTGGTTTCAAACCTATTATTGCAGCTGCTTTCTCGATGCTTTATAAACCTTGCGATTGCATTGCTGAGATTGCGAATTCCTGCTATGTGTTTCGCTTTGAAATCTATGATTGCAGCTGCTCTCAATGGTTTATTAACCTTGCCAGTGATTTGCTAAGGTAACGAAATCTTGCTATATGGTTCGAATAGCAGAAGAAATACTTCATTCGCATGTTATTTACGTTCCGCACATCATGATATCGCGTGTTTTTCCTTTCGTACGCATGCAGCTTCGAACTGGACATTTACAGAATGTTGGCGCAATAATATCAGGCTTAGTTTCGATTCGAGTTTATTATTGCCGCTACTTTCTCGTTGATTTATGAACATTGGGAGTGCTTTGCAGAGTTTGTTAACTCCAGCTATGCGGCTCGAATATCTGAATGAAAATTTTATTCACAATCTACAATTCGTTCCACAAATCACGAGATCACGTTTTTTTTTCTTTTCGCACGAACGAAGCCGCCAAATCCACGCAACAGAACTTTGGCGCAATACTATATCCGGTATAGTTTGTTTCAAATCTATTACTATTGCTGCTGTTTCAATGCTTCAGGAACCCTGCGAGTGTTTTGCTGATTTTTCGATCTCCTGCTATGTGGTTCGAATTGCAGAATGAACATTTCATTCACATTGAACAAATCGTTCCATCTCGCTGGTTGGTTGCAATTTACAGAAAATGCTTCATAGGACAACGATTATTCTGAAGAGCTCTGCGTAGATGAAATCAATGAGAAATTCACTGCATGCATAATATCTGCTATAGCAATATATATTCTTCAAACATAAGAAATTGTACAAAGACACAAATTTGGAAGACAGAAGACTGCACACTAGCAAAAAACAGCAGAGTAAAGCCTGGGGCGCTCTCCGCAGGCAACAGACGGCAGAAATTTTTCTAAGCTATAAGAAGGCAAAGGCAGGGTGAGGTACATTCGGAGCAAAGAAGAAAAAGAATCGTGGCAAGAATATGTTTTATCCTTAAACAGTTCCATATCCTGAAAGAAAATGTAGGAAAAAGTTCATAAATTTAGTGGTAACTATACTCCATGCACATATTTCCAATGTTGACAGCACCTGGTACACCAGCATCATTAGAAGGACAGGCACACATTATGAGTAAATTTTTTTATGAAGCCAATTTCATCTAACTATACTGACACATTCCAAAGACGCAAAACAATAAAAAAATCGAAAGCTACCTTCGGGAGCTGGCGAACATGCGTATTACAAGCAGCGTTTTGCAATGCAGGAAATGGAGTGCTAAGCCCTGGTAAGTACACTGCACCAGACCCCGATAACATGCATTACGCAATGCCTGCTCATCTTTTTGAAGCTGCCATAAGCATTGTTGAAACGTTTTAGCAAATTGGGGATAACTAAGAAACTGCCAGCAATATGGAAAGAAGCCGTGTTGTTGCCTTTACTGAAAGCCAAAAAACCACCTACAAGCGCAAGCAGTTATATACCAATAGCCCTTATCAGTTGTATTGAAAAATAATTTGAAAGCATCGTAAATATCAGGCTAACCTTTGTTCTTGAAAACCGTAAACTTCTGGGTACACATTGTGTGGTTTTAGAAAAGCATACGCAACAAGTGATCATCTTGTCCGCTTAGAAAACAGAATCCGGGAGGCCTTCATCCAAAGGCAACATTGTGCCAGGGTCTACTTCGACCTAGAGAAGGCCAACGATTCCTCGTGGATGTTTGGCATCCACCGTGACCTAGCAGATCTAGATATCCGCAGCGGTTGCTTAAGTGTTTGAGCGCCTTTCAAGGTGACTCACAGTTGTTCTCGGGGAAATTTACTCCATGACATTCATCCAAGAAAATGGCGTCCCCCAGGGATGCATCCTAAGCCCAACGCTTTTCATAATAAAAATGAATCTCTCACAAAAGCGATCCTCAAATCTATAATGTATTTCGTGTATGTAGATGACCGTCAGATAGCATGCACTTCCTCCAGCGTATCAACCTGTGAGCGACAAATACACTAGCCGTTCTGTTAGCACTAAAACGAGGCTTACAACTAGAACGTAAATTGCACTTGAACCAAACTGCACTACCTGGTAAACAAGATCACAACGTTTGTTCATCACTTTTGACAACAAACTTACATTTTACCACATATAATCAACCTAAAGACGAAATATGCCCAAGCACATGATGTCTCAAATATTTCGCAAAAAAACCCTGGGGCTCTGATCGAGCGCACCTTCTACAGATGTGACACTTCAATGGCTTTAGATTATGGGTGCATAGTCTACGGCTCAGCAAGATCATCCAACATGAAACGACTTGTCCTGTTCATAATCTTGATCAGCGTTTATCATCCGGAGCGTACAGCACATTCCCTGTACCCAGTCTTTATGTAGAATTCATTTCATTAGATTTTTATTTTTTTTTATTTTAAATAATCACAACAAAACCAGCAACAATCAGCCGTCTCTAGAGGATCGCAGAACTGCATTGATGAGCACATATGCCTCAAGTATCCTTTCTCTCCCTAAACATTTCTGCTACTCCATTGTCACCAAATGCCCATCTAACACTTTATCCTGCAACAAACTCATTTTATCAGGTCTTTGGTGTTGTGTTTCGAAGTAAATGTAAAAAGTGCAGTACTGGACTCTCTCCTTAACATTGCTTTAAAAAACGACCCAGTCATGGTACATCCTCCCTGATGTATTTGGCTTCTAACCACGATGGAAGAGAGGTGCTCCGACGACGCTACAGCGCTGCAGCGAGCGCGCGGCCGCTTAGTGCGACCGAAAGAGAGGGCAGCCGCTAGGGGCATCACGTGTTCTGGGGGCCATCCTCTCCGCCGGTTCTGCTAGCGTGCCTATGAAGCACCGGCGCGCGCGCTTATAATTTCGCACTTAAACCAGCATTAAAAGGTCCCAATTTTTAGATATTTATTTTGCGATATTTACATCCCAACTTCTGAGCAGATAGAAACTTTCGTTACGCTGACTAAACAATAACTGCATTTCCGAGCAAACAGAGACGCGTCGTCTGCTCGAGCAGACGACACGCTGCGCTCGCCGCTCCGGTGCACGCACCGGGAGCGCTTCTAGCGGATTGTTGTCGCGTCTGGGCAATTAAAGAGGAGCTCCATGACATCATGCCGCCAGTGAAATGCCTCTTGGGTAGCCGTTCAACGCATGCGAAATGGCTATTCTATCCGCCCCTTCTTCGCATCGCAACCAGACGCCGATTACATGGAGGTGAAGGAAGCAAGCTTAAAGCTTTGTCGGGGAGGTTCGAGCATCTGCTTCATCCTCGCGGGCGCGACAACCGTTGTCACACGAGAAACTGCGCTGCGCCAGATGGCATCAGGATGAACGTGGCGCTCCAGTGGCAAAGTAAAGCATCGAACACAAAAAAGCAAAGCTATCTGTAGCCGGATGAGCGTGTCTATCTCAGACGACGGCATCCACACGGTCAAACTGGTGCTTTTTCCGCGCGTTCGGTCTGCGGTTCACACTTCATGCAGGCATGCATAGCCTGGACTGCATGAAAGAAACAAAGAAACTGTGCACAGGAATGAAGGTAATGTGCGTCGTCGAATGAATAAATAAATGATTGCAGCCAAGAAGCATTCTGTTTTAATGAGGCAATTCTCCATGGCCTTAACAATTTCTTCATTTCACTAGTAATATTTGGAATACGTTGCTAGCTCATGGAACATTATCGTATTTGGCGCAGTCCGTGTTTTGGTGAAGGTAAGGCTCGAAAAACATCTCTGTGCTGCCCGATGCCACAAACGCATCAGGAACACCACGCGTAAAAATTTCTGAATCATTCACTACGGTGTCTGCCAGATAATTTGCAACGCCAAGACATAAATGACAAAATACAATATTATGCTACAGTTGAAAAACAGTGTGCGATTCACAGATGTCGTAGAATCTTGAATCCTGCGTCAGTGCGCTGAGACTTGCGCAAGGGCGTTATTGGAGCGGCCGTAATTACTAGCGCGACGAAATTGTGCAATATCTGTTTTCAATGAATTTTAAATCTGAAGCAAAAGAGAATAGGGGACAAAGTTTAAGAAATATAAGAAAAATAATTTGTCTTCAGAAATTTTCATTGCTCGCTATTTTCTAGAAATTAGCGCGATCGTACATCTGCATTTTGAAACGTTATATATATATATATATATATATATATATATATATATATATATATAATATATATATATATATATATATATATATATATATATATATATATATATATATATATATATATATATATATTGTGAGCCTTCTGTGGACCTTCTTTCATTTGTACATGCCATCATCATCTTCTTTCATTTGTACATACCATCATCATCGTCCCGCGGCGCCGGCTCCGGCGCGTGCCTGGGTTCGTGATCGGATTAAAACGCTAGACAAGGCTTCGCTGTCCTTGTCGTCACTACCTCGCCGTCTCGACCTAGCCTTCTTCCACAATATATATATATAAGCTTTCGCAGTTTGATAAATAAATATGCTGAGAACATAGTGTGGAAGTATTGCCGCTCTATCACAAACGTTGTTTTGAGACAAAGGCCCGCAAAATAGTCAAGAGTTTATTTCCTGGGCCGATTTCGCCCCGCAGCGGTAGTGCCGTTGTTAAGATGTCCGACTGCCGACGACTGCGTTTCGATTGAGGCGAAAAGAAGAGGCGCCCGTGTGCTGTGCGATGTCAGTGCATGTTAAAGATACCCGGGTGGTCGAAATTACTCCTTAGCCCTCCCCTGCGGCACCTTTTTCTCCCTTTTGCGCGTTCACTCCCACACTCCTTCCTTCCCTTAAAGCGCGGGGCAGGTGTCCACAGAACATTTGTGACAGATACTGCGCCTTTCCTTTCCTGTGAAACAATTATTATAGTTTACGAGATTTCACAAAAACAGAGTAGGTGTTTCTTACAAATCTGGTAGAAAGGAGTAGCCGGAACCGCTATGCGGCACGAACTTCTTTATTGTTCATGTAAATAAAAACAATCTACACTTCCCAAGAAATCAAAGTTATCTGAATACAACAAATGCATGCGTATTTTTTGTGAGACCATTTTCAGCTACCTAACTTTATTATAATTTCTGTAATCAATGTAATCAATAACCAAAGTTGTCAAAAACAACAGAGAGCATAAGCGCGGCACTCCACACCTTCGTTATTATTAATTTCCTATGTCCCGAAAAAAAATTTGGCAGCCCAACCAATTGCAGATATCTTCTTTCCAGTCATCGGGCAAAAGTATACAATTTATAAGGTCGGCCGACCATCCTTTGTTTGACCTTACATGGAATCCCCCTATAGCACCCTACCTTCAAATTGTGCTGTAATGTACGACACGCACGTGTGTTGGCAATAAAAAGAAATGCGAACGAAATGGCCCCGCTGTTGAAATTTCTTGCGTCATGCTTACATTTGGGTTGCAGAAAAAGTCTTCTACAATCGTCTGTAATGCAATAAATCAGGACATTAGCGTGTTTTGCTATCAACCGGAAAAAAGAACGGCGAGAAGAAATTCAAACAGCGGAGTGCACGAACGTAACTGTGTTCGTTTTTTTTTTTTTTTCAGCGCGACAGTACCTGAAACTTTGCACATGTTGGCAGCTGTGAAGGTTCACATAGTCATCTTGCACTCCTTTGGTTGCTCTTTACGCGCCGCTCACAGGAGTGCTTTAAGGAAATATTGTATTACTCATGTTTGTCGTAAACCGCAGAGCTGCATATCAATTAAGAAATCATTCATGCGGCTCCGAGTCGAATTATAACCTATAAAATGGGCAGAAATGTAAAGGTACATAATTCCAACCAAACCAAAAATTGTTTCAAGCAGGCGAACGCCCCTATGTGTCAAAAACAAGTGCCCGTCCTAGGCGTGCCCATAGAAACGCCAGCGAAACGAGCGACGAGTCAGGCCCCCAGTAGCGGTGCTGCCCCTGGCGGCCGCGTCATGCGTAAAAGTCACACTAAGCGGCCGCTCCTCGCGGCACCGTCGGAGCCCCTCTCTTTCTTCCATCGTGCTTCTAACACATTTACACAAAAAACAAACACCACATGAGCACATACTACAAGACGTTTTTGCAATCCAAGAAATATATCGTAGCTACAGTGAATTTTATACAGATTGCTCAAAAGCAGAAAGAATAGAATTGGCAGTAGTTCAGAATAAAAGTGAAAAAATGGTAAGTCTGCCGCAGTGCGCTTCAATATTCACTGCTGTGTGTTACTCTGTCTGTTGCGGTAGAACAGATAGTCAAAAAGAAAATCAAGAACAGCGTTTATTTATACTGATTCTTTGAGCCTGATCACAGCCGTAAAAGCAAAAAACACTCAGGAACCTTTGTTAGGAAGCATCATTAATAATGTAGTTAAAATCACATCTTAGGAACATGACATTCGGTTAAGCTGGCTCTTCAGGAGTATTGGGATGGATGATAAAGAAACAGTTGATCTATGTGCAGCGGAAGCCCAACGCGGAGAAACAAAACATGCATACATAAAAAATTGAGAAAGATGGCAGGCTGCATGGAGAGATTAAGAAAACAATAAATTGCATACTGTAAAGCCCTTTGTAGCAGAATGGAAGTCAAGTAGACACCAGGAACATTTTATCGAAGGAGGAGGCGGAAGATGAGAAGGAAAGGCAGGGAGGTTAACCCGTAAAAGAAACTGGTTTCCTACCCTGCACAGGGGGAAAGGGGTGAGTGGATATAAAAGTTGTAAGAGAGGGATGGGGGAAGTTAGTACAGTCACATCACAGACATGTCACATCACATCACGTCACAGTCATATCACGTAACATAACAGCAAACTCATAGTCTTTCGATTAGGCCTGTGCTTCTCATAAAGCGTGGCAGTGCCTGGGAGGCCTTCACTGCACCGATCGCCGTGGCCAGGGACCTAAGATCTTAATCTCAGTCAATGGGCGTCCATCTAGATGCTCCAGCGTACGGCAAAGACAGTCTTTCCTCACTGTATATGGGGTACTCACAAAGAATGTGGCCTATAGACCAACACCGATCTGTGACGTAAGCACGATGCGGTGGCGCTTCTATCGCCAGCGTGGTCCGACTGGGGGTGAAAAATAGGCTTAGCGCCCATAGGAATACATGGAAGCGAAATATTCCAAAGCAGTTTTCTAATTTCACGGGTCATCTGTGATGTCGTTATTCGGTACAGAGCAACCATGGACGACCTAGAACCGATCACGAAAGTATCAAATCTCATTAACGAGGCGAAGTATTTTTAAAACACCGCGAAACGTATACGGGTGCGAGTTCGGAGGGCAACCCATAGAAACACATGTAAACACAACTTACCGCAACAATTTACTCGGTTGAGCAACCCTTCTCATTTTTGTGAACGTCTTATATCACGCCGTGACATCATGTTGCATGACACACTACATTCCCTTGCAAGTACTGCAAGTCTGACGAATTGCGGGACAGTTCACAGCACGATAAACTGAACGCGCACAGTTGCAGACGGCAATGCGCCACCGGCGCTGTCACTAGCAGACGCTCCGGAGCTGGAGGCGGCCGCGGTGGGTATCGCCAGATACGCTGTCTGCTGCAATGCGCGAATCTCGTTCGGTTCATATTGTCGTATGGCGTTTGACAACATGCTTTTTAAATGTAATTCTGTCTAACATGTATCACTGGAGCGACAGTATTATCAAGCTTGTTTACCCTAAGCGGCAGCATATCAGACTGTAAGCAAAACCGCGTGATTCGCTACACCCAGCTTGCCTTTTGGCGGTGTCTGGATTCATAACGCAGGTTATTCGGGGAGTTTTAAAAGTACACTGCTCCGTAATGACGCACCCTACTTAATCACACACTTCTTCAAAGCGCTGGTCAACGTTTAACGACCGGCCACCACTTCTGATGCTCTGTGAAATGAGAAAAATATTCCGGTAAGTTGTGTTTACATGTATTTCTACGGGTCGCGCTCCCAACTTGCACACCCATACGTTTCGCGGTATTTTAAAAATACTTCGCCTCGTTAATGAGATTTCATACTTTCGTGATCTGTTCTAGGATGTTCATAGATTCTTTGCACTGAACAACGACATCACAGGTGCCCTGTGAAATGAGAAAACCGCTTAGAAATATTTCGGTTCCATGTATTCCTATGGACGCTAACCCTATTTTTCACCCCCAGTCGGCTGCGACGCCGCGAGCGCCCCCTTTGTTTGTAAACACAGTGTTGGTGTATAGACTCGTCGCACCCACAGTTTGTACATGCAGGACTGTTTGTCATGCCTATCATAAAAGAATACGAGTTTGTGAATGCTACAACAAACCACAGGCGGCACAGCAAAGTTTCTTCGCGTCGGGGTAGGCCAGGTGGAAGCCAGAGCTTCAGGTCAGGGTCCAGGGATTTTAAGCGGTAGTTCGCAAACTGGCTAGAATTCCATAAGGAGAGCGCGCGTTCCCGCGCAAGTGCGCGAAGCCTGCCCGCTGCGTCTGCCGTGGAAAAGGGAATCAACACACAGCCGCCGTCTTGGTGGGCTGTTCGTGCGACCCCGTCCGCCCGAAGATTGCCCGTATGCCGCTGTGTCCTGGAAGCCATTGGAAGATGATGTCATGTCCTCCATTAATTACACAATGATGAATTTGCCGCATTTCCGCAACGAGTTGTTCATGGGCTGCACTGCGTAAAGCCGCTTTTAGGGCTTACAGGGCTGCTTTTGAATCTGTGAAAATAGACCACGTGTGCTGTGCGATGTCAGCGCACGTTAAAGATCCCCAGGTGGTCGAAATTACTCCGTAGCCCTCCACTACGGCTCTCCCTTCTCTCCTTCTACTTTAACTCCCACCTTCATCCCTTCCCTTACGGCGCGGTTCAGGTGTCCACATAGCAAGTGTGACAGATACTGCACCTTTCCCTTGCTGTGAACCAATTATTATTATTAACAGACCACCGCTGAGGGCTCTGCTGACCGATATGCCTAATTGCAACACAAAGAGCGGTTAGCTCTGTAGCTGTTGAAGAAGTCTGGTGAATTGTCCTAACTTTCATTTCTGTATTAATTGAGGGTATGACCATGGAGCCTGAAGAACTCACGGAATTCACTGAACCATTGGTATCGACGTTGCAAACGATTTGCATGGTGCTCATGGAAGTATTCAAGAGTGATTTGTTTTAGTTCTGTCGGCGACAGCTCGACCGCCTTCCTGATGCCGGGTATTGAAAGAAACACGTGTTGGTTATGCGGGCTTTATAGTGAAAAGGACGGTCTAGATGCGGGAGTAAACTGGGACGGCAAAATAGCGCGATGCGCATCAACGGTCTCTGTAAATGATGTACGCGGCCTTGTAATAGAAAGGCTGGCCAAATGATGACAAGTAACCCGGGAGATGCGTCGGAAATGTGCCCTCAGGACGTCAACTGTTAAGTAGATAAATATGGGATGCTCCTGTGCAATTAAAATGGTAGCAGCCGTAGAGACAGATTTCGGCAAAGCCAGACAGGTTCGCAGAGCTTGAGCTTGAACGCTGTGTAGAATTCCTAAGTTGGTTTTCCAGATATTTCCAAGTGCAGGTAAGCTGTACCGAGGAACTCCCATAAATAATGCACGGTATAGTTGGAGCATCGACCGCACGGACGCTCCCCATTACTTTCCTTCAATAAAGGCAAGTACGTGAGCAATTGCTGCCAGCCTCTTTTTCAAGAACGAAATATGGGGAGTCCACGAAAGATTTCGGTCGATGATCACTCCCAGAGAGCGATGGCTGCTTTCGTAGGGTATTGCTTTACCATCAATGCGTACGGTGTAAGGTGACATATTCTTGCATGTAAATGCAACTAGCGAACCCTTTTCAGTTGATATCTGTAGACCTTGCAGGTGGAGGTAGGCCGCAACTATACTAGCCGCCTTTTGAAGCCTCGCTCTAACCTGTGGGCGCATAACGCCTGATGCCCAGATGCAGATGTCGTCTGAATATATTGTAAGGTAACGCTAAGGTCGGACTTGGGAGATCAGGCTTTATTGCAGACCTGAAGCCTTGGTCGCACACTGCTTCGTACTACAGCCGCTACCTTGCCCTGCTGCTCCTTTTGCCGTTGTTGGCATAGACTTATACGGGCCACTTCCATTGTCCGCACGAGGTAATCGCTGGATCGTCATTGCCGTCGACCACCTAACACGCTACGCTGAGACCGCTGCCCTGCCTAATGGCTCAGCACATGAGGTCGCGACCTTCTTTTTGGAATCGCTCGTACTGCGCCATGGGGACCCTCAAGCGCTTCTCAGCGATCGTGGTCGGACATTTCTGTCGACGATTGTAGCCGAAGTTATTGGGGCCTCAACCACACATCACAAATTGACCTCCAGCTATCACCCGCAGACCAATGGGTTGACTGAACGGTTCCACCGCACGCTTTCTGACATGTTGTCTATGTACGTCGACCAGGACCACCGAAACTGGGACGTAATACTTCCTTTTGTTACGTTCGCCTACAATACGGCTGTACAGCGGACTACAGGTTGCACCCCGTTTTTCCTCGTCTACGCCGTTCTCCCGCTACCTTTCTTCACGCCTCTTTCCTTTCTACACATGCCAGTTCCTCATCCTCTCTTCCTGACCAGTTCCTTTCCCGAGTGGCCAAATCTCGCCGGCTTGCTCGCGTCAACACGGAAGCTAGCCAGGAAGACCGCAAGTCCCGCTATGATGCAACCCATCGCCAAGTTTCGTTCCGTCCCGGCGACGAGGTGTTACTTTGGACCCCATTACGCACTCCTGGCCTTTGTGACAAGTTACGGCACCGTTACATTGGTATTTACACAGTTCTTGCAAAAACCTCACCGGTCAACTATCGCGTCTCCCCTGTTTACCCTCCACCGGACTGTCGTTACTGTGGCACTGAAGTTGTCCACGTTTCACGTATGAAACCTTTTATTCGGCGCAATCCTGCGGACTAATTGCGGCCAGGCTGGCCGCTTCAACTGCGCGGGCGAAATAGTGTGAGCACTGTGTGGCGCTTCTTCTCCAACACGGCTGAACCTGCTGCTTCATCTTCATCCTGCTCCCTCTTGTAGATACCCATCGTCATCGCGGAGTGTGTTTGGCTGCAGTGTGCGATCAAGGCTTCAGGTCTGCAATAAAGCCTGATCTCCCAAGTCCGACTTTCGCGTTACCTTACAATATTGACAGTTGCGCCGACTGTGGTATTAGGTCGACAAGCCCCACAAGTGTAAGATTGAAAAGCAGTGGGCTTAGCTAGCCGCCCTATGGGACTCCCCGTGAAGTGCAATGAGATGTTCGGCCATCCTCAGTCTGCATAAAGTGAGATCTGTTGAATAAATAACTTTGTATCCAGTAAAAAACACGACCGCCAAGCTAGGAAGCTTCCAGAGCGTCCAAAATGGCCTGGTGAGTGACGTTGCCATATGCGCTCTTTATATCCAGGAACAACGCCGCGGGCAAGCACTTCAAAATTTTTTGGCGTTGTAGAGATGATACCAGATCCACCACATTGTCAATTGAAGAGCGTCCACGTCGAACCCCTGACATTATATCCGGATATATGCGGTAGCGCTCCAAGTACCACTCAATACGTGTAAGCAGCCTTCTTTCCAGTACTTTACTAAAGCAACTAGTAAGTGTATTTGGGCGATATGATGTCAAGTCCAAAGGGAATTTGACAGATTTCAGGAGCGGAACTAAACGACTGCACTTCTACTCGTCTGGAACTGTACCCTCACTCCATGTTTTGTCGTAATATTCCAAAACCGCTTGCCTAGCTTCTAGTCCAAGGTTTCCAAGAGCCGTGTATGTTACACCGTCGAGACCCGGCGATGAGGATCGTCTGCAAGACGCCAGCGCAGCGTCAAGTTCCTCCACGGAGAAGGCAAGGTCCATTCGTGAATCCCGTGAAGCTGGAACATCGTTGAAATGTAGCGTTGCCATTGGAGTCGATTGGTCTGCTACCCTAGCGCAGAAATCTGCTACCTCGACCTCACCACGTCTTTGGTAGAGTGCGAGAGATTTGAATAGGTAGAGCTTTTAGGGGATGTTCGGAGACCACGAACGACCTTCCAGATGCGTGATAAAGGCTTGCGGGGTCAGCGTTTCACAGAATGACCGCCAAAGTTTGGCCTGGAGGGCTTGAATTCGGCGCTGAATTTTCTTTTGCATGCGTCTCACATCTCTCAGGTCGAGGCGCAATTTCGTACGCTCTGCCCTCCGTCGCAATGTTCGCAGGCGCTGTAATTCCGTATCAGACTTTGTGTAGGTAAGCATTGAGGTGAAGAAAGACGTCGCGTTTATTATGGTCTCCTTAATTTTCTTTTTAATACCTGAAGAGAGCCCTGCTGTGTAAGCATCTTCCATGAGTGCTTGAAATGCCGACCAATCGATGTGTCGCATTCGTGCGACAGACGTGGATGTAGAAAGGCCATTAATGATCACATATGTAGGAATGTGGTCACTTCCCTGTATTTCTATATCTACAAACCATTGGACATTGCTGGTAAGGGCATCGAGACAAGAAAGCTAAATCAAGACAGCTGCTGTAAGTGGCCTCTCGAATAAAGGTCGGTGTACCGTCATTAAGACACTGCAGGTCATGATCAGAGGTGAAGGACACAAGCATTCTTCCCTTGAGGTTCATTAGAGCACTTCCCCACATAATGCGGTGAGCGTTAAAGTCTCCTATGATGATCCAAGGGCCAGATGTAATCACCATCAAGGCGCTCTACCGTGTGGCGTCAAAACGACTTGATGGCGACATATACGCGCCCACTAGTGCAAACGTGAGATTGCGCTTCTTCACTGTCAGGCAAACGTACTGTTTACTGTTGCTGGGAAAAAACCGGATGGATTACATATGTGAGTTCTGCCGAATATAAATTATGACCTTGCTGTTTCCCTGGTGCGTTGGAGATGCAAATGCCTGGTAGCCTGACCGTCGCAAGGTCTTTATTACATTCGGCTCACAAATATCAAGGATGGGGATGCGATCTGCATGAACATATTGTCGAATATCTGCAATTCGGGACTGAAGCCCACGGTAATTCCATTGAAAAATAGAGGCGTCCTTGAGTTTTTTTACTAATGTAATGCTGGGGGAGTCATTGTGTCTGCTACTGTAGAGCCGCTAGAGCTGGTGTTAGCACATCCAGAACCTGTAGCGCACTCTGTGCTGCTGGCATGTGCAGGCTAGATAGCATAGCGCAGATTGCATTCATCATGGACGTAAGAATGGAATTACCTGTAGGTCTTGGCCATATCCCACATCCTGACTTTTTTCTAGTTCGGCAGTAGGTGCAGGACATTCGGTTCGCGGCTATTTGCTTGGTCCAGCGGACGTGGAAGGTTGTGGTAGCGGTGCCCAGTTAATGTCTGAGGCAGCACCTCCAGAGTCATAGCCCGTCGAGGTCCCTTGATTTAAAACTGTAGGCATAGGAGTAAGACAAGATGCAGGAGTGCTCTTGGCTTTGCTATCAAAATTAACTGCTTTCTTCGATGATCTTCGGCGACGCGAAAAACGCCGTCGCACCTTAGCAGCGGGCTCTCTGTATGTAGATTGATCACGCATCATTTGCTTCAGCACTGCCCGTTCTGTCGTTAAGCTGGGGCAGTCCTTTGAGGACGAGGCATGAGGGCCATGGCAGTCGGCGCACTTCAGAACAATCGCGCGGCAAATGTCGCCGCTATGCGACTCAGAGCATCTAGGACACAAGATGAAATTTTCTCAGACCGCACTCACGTGCCCGAGCTTCATACACTTTCTGCATTGAAGTCGCTTGGGCACGAAAGGCCGGACCGGGTGTCGGAAATGTCCAACCTTCACATGCAATAGTATGCAGTCTCCCTTGAAAGTGAGCTTTATGTATTTTGATCTCTCGAAGCGCTGCACTAGCAGTATAGAGATGCTATTTGATGCTGGTTTGATTAAGACTGGTAGATCGGTGTCAGCGATGGCCACGTCAACATCGTAGATGACGCCCGCCATAGTGCCATTGCCCTGAAGAATATGGGAGGGCACACTCATGTCGCCCAGTTTATTGATGGCGGTCAATCTCTCCAATGCAGTCCGCTCTATGACATCAATGGTAATTATGTTTTTGTAAGGATTCACTCTAACGTCTCTAATCTTTCCAAGAACGAGGCTTTCAAGGAACATAGATGTGACTCGCCAGTTAAGTTGGTTCAGATTGAGTGTTGGCATCTCTGGCATAAACAAGACAGTGTGTGTCGGAGGGCCTCGCGTAGTGATAACCGTAGACGTGCTTGATGAGCACGAATCTCTTCGTCGGTCGAGTCTTCGCTTTGCTTTCTTGCTAAGCACCGGCATGAACCTGTAGAGATCGCCAGGTAGGGCAACTGCGGCCAAATATTTTTGAGGAGAAGCTGAAGAGGTCACGACGACAGCGTCCGGCCGAGGCGAAGGTCGCGAGCGTTCCTAAGCTCTCGTGCCGGCGCTGCTTCCTTCTCTTCGGCACGGGCCGGACGCATGCCACGCGAGTCACTACAGGGCTCCTCCCCTAGATGTTTGGTCGAAGAAAAAAAAGAAAAAGGAAAAAAACTCACAGCCTAAGCAAAAGCACTGCTCAAAAAAACTATCAAGAAGGCTATACACATAAGTACATGTTAAGTTCGTGTCCATGTCGTAGTCCAAGGAGCAAGCAGATTTCTTCAATGGCTGTTGAGGAGGTCGCGGCTGAGTAAAACGTAGCGGTAGCGGGACTGTTGAGGAGGTGCGGCAGCACCTTTAATCCTCCGCTTGTCAGAACTCAAGTTGTGACTGTAAAAGTAAGGACGCTGCGCGCGTATCCAAGATCAGATGCAACTGAACAGGCTCTGTCTCTCGTGGAGGTTTGGTACGCTGAGTCGCTTCCACCTGCTGCAAAGGTCGGCTGACAACGACTGATTTTGAATGGATCGGGCTAATTGTGGTAAGTTCACCAGGGTGTCGGTGGTGCATGAGACAGCGCTGAAGGCAGGCTTTGCGCTAACAACGAACTGGCCGAATGGATGCTGCAAAGCACTGCGGCGAGCCAGTTTTGGGGAGGGAACGTGACGAAGAGCTATGTACCGTCCTAAGCATGCAGCACGAGAGGGCAAAATTAACCGTGATGAAGACAGTGGCTGTGGGCTGCGATGTACGTACGCACGGGTCACTTGCGGTAGGCATAAGCTGGCATGTTGTTGCTGCCTGATAGGGGCTTGAAAAAGCGGAAGGTGCACAACAAGTGCAAAATGAGTGGTCATAGGCTCTGTGACACGAACCAGAGATGTTGCGTCGCTTAGCGCATGGTGTTCGAGCGAGGTGGCTGCGAAGCCCACTGATGCGCAATCGCAATGGAGGGCGATTGCAGAAGATGAGCAGGACGCTTGGTGCGAGAAATCGAGGCACGTGCTGACGTCCGGTGCAGCAGCCTCACACGACTCGCATGCCAGCACTTGAATGACGCCAAAGCTTGCCACTTGCATAATGGGAGTTTGTGTGACGGCACAGGAGGACTGAACAGCTGAGGCTGCGCTTACTGTGTCCTAGACGATAGATACGTGTGGGAGAGTAGCCGGGCCGGATGCGCTAGGCGGGAGTGACAGGGAGCTGGCCGGAGCCAGCTGCGGCGTGCTGTGCCCCGAGTATGCAGCCGTAGACGAGAGCGATGCTGGTGAGGTTGCGGATGCTGGCAGCAGCGAAAGCGGGTCTACTGCGTCATAGAGCGGCAGCGGGCAGTAGCTTTCGCTGAAGTACGCCAGGACGGCAGCACGCAGCTCATCGTATGCCGGCAACTCGAGGTAGGGCAGGCAAGTCGGCAGAGGATGTCAGGTGGTAAGATTTCGGAGAGGACTGCGTGCTTCAACTGCTGGATGGTGATGCAGTTCTGGTACATCGCAGCCTCCAGTTGAGCGAACCACTCGCCGACGCCTGCAGGCCGGAACATCGAAAGCGGCGGGTCGAAAGTCGGGCCTTGGCAATATGTCATTCTAGGACACCACCGGGGTGAAGGCATGGTTCTCCGGGTCACCACAAATGTAGAAATCGCCCGGAAGGGGCGACCGCGGCCACATTTTTTTTAGGTGAAGCTGAAGAGGTGACGACGGCAGCGTCCGGCCGAGGCGAAGGTCGCGAGTGTTCCTAAGCTCTCGTGCCGGCGCTGATTCCTTCTCTTCGGCACGTGCCGGACGCATGCCACGCGAGTCGCTACAAATCCATCGTCGTCGGCCGAAGAGCCAACATTAGCAGGTGAGTACAGCCCGGTAGTCTGGCTGCTTGTGTCACTCGAGTTGTAGAGGCGCTTCCTCTGGGGCGACCGCTGCTGACGCACCGGGTTCCACAGGAGGCCCATGGGTCTCGAGGGCGAAAAAGTTATCGGCACCTCCCTGTTATGTCACAAATTCCAAAAAAGAGCGGAGAAGGGAACGCAGCGTTCTGGTAAAGCACAACTTCTTTCCGTTTTAAGGAAGTAATTTTATGTCGCTTATGCATCGGACACTCACATCTCACCCACAAATGCTTTCTAACAAAACCAGACAAGCGGCTCTGCGAAAGGAGCGGTGATGAACTCACAGTTAACCATATCCCGATTGCCTGTTCAGAACTAGACATAAGAAAAAAGCATTTGATATTGTTTAATAAAGAAGACTTCCTATTACAACCCATGCTCAATTAGTTGAACAAGCACTTCTTGATTCTGCACAAATTTTTAGGATCCTCAAAGACGCTAACAATTTAAATAAAATATAATAACCAAGATATACCATTTTCAACTTCTGTCCTCAGTTTTAACCTTGTTTTTGGCGCAGCATAGTCTGTCACTTTTGCGCCATAAAACCCAATATCCGTAAATACCTAACAATTTGTTCCACACATCACGAGATCAAGTTTTTTTTTTCTTTTCGCAAGCACACACCTGCCAACTGGACGCTTACATAACGTTGGCGCAATACTATCCGTCATAATTTTGGTTTCAAATATAATATTGCATATGCTTTCTCGATGCTTTATGAACATTGCGAGTGTTTTGCTATGTTTGTGAACTCCTGCCTTGTGGCTCGAACAACTTAGTGAATATTTGATTCACATTCTACAATTCGTTCCACACATCACGAGGTCACATGTTCTTTTCTTCTTTTCGCCCGCCCGCAGCTGCCGACTGCATGCTTACAGAACGTGGGTGCAGTACTATCCGGCATAGTTTTGGTTTTAAATCTCTTATTGCAGCTGCTTTGTAGATGCTTCATGAACCTTGCGAGTGCTTAGCTGAGTTTTGGAGCTCTGCTATGTGGCTCGAACGGCAAAATGAACAATCCCTTCACATTCTAAAAATTCGCTACCGTTTCGGTAATTGGTCGCTATTTAGGGAAAAAGCTTCATTGGACAAAGAGTATTTTGAAGACCTCAGTGTAGATGAAATCATTGAGAACTTTAGTGCATGCGCATTATCAGCTGGCGCAATAGCTATTCCTCAAACATTAGGACTTGTACAAAGACACCAATTATTGTGTACACAAAACTGCACACTAGCCAAAAACACAGCGAAGTAAAGCGTGAGGCGCTCTCGGCAGGCAACCCATTGCATTCGGAGGAAAGAAGAAAAAGAATCGTGGCAAGAATGTGACTTATTCATAAATAGTTCTATATCCTTTAGAAAAGCGTGCTCAACAAGTGATTATCTTGTCCGCTTAGAAATCACAATTCTGCAGGCATTCATCTTTAGGCAACATTGTCTCGGGGACTTCGTCAACGTGAAGAAGGCCTACAATACCAAGTGAAAGTTTTGCATCCTCAGTTCCCTAGCGAACGTAGTTATTCACAGCGGATGGTGAACTGTTTGAGCGCCTTACTAGCTAACTGTACATTCATAGTTCATTTAGGCGCAACTTACTCCATGACATTCATCCAAGAAAATGGCGTACCCCAGGGATGCATGTTATGTCCAACGCTTTTCATAATACAAGTGAATTCTGTAGCGAAATTTATCCCCAAATCTTTATTGTATTCTGTTTTTGTAGATGACCTTCATATAGCATGTATTTCCTCCGGCGTATCAACCTGGGAGCAACAAACACAGGTAAACCAAGCTCTCTGCTTGGGCACAGAAAAATGGATTCAAGTTATCCACACAATAACAGTAGCGGTTCTTCTGAATAAAACGAGATTTACAAATAGAACCTAAATTGCACCTCAACCAAACTACAATATCTGTTAAACAAGAGCACAAATTTTCTGGCACTACTTTGGTTAAGAAGCTTATTATATTTACCACATATAATCAACCTAAATAAGAAACTTGCCCAACCACTTAAAGTCTTAAGACTTCTCGTAAAAAAACGCTGGTGCTCTGATCGAACATGTCATTTACCGATCTACCGCTCTGTGGTGCGCTTTAAATTAGATTATGGGTGCATAGTGTAGAGCTCAGCAAGATCATCCTGCTTGAAACGACTCTATCCTGTTCATAATCTTTGTCTGCGTTTATCATCTGGAGCGTACAGAACATCCCTTGTACCCAGTCTTTTTGTAGAATTAAATGAGCCGTCTGTCGATGATCGCTGAACTGCACTGATGAGCACATACGTCTTAAATATCCGTTCTCTCCCTAAACATTTTGCTACGCCATTATCACCTAATGCCATCTAACACTTTATTCTGCAACAAATTTCATTTTAAATGCATAGTCAGCAGTACTGAACTCTCTCCCTAACATTGCTTTAGAAACGACGACCCCCTGCCACCTTGGTACCACCTGCCTGATGTATGTGACTTGTCAGTACACATTAAAACAAGAAACAAACGCCACATGACCACGCACTACAAAATGTTTTTGCACTCCAAGAGAAATTTCATACCTCCACTGAATATTATACAGATGGCTCAAAAACACAAACACAAGTAGGAATGGCAGTAGTTCAGGAGAAAAGTAAAATAAAGGTACTACTGCCGCAGTGCGCCTCAATTTTTACGGCCGTGTGTTAGGCTGTGTATGTTGCGGTAGAACAGATAGTCAAAGAGAAAATCACCAACATCGTCATCTACACTGATTCTTTCAGCCTGCTAACAGCCCGAAAAGCAAAAAACGCTCAGAAACTTCCTAGGAAACATCATTCATAACATAGTTAAAATCACATCTCAGGAACATAACATTCGGTTAAGCTGGCTCCTCTGCCATATTGGGATTGATGGTAGTGAAAAGGCTGATGCATGTGCAGCGTAAGCCCGATGCGGCGAAACAAAACAAGTGAGCGTGCCACTCGGAGATTGGTTGAAGTCATTGCACAAAAACTCGCAGATGGCAGGCTGCATGGAGATATGAAGAAGACAATAAATTGCATGCCGTAAATTCCTTCGTAGCAGAATGGAAGTGCAGTAGACACCAGGAACGCTTTAAAGAAGTACTTTTATGTCGCTTATGCATCAGACACTCTCATCTCACCCACAAATTCTTACTAAGAAAACGAGACAAGCCGCACTGCGAAAGGTGCGGCGATGACCTCACAGTTAACCTCATCCTAATTGCCTATTTAGAACTACAAGAGATAAGAAAAAACATTTTACATTGTTTTATAAAGAACACATTCCAATACGCCCCATGCTATATTTATATAATCAAGCGCTTCTTGATTCTGCACACATTTTTAAGTTCCTTATTACGCCAACATATTAAACAAACTATAAAAATAAAGATATAACATTATCAACTTCTGTCATCAGTTTTAACCTTGCGTTTGGCACGGCACAGTGCGCTTTTGCGCCATAAAACCCAATATAACTAAATAACTACCAATTCGTTCCACACTTAACGAGATCACGCTTTGTTTTTCGTTTCGCCCGCACACATCTGCCAACTGGGCGCTTACAGAACGCTGGCGCAATGCTATTCGCAACAATTTCGGATTCAAATCTATTATTGCAGCTGCTTTCTCGATGCTTTATGAGCCTTGCGAAGGCTTTCCGGAGTTTGGGATTTCCTGCATGTGGCTGGAACAGCTGAATGAACTTTTAATTCACATTCCAAAATTCTTTCCATACATCACGAAATAACGTTTCTCGTGTACACGCAGCATCTAACTGAACGTTTAAGAACGATGAGGCAGAACTATTCGATCTAGACTGGCTTCCAAGCCTAACAATTTTCAAACCGGTTCCTTCCGGATTAGTGAATAATTGACCCCTCTATCGAGTACATGAACTGCTTCGACACGGTTTTATTAGCAAAATGAATATTTCTCTCCCATTACACAGTTCACCCGAGGTACGACGAGGTCACTTTTTTGTTATTTCCCAGAGCAAATACAGCATCTGCTGCATGTACAATAGTGAGCAAAAGTGGTATACAACACTTAGCCGGTGACGGAGCTTGGAAAAACTGCATCGAGAGCAATCTAGCGACAGCGTCAGGATCAGTGATAGCGACACATGCATGTGGATAAAATGGGGCACCAGCACTATTGCCTCATTCTCATATAGGTATTGCGAGATTAACTTGGATTGCAGTTTTCTGGAGCTCCGCCCCCCGCTGAGTGTTGTATACCACTTTTGCTCATGACTGTGCACGCAACTGCCATGTGAACATTTTGAGAACGGTGATGTCGATCTAGTTTCCACCACTAGCTGTTTTCCATTGAATTGAGAACCGCTTTATTCCTTGTTTATGCATCTTAACAACATTCCGCAGAGTACGTGAAATCCTGCGACACTGCCCGATGAGCAGAACGAAAATCTGATTCAGATTGTAAGATTCAGCCCGTGTTCGACGAGATCGCATTTTCTTTTCTTTCTTGAACAAGCATCTTGCAAGTGAAAGTTTTCAAAAGACTGATGCAGAATCTGTCGCATAAACTACCCTTCGTACTTGCTAGTGCCCACCTAATTCACATTCTGGAATTCAATGCGTGTTCGACAAGTTCACACTTTTTTCAGCCCCTGTAGGTCGAAATCATCTATTTTTCATGTACACGCATCTGCCAACTGGACATTTCCTGAACGATGAGGCAGGTGTAGTCTATACAACTAGCTGTTTTCCATCGCACTCCAAACACCATTCTTCATTGTTTATGCATCTTAAGAAGGTTTCACTGAGTACGTGGAATGCTGCGACACTGCCCGAAGAGTAGAATGAAAATCTGATTCACACTGTGAAATTCATCTAGTGTTCAAAGAGATCAAAATTTATTCTCTTTCGTGCACACGCATCCTGCAAGTGAAAGTTCTCAAAAGGCTGATGCAGAAGCAGGCTGGACATACTCGCCTTCGTACCAGCGAGTGCCCACCGGATTCATATTATGCAATTCAATCCGTGTTTGACAAGTTCATGCTTCTTTGCTCTTCACGTAAAAACAGCCTCCAGTTGTACAACGTTTTTAGAAGAGTGAAACAGGACCAGTCTCTATAAAGTGGCTTTCGTATCTTGCATTGAAAAACAATTTTCTTCCTGAATAACACACCTTGAGAATGTTCGCCGAGTATGTGATCTCTTGCGATAAGTTCCGAATTGAAGAATGAGTATTTGAGTCACATTCTACTATTCAGAACTTAACGAAGAGGTCACCATCTTTTTCTTTCCGTGCACAAGTTGCAGCCAAGTGAACTTCTTCAGAACGATGATGAGAGACAATTTTCCATAAGCCTGATTTTCTACCTTACCTTTCGAACAGTTTTCTTCCTCGCCTTCTCCGGAAACACTATCCGCCCGGTGAAGGCAACATTCCGGTGCGTGTTAGGCTTGCGATGCGGAGGGCGAATAATCGTGCGGAAGGTGGACCACATTCAGTATATTGAAATTTGGTGAAGTGGATGGAGAGTTTGACAGGGGCGCTGTAATTTGACAGGTTAATCCAGCCACTGGGCGTAACACACCTTACCGACCTGTGTAGCGTGGCAGATGTTTTTCGCACAACCCCAGTACGCGTGCCGGGAGCAGATCAATACGAGAGATCCGGGAGGATAGTGACCTTCGCAATAGTGAGCGTCATAGCGACATATTTGACCTTGGGAGGAAAATAGATTGTGACAAGCAACCTGGTGGTTGGAATCGTCACGAGCAATGATATCACGGGCGTGAGTAATAATGGGACCGGCTGCGTAAAGCAAAGTGGCAAAGGGCATTAAGGGATCTCTTCCACAGTGGACATAGTATGGAGAGTGCCGAGCAGTATCATGGCGCACAGAGTTGTATGCAAAAGTTACAAATTGCTGGCGGTGAGTGTCGAATACATACATGGTATAAAAGTATGCGAGTGCGCGGTTGTGACATTCTGTAAAGCCAATTGCCCGCTGGTAATAGGCCATGGAGAATAAGGGACGAAAGGAGCATGCATTGTTTCGTAAACAACTCGGGAGGAAACCTGCGGCCATGGGCTGTAAGTAGTCCACGAGGAGTGCCATGGTGGATTATGACATCGTGGAGAGGGAAGTGCGCGACGTCAATATCGCAGCTTGTTTAAATACCGCGGGAGGTCACTTGCCGCAAGGCATAATCGATGGCCAGAGCGCGGGGGCTTCTTCCGGCGTTTAGAGAGGTCGCAAGCGTCCATAGAACCTTGGAAGTAGCGATAGTGTTCAGGTCGGAAGAAACGTCAGCTCACGGTCGTATCCGCGTAAAAGGTCACGATGACCAGCTGTGAGGGGTAGAAGCAGGCTCCCGCTTTTTGGAGAAGGCATGGGAGCAGCAAGTCTGATTTAGGAGCAGATTTGGAGTAGTAGAATTAAGATTTTGGAGTGTGTCTCGACGAGTGCAGGAGCTATTTCAGAGCACTTTAGGGCAGGCTGTTGGCGCTGTGAGTTGGATTTATTTTGGCCTCCCAATACAGCAGAAAAAATTTCTAATTTATTAAGTTTACGTGATGAACATCTGCATGACAGCTGCCTGCATTTCAGATAAAACCCGAGTAAAAACGACAATTTTTTCCGGTTCCGTAAAGTACTTAGCTTTGCGCACACTGTCGGGAAGGCTGTAAGATTGCTTCAAAGTCGTTAAACGAATCCCTCAGCGGTATTGATTGATGTCTCTGCTCTAAGCTGTCTGCTTGCGTTTCGGTGATGCTTCACCGCAGAGCATGGTCAGGCGTTGCGGCAAACCCCGCTGTGCTTCACTGTGAAACCGCGTGACTATATCGCTGGAAGCAGAATGAGGATGCATGCTTGGGACATATGAGTATGTATTAGAACAGCGTGAAGCTATCCCCGAAATAAAATAAAAATTAATAGTTACGCCCCCAAGCAGCGTACGATGCGCGCGCCTAATCGCAGCCGCAGGAGGCATGGAGTAAAAGCGAATGCAAAACTATCGAATTGAGCTTTATTTCGCAAATGGAGAACTTCCGATCGTAGTCATGCCTGCCACAGTCTATACATTGTGCGCGAAAACTAAAGTCACATGCAGATAAGGTACGGGGATGCTGTTTGGTGATTGCTGACGGAGCGTGTCATACCTCAACGTGTCGCCGGCAGCTGACACGCTTGCCTTACGCCATCCATCGTTGACATCTGTCAAGTTATACGCAAACGGACAGCAGTGATCGGCCCTTGCGACGCCGTTCACAGCGACGTTCTACGCCTAATCGCACCCGCTTTTTGGACATGTGTCCACATTAAATGGGCATCGGCCGGGACCGCGCTCCTAGATTAAATTATCCAAACCGAATAAACGAGGTTAAAAACAAGAGGATTTACTTTAACCATGAAAGAGCATAAAATTCATCCTGAAGCTACTTGGCCAGAATTATTTACGAGTACAATGGGTGTAAAATGTTTTCATCAAGTTCATGAAACAAATATAGACGAACGACAGGTGCGCGTGCTTTCGCAGCGAGTGGCCAGTGTTGCTCGACCGACGATAATCCTCGAGTTAATTTGGCATTGCAAACATGCGATAGCCAAATACCACGTAAATTGCCGTTTTGGCAAGGCTTGGCACAACAGGTCAGATTGGCAGAATAACGCAATTGGCGCAGCTCTTCGTCTCCTGAGCTGCAGAAACGTCTTGCACTTGTTCGTGGACGGCATTGCGAAGGTGCTCGGGAACACCTGCGACAGTGTGTATGGATAGCAGAACGCATATTTGATTAGCGTTCTACAGTTGAACTCACGTTCGAAGAGATTACATTTTTTGTATTCGTTTTGAGCACACGCTTTCCACGAACTGGAGGTTTTCACAACCATGATAGAGACCAAGTCTTCATAAATTGGCTTTCATACTGAGCATTGCAACCAACTTCTTTCCTTCTCTTCAGAGCTCTCCGCCGAGTACGTGAACGCCCGCGACACGGCTTGAGTTTGTAGAATGAATATTTAATTCACATTTTACAATTTAGTGCGCTTCAGACGAGATCACGTTTTCTTTTCGAGCACTGGCAGCTGCCAAATGGATGATTTCAGAAGTACAATCGAAGACTATTCGTCATGTACTAGACTTCAAAGCAGCTCTGCAGCAAAGTACTCTGCAGCAGCTTATTTCCGGACTTATGTAGCTTCCTAGAGTGCTGTCGAGTTTTTAAACTCTGGCGACATGCTTTAAATATCAGATTAAAAACATAGTTCACATTCTAAAATTAGCCAATGTACCATGAGACTGTCTCTTTTTTTCTTTTTTTTTGCGCACACGCACCAGGAACCGAACGTTTTCAGTCAGATGATGCAAGAGTCTCCAGCATAGACTGGATTTCAGGCCCTTCATTGCAGACAGTTTTTGCAGATTTATGGAGCTCTCAATTACTCCACTGAGTTCGTGAACTGCGCCGACGCAGGTCGAATAGTAAAATGAACGTTTGACCGGCATTTATTATTTCAGTATGCTCTGACGACATCTTTTTGTTTTCTCTTCGCGCACATGCAACTGCCAACACGAAGTTTTCAGTGCGATAATGCAAAGCTAGTCAACATAAACTTGCTTTTGAAAACCCGGACTTGCAAGCTGCTTTCTTGCTGATTTACTTATGTTCTGAGTGTTTCGCAGAACACGTGAAATTCCGCCAAGGGATAGTAGTATGAATGTTTGATTCACATCTTTCAATTCCGTCCGCATACAACGAGATCAGATTTGTTTCTTTTTGAGCAAACTCAGTGACCAATAGTACATTTTCAGGATGACGGAACCAGATTCTTCGCCATAAACTAGCTTTCAAATTTACCACTGCAGCAGCTTTCTCCATATTTTGTGAATCTTGCGAGTGCTCTGCTGATTTTGTGAACTCCTGGTAAGTGGTTCGAATAACAGGATGAACATTTTATTCACATTCTGCCATTCAAACCATCCACCATGAGACCACATTTTCTTTTTTGCGCGCACGCAGCCGCCAACTGAACGTTTACATAACGATGATGCAAGACCAGGCGATATAGACTGCCTTTCAATTATAATTTTTTTTCTAACTCCCCAGGGTACATGAATTCCTTCCACACAGTTTTTATAGCATTCCCGGATTGAATATATAATGAATATTTGATTAAAATTCTACAATTCCTACTGAGTTCGACAAGACATTTTGTTTTTACTTTTCGTGCACAAGCGCTGCCACATGACCGTTTTCAGAATGATGACGCATGACTATTTTCCATAAACTAGAATTCGTGCGTTGCACTGCAAAAAGCTTTATGTCAGACATGATAGTCGCTCGAAAAAGACTGGCTTTCGTACCTTGCATTAAAAATAACTTTTTTCTGCCATGGATGTGAAAATCCTTCGACAAGGAGCAAATAGCAGAATTAATAACTGATTCGCGTTATACTGTTCATTATGGGAGTTTTCTTTTCGGAAACGCGAAGCCGTCAACTCTACATCGATTTGAGAATGATAATGCAGGGCTAGACGCCATAAACGCGCTTTCATATCTAGCATTCCACACTGCATTTTTTCTGATTGAATTACCTTGCAAGGGCTCCGCCGAGTACGTTAACTGCGACACGGTTCGAAAAGCAAAATAAATATTTGATTTACATACCAAAATAGAAGGCGTGTTCGAATTCACATTCTTTTCTTTTCGAGCAAACGAAGCCGAAAACTAAACGCTCTCAGAGCGATGATGAAGGACTAGTCGCTTTAAACCTGGCTTTCATGCTTAGCATTGTAAAGAGCTTTCGTCCTGAGTGACCTACCAAATGAAGTAATTCTAGGACGTACTAGACCCTTAACAGATTGTTCGTTCACCCTCAATACTGAATCGGAAAAAGCGATCACTGATAATCATTACAGCCAACATATTAAAGTCTGCACTTTCTATGGGTTTTACAGCGGACCCTGACACGCCGTTTTCTAGCCAACAATCAGCAATAAATGCACGGTGCCAAGTCACATTTTTGTCTAGGACTCCGGAATGGGTCCAAGTAGATCAAGGCCAACACGAAAAAACTGCTCAGTAATGATGCCTACCGGCTGCAAAAGTCCAGAAGGCAGAACGTTTTTTTTCCTGATGTTGGGAAACGACTAGTCAGTACACAGCGCCATCAGGTCGCCTGTTGCGTCGGTACAGCGTATTCCCATGCAAGAAGAACATGGCAAGGGAAGAGGCATGGCGATCTGTGCTGGGGCAATCAATGAGAGAACTGGTGGTTGGTTTGGTTTTGTTTGTGGCGTTTAACGTCCCAAAGCAACACAGGCTATGAGAGACGCTATGAGAGTGTGGTTGGGTCCAAGCACTGTGCGTCAGCTATGTAGGACATGTCGGATATAGAAACGAAAGAGGCGTCCGATTCGTAGTCTGTTGGGCAATGGGGATCAAGTGGATTTTACGACAGCCAGCCTTCATCCTTGTGGATGAAGACTGCCTTTCGCACGCAAGCAAATACTCTCGATGCTTTATGAACCTTTGCAGTGGTTTGCTGAGTTTGTGAACTCCTGCTACCTGGTTCGAATAACTGAATGCACATTTGATTCACATTCTGCTATTCATTCCACACATCACGAGATAACATGTTCTTTTATTATTTTAGCACGCACGCACCTGCCAACTGGACGCTTACAGAACCTTGACGCAATAATATCCGGCATAATCTTGGTTTCAAATGTATTAATGCAGCTACTTTCTCAAGGCTTTAACAACCTTACTCTGCGGAGTTTGTAGACTCCTGCTATGTGATTCTAACAGCTGAATGAACATTTCATTCACACTATACAATTCTTTTCAGAAATCACAAGATAACATTTTTTTTCTTTTCGCACGCACGCACAGCTAACTTTACATGTTCCGAACGACGATGCTAAACTAGTCCATATAGACTGGCTTTCACTCCTAGCAGTTTGCAAACAACTTTCTTCCGCATTTGTGATTTTTTTTAATCCTCCGTTGAGCACATGTGATGCATCGACACGGTTTTATTAGCAAAATGAAAATTTCAATCCCATTCTACAATTCAGCCCCTGTAGGTCTAAAGCATCTTTTTTTCATGTACACGAATCTGCCAACTGAATATTTTCTGAACGATGAGGCAGGTGTAGTCTATACAACTAGCTGTTTTTCATCGCACTCCAAACCCTTTATTCCTTGTTTATGCATCTTAAGAACGTTCCGCTGAGTAAGTGGAATGATGCGACACTGCCCGAAGAGTAGAATGAAAATCTAATTCACATTATGAAAATCATCTAGTGTTCAAAGAGATCAAAATTTATTCTCTTTCGTATACACGCATCCTGCAAGTGAAAGTTTTCAAAGGCAGATGCAGAGGCAAGCTGGACTTACTCGCCTTCGTACCAGCGATTGCCTACCTGATTCAGATTATTTAATTCAATCCGTGTTTGGCAAGTTCATGCTTCTTTGCTCTTCACGTAAAAACAGCCGCCAGTTGTACAACGTTTTAAGAAGAGTGAAAGAGGACCCGTCTCTATAAAGTGGCGTTCGTATCTTGCATTGAAAAACAGTTTTCTTCCTGATTACCACACCCTGAGAATGTTCCGCCGAGTGTGTGATCTCTTGCGATAAGTTCCGAATTGAAGAATGAGTATTTGAGTCACATTCTACCATTCAGAGCTTAACGAAGAGGTCACCATTTTTTCTTTCTGTGCACAAATAGCAGCCAAGTGAACGTCATCAGAACAATGATGAAAGACAAGTCTCCATAAGCCTGATTTTATACCTTACATTTCCAACAGTTTTCATCCTCGCCTTCTCTTGAAACACTATCCGCCCGGTAAAGGCAACATTCCGGTGCGTGTTAGGCTTGTGATGCGGAGTGCGAATAATCGTGCTGAAGATGGACCACATCCAGTATATTGAAACTTGGTGATGTGGATGGGGAGTTTGACAAGGGCGCTGTAATCTGACAGGTTAATCCAGCCACTGGGCGTAACACACCTTAACGACCTGTGTAGCGTGGCAGGTGTTTTTCGCTCAACCTCAGCACGCGTGCCGGGAGCAGATCGATACGAGAGATCCGGGAGGATAGTGAAGTTCGCAATAGTGAGCGTTATAGCGACATATTTGATCTTGTGAGGAAAATAGCTTGTGACAGCTGGTGGGCGGAATCGTCACGAGCAGTAATATCACGGGCATGAATAGTAATGAGGTCGGCTGCGTGAAGCAAATTGACAAGGGTGTTAAGGGATCTTTTCCACAGAGGATATAGTATGCAGAGGGCCGAGCAGCATCGTGGCGCAAAGAGTTGTATGCTATGATTACAAATGCTGGCTAATCACAGTGGAATAGCTGCTGTAAAGAGCAGTGGAATAGCTGCTAATATTTTCAATTCAAAAAGGCTCCTCCCATCAGCCTTTCGTGAAGGCGCGGCGTTAACATCTTCATTGCAAACACCACGACTGGACCTAGTATTCGCGGGTGTAGAGGCACTGCGTGCTTTTGCAGCGAGTGACCAGTGTTACTCAACCGACGATAATCCTCGAGTACATTTGGCGCTGTGTACATGTGATAGTCAATTACCACCTAAATTGCCGTTTCGGCGCAGCTTTGCGCCACAGGTCAGATTGCCAGAATGGCGCAATTGGCGCAGCACTTCATCCCCTGGGCTGTAGAAACGTCGTGCACTTGTTCGTGGAAGGCAGTGCGCAGGTGTTCGAGAACTCCTGCGAAATGGTATATGGATATTTTATTCCCGTTCTACAATTGAACTCACGTTCAAAGAGATTACATTTTTTATTCGTTTTGAGCACACGCTTTCCACGAACTGGAGGTTTTCACAACGATGATACTGACCTAGTCTTCATAAACTGGCTTTCGTAGTGAGCACTGCAAACAACTTCTTTCCTTCTCTTCTGAGCTCTCCGCCGAGTACGTGAACGCCCGCGAGACGGCTTGAATTTGTAGAATGAATATTTAATTCACATTTTACAATTTAGTTCGCTTCAAACGAGATCACGTTTTCTTTTCACAGGCAGCTGCCAAATGGATGATTTCAGAAGTACAATCGAAGAATATTCGTCATGTACTAGACTTCAAAGCAGCTCTGCAGCAAAGTACTCTGCAGCAGCTTATTTCCGGAATTATGTAGTTTCCTAGAGTGCCGCCAAGTTTTTAAACTCTTGCGACATGCTTTAAATATCAGATTAAAAACTTAGTTCGCATTTTAAGATTAGCCAATGTACCATGAGACATGTCTCTTTTTTTTCCTTTTTTTTTAGCGCACACGCACCAGGAGCCGAACGTTTTCAGTCAGATGATGCAAGAGTCTCCGGCATAGACTGGATTTCAGGCCCTTCATTGCAGACAGTTTTTGCAGATTTATGGAGCTCTCAATTACTCCACTGAGTTCGTGAACTGCGCCGACGCAGGTCGAATAGTAAAATGAACGTTTGACCGGCATTTATGATTTCAGTACGCTCTGACGACATCTTTTTGTTTTCCTCTTCGCGCACATGCAACTGCCAACGCGAAGTTTTCAGTGCGATAATGCAAAGCTAGTCAACTTAAACTTGCTTTTGAAAACCCGGACTTGCAAGCTGCTTTCTTGCGGATTTACTTATGTTCTGAGTGTTTCGCACAATACGTGAAATTCCGCCAATGGATAGTAGTATGAATGTTTGATTCACATCTTTCAGTTCCGTCCGCATGCAACAAGATCAGATTTGTTTCTTTTTGAGCAAACTCAGTGACCAATAGTACATTTTCAGGATGACGGTGCCAGATTCTTCGCCTTAAACTAGCTTTCAAATTTATCACTGCAGCAGCTTTCTCCATATTTTGTGAATCTTGCGAGTGCTTTGCTGATTTTGTGAACTCCTGGTAAGTGGTTCGAATAACAGGATGAACATTTTATTCACATTCTGCCATTCAAACCATCCACCATGAGACCACATTTTCTTTTTTGCGCGCACGCAGCCGCCAACTGAACGTTTACATAACGATGAATCAAGACCAGTCGATATAGACTGCCTTTCAGCGATAATTTCTTTTCTCACTCCCCAGGGTACATGAATTACTTCCACACAGTTTTTATAACATCCACGGATTGAATATATAATGAATATTTGATTAAAATTCTACAATTCCTACTGAGTTCGACAAGACATTTTGTTTTTACTTTTCGTGCACAAGCGCTGCCACATGACCGTTTTCAGAATGATGACGCATGGCTATTTTCCATAAACTGGCTTTCGTGCGTTGCATTGCAAAAAGCTTTATTTTAGACATCATAGTTGCTCGAAAAAGATACACACAAGAGAGTGTACAGGACCAGCTCAATTTCCCCTTGTCTCGTGCCCTGTCTTGTGCGTGGCTTTTTTCCGCAACTATCATGTCAGAAATATTGCACCAACCAGCCCGACAACACATCCTACAACAGCTTTAGTCTTGATTTATGCATCTTACGAATTATGTGCTGAATACGCGAACTCCTGCGGCATATTTTGAATAGTAGAATAAGTAGTAGAGTCACGTTCTACAATCCCGCTCGCGTTGGAAGAGATTGTGCTTTTTTTTCTATTGTTGACTCCCGCGGCTCCGAATTGAAAGTTTTCACAGCTACGAGGCAGAGCTAGTCTTCATAAATTGGCTTCCGTACCGATCATTGCAAAAAGCTTTCTTTCTGATTTATTTATCTCCGGAGATCTCACCGAAATGATGATATCTGCTACAAGGTTAGGGCTTATATTGATGTATCTATCACATGCACCTCCTTCGTGGCATTACAGCAGGGGCGTGTAAGCACTAAAATACCTGTAGATACAATGAACATGATACACCAAAAACATATACCGGCATAGCGAAGTCAAGCACTCAGGGTTTGGTAAAATGCTATGATGAAAGAGAAATGACTTCAAGCGACGGCTCTTTACCAGTGGGAATTGTTCACACAAAAAGAATGAATACCGAAATGCATCAGTCTAAATGAATACTGTATTAACTTGAGAATGTCGTATTTTGTATTTGATATGTAAGTGGGCCGTTTCAAATATTCATCTCTTTCTGTACCAATTTGGCAAAGAAAATGATACGAAAAGTTAAAACGAAGATATATTAGGCGATCCGCTAAATCAGCCCACCCGAGCGAACGTTTAGTATTTCTCATACTTAGGCCCCAGTCGTAATTACCGATTGCATACCGAGCTGTCTTATTTTCATGTTTTTCCAGCATACTGCTATGCTCATTTTCATATATAGGTCTCAGCAAACGCAGGCCTATTCAAGCACTGATGTAAATTACGGCTTCCGTTATTGGTCATAAAATGTCTGCTTGATACCGCGGCTCAAAAACCGGAAATAAATGCTGCTTTGTTCATTATGTAATTTGCGTGTGCTTCGCTGGGGTGGCGCAGTTAGGGCGCTTGACTACTGTTTCCAAGGATGTGGGACCGAATACCGTCCTAGGAGGCCGCTTTTCGATGGAGGCGAAAAGCAAGGCGCCCGTGTGCTGTGAGATGTCCGCTCACGTAAAAGTCCCCAGGAGGTCGAAATTTCTGGATTCCGTCACTAAGGCGTCTCTCATAGCCTGAGTCGCTTTAGGACGTTAAACCCCATAAACAAAACGCAGCCAATTTAGGTGTCTCGTCTACCATAAGTAGGCCATCAACTGTACATTCAATATTTATTCTCGGTCGGTTTGTCAAGAACAACGTTATTCACCGTCAATTATTAGTTTACCGCCATTCTTGTGAAAGTCACCCCCTATACGGATTTTGAACTTACAGAAACAGTCCCCAACGCGTACACAAAACCGCTACGGCGTCTAAATCGATGAAAAGCGAAGACTAAATATGTGATCCTCATTCTACAATTGAGAGCTTTCATTACGATAGTGCACGATTAGTCGCCATAAACTGGCTTTCAATCCTAGCATTGCAAACAGCTTTCTTCAAGATTTATGTGCGCTCCGCTGTGTTCACGACCTCGTGCGACGCGGCTTGAATAGTAGATGTAATGTTCATTAACGTGCTGCAACTCAGCCCGCATTCGTCGAGATCACATTTTTTAATTTTTGTTCACACGCGCTGCAAATTCATCGTTTTCAGAATGACGACGCATGACAAGTCTCCACAAACTTTCTTTCGTACCTTGCATTAAAAACAGCTTTCTTCTGTCGAGTTTGTGAACTCGTGCGACAAGGAGCAAAAAGTAGAAGCAATAACTGATTTACATTATACTATTCAGTACGTGAACGATGAATCAGCTTTTGTTTTTCTGTTCGCACATGAGAAGCCGCCAACTGGACACCGATTTCAGGATGATAATGCAGGGCTGGACGCCATAAACGCGCTTGCATACCTAGCGTTCCACACTACATTTTTCCCGATTTAATTACCTTGCGAGTGCTCCGCCGAGTACGTCAACTGTGACACGGTTCGAATAGCACAATGAATAATTGATTAACATTCTGCAATTCAATGCGTGTTCGAAGAGTTCTCATTTTTTTTTTCCTTTTCGAGCAAATGCATCCGACAACTAAACAACGTTTTCAGAACGATCATGTAGGACTAGTCGCTTTAAACCTGGCTTCCATGCTTAGCATGGTAAAGAGCTTTCGTCCTGATTGAGCGACCAAGTGAGGTAATTCTAGCAAGTACTAGACCCTCAACAGATTTTCGTGCACCCTCAGCACTGAATCGGACAAAGCGACCACTAATAATCATTTTTGCCAACATGTTCAAGTCTGCATTTTGTATGGTTTCCACTGCAGAACCTGACGCGTCTTTTTCTAGCCATAAACCAGCGATAAATGTACGGTGACAAGTCCTACATGTTTGTCTCAGGAGCACGTGAACCCATAAAGACCAGTTCGAGTGGTAAAATGAATATTTGGTTTGGTTTGGTTTGAGGGGTTTAACGTCCCAAAGCAACTAAGGCTATGAGAGACGCCGTAGTGGAGGACTCCGGAAATTTCGACCACCTGGGGTTCTTTAACGTGCACTGACATCGCACAGCACACGGGCGCCTTGCTTTTCACCTCCATTGAAAAGTTGCCGCCGAGGCCGGGATTCGATCCCGCAACCTTGGGAACAGTAGTCGAGCGCCGTAACCACTGTGCCACCCCGGCGGGGTGTAAAATGAATATTTGATTCAAATGTTACGTTTCGTCTGCGCCAATTGAGATGCCATATTTTTTTAGCTGCGCGCACACGCACTCGCTAACGGGCGATTTCAGAACAATGATGCAGGTCTAGAAGCCATAAACTGGTATTTCTACCGAACATTGCAAACAGCCTTCGTACGTATTTATTGCGAGGTGAGTGCTCCGCCGTGTATACTGTAACTCATATGACACGGCTCGAACACTAGAATGAATATTTGATTCTTATTGTCGCGGGGAAGTATTTATGAGACCTGTTCCGGGATGGATGGAACGCAGCGCAGATACTTCAAAAGGGTGGTCCAGCGTCCACACTGTCATCATCGCTGTCTACGGGAGCACTCCGCTTCGTGGTTCACGCGTTCCCCGTTAACACTATCCCCCTCGGGAAAACCAACGTCCCGGGGTGTATTATGCGTGCTATGTGAGGCGTTAATAATGCGGCGTAAGGCAGGCCACACGCATTATTAACGCGAAAGCGTTACTTCGCTATCTTAGATTCTGTCCGCAGACCGTGTCCGCAGATCGCATCCGTAAAATCGTGCTTGAAACATTTACGATATATTGCGAAGAGGTAGTGGTTAATGACTGTTGTAAATCGATAGAGACTGAGGTAAAGTTGCTGCCTAAACCAAATTAGACCAATAAGTTAAATAGGTAATTAATTAAAGGCAAAAATGTAAAAGTTAGCCGCAGCAGGTGTAATTAAAAGTGGTAGAAGTTAATGAGTGGTGTCATTTGATAGAGGGTGACGTAATGTGAGGTAATTAGATAATTATTTAGAGGCAAAACACGCAAAATCGTATCCGCAACATTTTTGAGTAATTAAGGAGCCGTAGAGTTTATTGAGTGGTGTCAATCGATAGAAGGGACGTAATGTGGGCAAAATATTTAGTTTATTAGCTTAATTAAGTAATTAATTAGAATCAAAATTGATACATCAAAGGCGTAAATGGTCTCATTAACGAATGGCTTGGCACCACATTTGAATGCATCAAATACGAAAATAGTTAAATAAATCAGTCAATTATGTTGACCTCAAAGATGTGATGTCATGCAACCTGATGTTGAGGCACAAAAAGGGCATAAGAAGGGATTGGCGCGCAGTTTCAACGTATCAAATGCTAAATTAATTAATTAAGGCAGTCAATTGGATTTTGTCAAGGATGTGACGTCACGTAATCGGAAGTAGAGCCGGAAATAGGCATAGGAAGGGATTGGCGCGCAATTTGAAAGTACCAAACACTAAAATTAATAAACAAGAAGTGAATTAATGTAAGAAGTGAATGGCGGTGGCGTAGCGGTAGAACATCCGCCTCGCATGCAAGAGGACCGGGATTCAAATCCCGGTGACGCGCAATTATCCACAGGATCAAAGTAGAATATAAATAAAATATCCCCGTGTCGATGGGATTTCATAAGCAGTTTTGGGGTGCGACCTGATACCGGTGAACACCTCCGGCAACGCACCCCCTCACCAGAACAGAAGTTGGCCTCCCTGGTGCAGTAATTGGCCGCAACCTCTCATGATAAGCTCCATTAAACCCGGGCCCTCAGTCACCAGCGGCTGCGGAACAACTGACCACGGCGGCGGTCAGACCTGTGACGCAGAATTCCTGGCTCCGCTGAACAGGCCGCCATTGGAAACTGACCTGGCAACGTTTAACGCTAGAACCCTAGCTAGTCAAGCTAGTTTACCAGTGCTGTTAGAGAAACTAGAGGGTATGAAATGGGATGTCATAGGGCTTAGTGAGGTTAGGAGGCCGAATGAGGCATGTACTAAAGGATGGGCATGTACTGTGTTATCGAGGCTTACCGGAGAGGCGAGAACTAGGAGTACATTTCCTTGTCAATAAGTACATAGTGGGTAATATGGATGAATTCTATAGTATTAATGAGAGGGTGGCAGGCGTCGTAATTAGGCTTAATAAGCGGTATAATCTGAAGGTTGTACAGGCCTATGCACCTACATGTAGTTATGATGACCAGGCAGTTGAAAGCTTATACGAAGATGTTGAATCGGCAATGCGAAAAGTAAAGACTCAGTATACTGTACTAATGGGCGACTTCAATGCCAAGGTAGGGAAAAAGCAGGCAGGAGACCAGGCAGTAGGTGACTATGGCATTGGTTTTAGGAATAGCAGGGGAGAGTTATTAGTTGAGTTTGCAGAGCGCAGTAACTTAAGAATCATGAATACCTTCTTCAGCAAACGGAAAAACCAGAAATGGACATGGAAAAGTCCTAACGGGGAGACTAAGAATGAAATTGACTTCCCACTGTGTTCAACCCCTGCCATTATGCAAGATGTAGAGGTAATCGGGAAAGTGCGATGCAGTGACCACAGGATGGTGAGGTCCCGAATTAGCCTAAATCTGAAAAAGGAACGTAACACATTAGTAAAAAAGAAACCCATCAACGAATTAGCGGTGAGGGGGAGGGCAGAAGAGTTCAGGATCTCGCTACAGCATAGATATTCAGCTCTAAGCGAGGATGCCGACATTGCCCTAGAAGCAATGAACAATAATTTCAGAGACATCATTAGTGAGTGCGCGGTAGAAGTAGGCAGTAGGATAGTTAGAGAGGATACCGGCAAGTTGTCTAAGGAGACGAAAGATTTGATTAAGAAACGCCAGAGTATGAAAGTTCCAATCCAGCAGACCAGATTGAAATTGCCGAGATATCAAAGCTAATCTATAAGCGCAAGGGGGCCGATATAAGGAAGTATAACATGGAGAAAATTGAGCATGCTGTAAAGAACGGGGGAAGCCTTAAAGCGGTAAAGAAGAAATTGGGCATAGCAAAAATCAGATATATGCGATAGGGGACAAGGCGGGCAACGTCATCACGAATATGGACAAGTTAGTCAAAGTAGCCGAGGAGTTCTATACAGATCTCTACAGTAGCCAAAGTAGTCAGTACCGTAATGAGATTGGCGATAGGAAAAAACAGTCAGACGTTCCACCAGTGACGAAGGACGAGGTCAAGAAAGCATTAGAAGCTATGAAAAGGGGGAAATTAGCTAGAGAGGATCAGATAACTACAGATTTGCTGAAGGACGGAGGGGATATCGTGCTAGAAAAACTGCCCACCCTGTATACGTCGTGCCTCGTGTCATGGATGGTACTGGAACCTTGGAAGAATGCAAACATTATCCTCATTCACAAGAAAGGGGAATCTAAGGACCCTAAAAATTAGACCAATCAGCTTACTGTCTATTACCTATAAGGTATTTACTAAGGTAATCGCTAATAGAAGCAGGACAACCTTAGACTGCAATCAAGCAGGTTTTCGGAAACGGTATTCTACTATCGATCATATCCATACCATCAATCAGATGAAAGAAAAATGCTCGGAGTATAAAAAGCCCTTATACATAGCATTCAATGATTACGAAAAAGCATTTGACTCGGTTGAAACCTCGGCGGTGATGCAGGCATTGCGAAATCAGGGGCTAGACGAGCCGTACGTGACAGTGCTGGAAGATATATATAGTTGCTGCACAGCAACCATAGTTCTGCACAAAGAAAGTAACAAAATTCCAATAAAGAAAGGTGTTAGGCAAGGAGACACAATCTCTCCAGTACTATTCACAGCTTGCTTAGAAGTATTCAGAGACTTGGAATGGGAGCAGTTAGGGATAAGGGTAGATGGAAAATACCTCAGTAATCTTCGATTTCAACAAGAGTTTTGTCGGGCTAGTTGGCTTGAATCATGTAATGCCATTAAGGCTATGCGCAAAAAAGACAACACAAAAAACAGAGGCAACGACAGGACGAGCGCGAAATAACAACTAGTTTATTCAGAAGTTTAACCTCCAAATATAAAACATGTAAGCGCATGCGCAGTGGAAAAAATCACAACATGCCTGATAAACGCGAACATCGTCATGCCCTACAAAACAGAATTCAACAAGGCAGACTCGCTTTTGTATAGGGCGAAAGACGTATCACTGACACAATTGTGCACTTTGTTTATCAAAAACGACTCAAATATTTCGCGCGCCACTTCGTTGCTGCCACGGCCAAGTTTCTTAATCTCATTTAGTCGCGGCCGGCACTTGCAATCTCGGCAATGTTCGGTTAAGTTTGTAGTACCGTCTGTTGCAGAAGTTTGCAGCCCAACGCGCCGAGCGGAGGAGCAGTATCGCTCCCGAGAGGCGGCGCTGCGCCCGCCGGCGTGGCCTGGTGACGCAGTTATAAAGTGTGAGGAGGCTTGTTCTCTTCCCCTCATCCCGCGGCTGATATCGCACATCTTTGCTCTCAGCCGCGCGATGAGGGGAAGAGAACAAGCCTCCTCACTCTTTATAGCTGCGTCACCAGGCAGCGCCAGCGGGCGCAGCGCCGCCTCTCGGGAGCGATACTACTCCACCGCCCGGCGCGTTGGGCTGCAAACTTCTGCAACAGACGGTAAATTCCTTATCCCCTATCATGCGCACATGCTCCCCTGCTCGATCATTAACACATCTCCCTGTTTGGCCAATGTAGGCCTTTCCACAAGTTAGTATAATTTCATAAACAATGCCTTTAGCGCATTTTACATAGGGCTTACCATGCTTCTTTGTGAAAACGCCCGGCCTACTTCTTTCTTTCGCCGTGAGTGAGCAGAGTCGGCCTAGCTTAACAGGTGCAGAAAACACCACAGGCACACTAAACCTGTTGGCCACCTTCTTCATGTTGTGTGCCACTTTATGCACGTAAAGTACAACTACTGGTTTTGTACCCTCCTTTGGGGCCCTTTTGCGCACTTTTCCTTTCATTTTCTGCAGGAGAGCATATACATGTACAAACTAATAAAAAGTTACACTGCAGCAATGCAGGGCAATTTAGATACATTCCTCTCACTCGCCAATCTCCATAAGCAAGAATACATATACCCTCATCGCCATAAACTACCATGGAAAGTTCCCGTCACGCGCACAGGTTATGGCCGCCAACGCGTTGAATACACACTCCCACACACACTCAATGACTTTGCGAAGCAAGACATATACACTACGAAACTTAACAAAAGGGACATAGAGCAGTTAATTTTAAAATAGCATTAGTGTAACAAGATGTTTCTTTTTACTTTTGTTTTGTACAGTTCCTAGTACACTGAACAAAAATCTGAAATGTTACAGTGCTGTCATTGTTGTCAGGGTGGTTGGAGCTTTGTCAAGCTGCTATTTTGCAGCTTTTTCTCCCACCCACTTTTTTCGCCATGTATTTTTTGTTTCGGTGAAAATAAAAATTGATTGATTGATTGAAATATGGGAGAGGCCTTCGCCCTGCAGTAGGTATAGTTAGGCTGATGATGATGATGGTGATAATGATTATGATGATAATGATGATGTTGATGAATTAATGACGCAACCGCAAGTAGAGCCAAAAGAAGTGCATAGGAAGGGATCGGCGCTCAATTTGAAAGTACGAAGGACTAAAATGGGTAAAGGAGACATGAATGAAGCAACTGGAAGTCACCAAAAGCAACCAACAGCCACATCCGTTCTATCGCATTACTCCAATGCAGATTCTGCAGTGCTCTTTATTTTTTTTTTTTGGAAGTGGGTGCAGCGGATGAAGACTCGGTCGGATGAGGAGATCGATCATTGCGTGTACACATTATAACGAGCTTTAATGGAGGGCGATTTGCTTGCTAGGGCTAGGTCAAGGCATGCGTTTGGGTCCTCGCTAGAACAGCTGGTACTCGCAATTCGTGCCGGCGCGCTGGTGCCATATCTTTTTTTACTATATATATATAGCACAAGGTGTGCAGGGTACCTTTTATAAGGGTCGAAAACATGAAACATTTCAGGTAGGCTAAGTAAACAAGCTGCATATTTTTAGTTAATGAGTGATTCGTCGGATAATTTTAGTGCATTAGTAAATATTGCTTTGAGACAATGAATGCCAATTGCAAATTGAAGAAGACTTTCTCAAATACTCATTCCCTTAATTGAATAAAGAAGGCTCAGGCGACTTCCAGCGGCTACAGTGGAGCCACGGCCGCAGCTGATTTCGTTCACTTCAATCCCGGTTGAGAGCAGCACAATCCTGGTGCGCAAATGAGCCAGTCACTTCACATATAATTTTTAATGTTTGTAGGCATATATACAGGGCCTTGAATATTTGGGGGCTGGGATTTAAAAAATTCCTATGCAAAATCTACTACCCCATTCGAGCTCCATCCCGGCCGTTGATGTGCTTGCCTCGCTGCCCGACAGATGACGCACCATGTCAAAATAGCTTTTCGACTCTCTTCTGCGAAAATTCTGCAAGCCGCCGAGAGCAGTTTTTTCTCGATTTCGGAAAATCTAGGCAGGTACCGATGTTGAATCACTGATCAGATAACGTAGACGATATTTGGCTACTCTGTGAACGTTATTTCAGCTCGAATGGTGTAGATTTTGCATAGGAATGTTTTAAATCCCAGCCCCCAAATATTCAAGACCCTGTATATATATATATATATATATATATATAAAGCTATCGCTTGAATTTATGGCAAGCAAAAATGGAGGACATTCTCAGATTCTCAGAGAGAGGATCCTGCACGGCGGCAAAGATCCTCGAGGATTCACCTCCCAGACAGATTCAAGGCGGATGCTCTCCCTATTGAGCCCCGACTGCGGCAACAAGGTGTTTTGTAGCCTGTCATTGGGTGCGACAAATTGCAGTAGTTTATTCAAGCTGGCTTTCTATTATTCATCCTCGTTAAGAATGTGTGCTAAACTTGTGAGTGCGCGGTACCATGCACCAGTATTGTACAAGTGCTACGTGTGAAGTCTTCAGCAGCAGCGCTGTCAGGCACGCAGGCAAGGGATTAGGCATAAGTTTGCACTAAGGAGTTGTCGAGAATAATAAAACAATGAGCATGGACGAATCATTCGCAAGAATAAGCTATTTATCAATCATATTCTTCAGTTTACAATATTGAAAAGGTTGTCATTAGTGTTAATGGCCGTTAAGAACGTCAAAGGGCTACTGAAAATAAAAGCGCACTGATGCGAACATCTGGCCACACAAGCTACCCACCCGACAAAAAGCTGAACCAATCCAATCCAATATGGCTGCTCGCGCGCTCTTGGCAGCACAGCTTGCCAATATCAACGCAATATCAACGCAGCAGACATTTTGGTGGAATTAAAAGGCACACCGATAAGCAGAGTGGACAAAATCAGGTTCTTGGGAGTGATAATTGAAGCCAATGGAAAGAACAAAAAAATAATAAATCGACCTAAGTCAACAATTCATATGACAACCAGGTTGATAAGGCGAATAGCCAACAAAAGACGCGGGGTCAAAAGAAAGATTTGTGCCGAATTGTTCAGGCTTTTGTGATAAGCAGAATAGTGTACACCATACCCTACCTCAAGCTAGGGGTGGCAGGAAAGAACAAAATTGAAACAATGATAAGGCAGGCATATAAAGCAGCACTGAGGCTACCCCACTGCACCCCTACGGAAAGACTTCTTAAACTGGGGGTTTACAATAACACCATGAAACTATGCAAGACACATATAATAATACAGCTAATGAGGCTCGCAACCACATCCACGGGATGAAAAATCCTGTGTAAATTAGGACTACACGATAGAATCTCGGAGATAAATGCACAAGTAAATCTGCCGACTGAAGTAAGGAGCGCACTCACAATAACCGCTACCATAAAACATGTACCCTGCTTTTCGTGAAGGCAGGATAAAAGCAAGAGCAAAGGCACTTGAGGACAAGTTAGAAGGCTCTGAATACATTGTTTATGTAGACGCGGCGGAATACGAAGGAGGCAACTCTTTTGCTATCGTGGGCGTGAACGACTCGGGTAAAACATTAATGGCATGTTCAATAAAAACAAACAACTCAGGAACAGCGGAGGAGGCAGCTATCGCCATGGCGATGGGCAACACCAAAGCGGTTATCATAATTAGCGACTCCAAATCTGCTATTTTGCGAGGGGCATGATTTCCAAAGAGACCGAGCGAATTTTAAGATATAAAGACTGGAACCAAAAAGAGGTGAAATTAATATGGGTGCCGGCACATTCGGCGAACAAATGAAACAAGTTGGCTCACAGTATAGCTCGAGGTTATGTCAGCCGAGGAGTGAGCCAGGTTGATTCCCCCAATTTCTTGAGATGCACTTATCTCATTTCATGACTACACTAATCACTTTAAACTAGAAAGGCGGATATATTCTCCCCCAGACAAGAAACTAGACAAAAGGCACGAAGTAATGTGGCGTCGGCTCCAGACGCGTGCCTTCTTCAGCCCTTCTAAATTGTCACACATGTACCCAGCACAATACAATCCAAATTGTAAACACTGCGGCGAAATAGCCGGATACGATCATATATTATGGAGCTGCAAAAAAGCGCCGCCACCGGCGGACCTACTACCAGTCTCTTCTTTAGAGCGGTGGGAGGCTATACTGTCCAGCTCAGACCCGTTGACGCAAGTTCGGGCTACTGAGTGGGCTCAAAAGGCCGCCGAGAGCAACGGACTTGAGGCAATATAAATGCAGCTCCCACAAATCACTCATTGCTGACAATAAATGTTTTCAATCCAAATGCCAATCGCTTTTGCTCTGGTCGCGGTCGGCGCAGTTATTCCTACTTTCTGTCGCGTACTACTCCCATGAAGCGCTTCCGCATAGTTTATTGAGAAGCCACCTCACGCGCGTATTGTGGCAGCTTAGCGTCAGTCATGCGTTGGCGTCGAATATATTGGGCCGCGCCATGCGGCGCGACAGCATGAACACCAACAAATGCAACGCAAGAAACTGAACAGTCATAGGAGAAAAAAAATAATAAATGAAGAAAATAAAGCACAAACAACTAACAATTGGCATCAGATAAAATCGTCCTCATCAGAGACTGACGATAGACAACATAATCCCGTATAAAAGCCACGGCAGCGGAAATGTGGTTTCACTCTTTCGATGTGAGAGGAATAAAAGAATGCAAAAAAGTGTCCATTCGGCAAAAAATAGATCCAGTCTTATATTGATGGTTGACACGAGAAGAGCGATAGGGGAGTGTGGTGATAAAACGATACTGCAGCAACTGGTGATAGTAAGTTTTATAAAAAGAAGCATAAGCGTCAAATTTTTCTATGTTGTGTGAGAGACGGTAAGAAAAATTTATATTTCATAGATGTGACACTCGCAGTCGGGTTAAAATTAGAAAGTATAAAACGAACTGCATTATTTTGAACAAATTCTAGTGAAGTGCAAAGCGAGACGTGATGAGGGTCCCAAAGGGGGGCGGCATATTCTAATTTAGGAAGAACGAGTGTTTTATAAAGCAGTAATTTTAAAGAGACAGGTGCTTTGATGAGGTTACGACGTAAATACCCTAGTATGCGGTTAGCGCTTCTAATAATTAGTTCGATATGTGGTTTCTAGGTTAGTGACTACCATATCAGTACACCCAAGTACCGTTATGATGTTACAGATGCAATCGGAATATTATCCAAAGCATAAGCGGAGGTAGCAGTATTTTGTATGGAAACTCTTATTAAAGCGCCCTTGCGAGTGTTTGGTTGCATTTGCCATTTTGTTCTCTAAAGAGAAATGTTATTTGAGATCAGCCTGAAGGCAGCATTTGTCGTCTTCGGTGCAAATTTCGCGATATAAAACAGTCATCCGCGTATAAGTGTATGTTGGAAGAAACGCAATTAGGCAAGTCATTGATGTATATCAAAAAACGAAGTGGGCCTAGTACAAAACCTTGGGGGACACCTGATGTTACTTCCGTTAAAGGGGAATCCTAGTCATTAAGCGATACCTATTGTGAACGATTAGCAAGAAAACATTCCTGCCTGGCAAAAACATTATGATTTAGGTTTAGAGCAGAAATATTAGCCATGAGTAGTTTGTGGTTCACCTTATCAAAATCCATTATGCCTTTGCAAAATCCAGAAATATGCAGTGAGCCTGTGAATTTTATCGAGAATTACATGCAGGGAATGTGTGAAAAGAAGGAGTTGCGTTTTACAAGAATAAGTTCGCCGGAAACCATGCTGGGAAGAAGTAAAAAAAAGAGTTTGATTTCAAGAAGTTGAATATGTTAGAATACAAAATATGTTCCATTAGTTTGCAGGGAATGCTTGTTAGTGAAATGGGTCTGTAGTTAAAAGGTGATATCTGTTACCTGATTTGCTGCCCTCGGACTGCAAAATTTGGAACCACGTTCCCGATTTTCCAGTCCGAGAGCAGCGTTTCATTCTGCAATGACTGTTGAAAAATATTTGCGAACTAAAGGGATGAGTATATGTTAGTTTCTTTCAAGAAATTTTTATTAATGCCGTCGACGCTACACGATGAATAAATTTTTAATACATATATTATTTTCCCAATAGTACGAGGATCAATTATAACAGGCGACATACAGCAAGAGTTATTTCACGCAATAGTGAATGTCGTATTCATATTAAATGAGATAAAACTGAGTGAAAATACGCTGTTAACCAATACGGAGCATTCTGCCAGGTGTAGAGGCTCACCAGAGTCATCCTGAAGCGAAATCGCTTTTTTTTATTAGGGCTGACAATACTGCAGAATTTCTTTGGATTACTTGATAGCATATTTGGCAAGGTGGTACTAAAAAAGTAAATTTTGCTCGGCGTCTTTAAACTCCCAGATATCATGTGGCCCACATTGCAACATCGCTCCGCCTCTTCAGGCACTCTTTTAGATATTATGCTGCAGTCTAATCTCACTCAGGTTGTTACCCAACCAACACGTGTACAATGATCTTCGCATGACATACTTGACCTAATATTTCTGAGCGACTGCTTTCCTCTTGATAATACTAAAGTAGAAATACCAGATGGTATGCCTCACCACAAACTAACCTCATGTACGTCAACCTTTGTGATATGCCTTCTTTTTCACAACCGCAAGCTACTTTCTCAGAAATTGCTAAAGCTGATGACACAGCTGTCCTTGACCATCTTCTAGTCGAGTAAGACTCATTCAGCGAATTTGCGCGCCATGCCTCTACTGATACTGATTCATTATGGAACGCGTTTAAAGCGATTGTGTCATATTGCATACAGAAGTTCGTGCCAAATACGAAGAAAAAATTAAAAAGACGCAACCCTTGCACTACCGGCGACGTCACACATGCAAAGTGCAATGTTAATCACGTGAAAAAATATTTGAAGGCTGAATCTTGTTCTCAAACAAAAACAAATGCTTACCTTGGCAATGCAAAATAATTAAAACCCGAATGAAGGCTGTCAAACAGCACTATTTCACTAATACCATAAATATTTTATAAAAGCATCTCCCCAAAATTTGTAACTACCTTAGTCCGAAAAGACATGATGATAATCAAGCCACAGAAGACGAGAGCCTAGAAGCAGCGAAATCATTGAATAATTTTTGCCTTCGTTTTTACTAATAATAATGGTAGAATTTCTCACTACACACGAACAAAGTAACCAATTTTATCATTAACTGTGGCTAAGTGCTCGATATTTATTCAATTATGAACTCTCGACACCAGAAAAGGGTCATGCACAGATAACCTCCCAAATTCCTTCTTAAAAAATACGCCGAGTGGATGGCTAAGTACTTAACCATAATTTTCAATAAATCGTTGTCGACATGGACTCTACCATTGGAATGAAAAAGTGGGAAAATTATTATCATCATCAGCCGGACTAAACACACTGCCGAGCGAAGGCCTCTCCCAGTTTCCTCCAATGAACCCGGTCCTGTGCTAACGGCATCCACCTACCCCCTGCAAATTTCTTGATCTCATCCACCCACCTAATTGTTTGTCGCCCTCTGCTATGCTTACTTTTCCATGGAATTCAATTGGTTGCCAGTAGAGACCATCGGTTATCCTCTTTTCGAACACCATTACCTGCCCATTACCATTTCTTCTTAATTTCGACTAGAATATCAGTAACATGATTTATTTCTCTGACCCACTCTGCACGCATCCTATTTCTTAATGTTGTATCTATTTTCCCCTCCATGGCCCTCTTCGTTGTCCTCAATTTAAGTAAACCCTTTTCGCTAGCCTCCACGTTTCAGACCCACAGATAAGTACTGGTAGGATGCAACTGTTATACACTTTCATCTTGAGTGATATCAGTAAGCTGCTAGTCATAATGTGAGTGCCTTCCAAATTCGCTCCATCCAACCTTATTCTCCAAGATAATTTCCTTTCATGACCGGATCTGCCGTCAGTACCTGTCCTAAGAAGACATATTCCCCTACCACTTCCAACCCTTCGCTACCTATTTTAGACTCCTTTTACTTCCCCAGGCTGTTTAGCATTGCCTTATTCTTCTGCATATTAATATTTACGTCAACCCTTCTGCTTCTCCTGTCTAGATCATTTATCATTAGTTGCAGTTGGTCCCCTGAGTTACTTAACATGTCAATGTCATCAGAAAATCGAAGATTGATGAGATGAAACATTCTCCATTGACCCTGACGCCTGACTGCTCCCATTCCGTGCATTTTATGTACTCTCTAGGCAAGCTATAAATAGCGTTGGGGTGATCGTGCCTCCTTGCCTAACGCCTTTCTAAATTGTGATTTTATCACTTTTTTGTGCATAACTGTGGTTGTTGTGCAGCCACTATAGATATCGTTCAGTATTTTCACGTATGGCTCAAATACACTCTGATCTCGCAATGCCTGCATGACCACTGAGGTTTCATCCGAGACAAATGCTTTCTCGTAGTCAATGAATGTTTGGTAACTTATGCTCAAACCACTTTTCTATCACCTGGTTTATGCCATTTCCGAAATCCTGCTTGGTCATCTGGTTGATCAAAGTCTAAGGTTGTCCCGATCCTTTGTAATTTTTCAAGTCCTTAGCATCCCCTTTCTTAAGAATTAGAGTGTTAGCGTTCTTCCATGATTCCGGTACTTTTGATGTCATCAAGCATTGCGTGTACAGGCTGGCCAGTTTTTCTAGCACTATATCCCCTTCGTACTGCAACAAATCTGTAGTTGCCTGATTGTACTCAACTGCTCTCCCCCTTTTCATAGCTTTTAATGCTTTCTTAACCTCGTCCTTCGTTACCGGCGGAACGTCTAGCATTTCTTCATTACAGCCAATTTCATTCTTGTCCTGACTACTATGGCTACCGTAGAGGACAGTATACAACTCCTCGGCTGCCTTGATTAGCTTGTTCATGTTACTAATCACATTGCCCGCCTTGCTCCTCATTGTATACAACTGATCTTTGCCTGTGCCTAATTTTCCTTTTACCGCTTTCCAAATTTATATACCTAATTTCTTCACCGCTTTAAGGCTTCCCGCGGTCTTTATAGCCTGGTCTGTTATCTCCAAGTGATACTTCCTTATATCGGCCATTTTGTGCTTATTCATTAGCTTTGATATCTCTACCGATTCTATCTGGTCTATTGGATTGGAAGCTTTCACACATTCGCGTTTCATAATCAAATCTTTCGTCTCCTTAGACAACTTACCGGTATCGTCTCTAACTATCCTACCGCCTACTTCTACAGCGCACTCAGTAATGATATCTCTGAAATTATTGTTCATTGCTTCTAGACCAATGTCGTCATCCTCGGTTAGAGCTGAATATCTATTCTGTAGCGAGATCCTGAACTCTTCCACCCTCGCTCTCACCGCTAATTTGTTGATGGACTTCTTTCTTATTAATCTGTTTCGTTCCCTCTTCAGATTTAGACTAATACGAGACCACACCATCCAGTGGACACTGCATCGCACTTTCGCGATTACCTCTACATTCTGCATAATAGCGGGGTTAGAAAACATTATAAAGACAATTTAATTTTCTGTCTCCCCGTTAGGACTTTTTTGTGTCCACTTTCAGTTTTTCCGTTCGCTGAAGAAAGTGTTCATGAGTCTTAAGCTGTTGCGGTCTGCAAACTCAGCTAGTAACTTCGCCCTGCTATTCGTAGAACCAATGCTGTAGTCACCCTCGCCTGGAATCCTGCCTGTTTTTTCCTACCTTGGCATTGAAGTCGCGAACACTCTCAATACTAAGTGAATACCGTTTTCATACTGACTGCTTTAAACACTTTTTTTTCCACTAGCCACAAGAGAATGGAACAGCCCGAGTCTATCTATTGCTGATAGTTGACCACTGACAAAGTATGTAACTCCATAACTACACTTGATAGCGTATCTACTCACTAGTCCGTCACTTATTATCCATTTGTCTTCAGCCATTATTATGCTCTTGATTGCATTTCTCACACATGACTCCAGTTGCGCCAATACCATGATATATAATCAACCACATGTGTGCATTGTTCAACTTGACAGGTAATTTTAACAGCATACAACTATACTGTGCATTTTATTAAGCAGCATTACAGACCATATTTAGACCGCGGCTTATGGCTGCCTTATCCACGTTGTATTTCTTCATGTTCCAGCTTTCTTGTCTTTGCTTGTACTGTATATTACTCTATACTAATATGTTGATGTGTTCATTATTGTTCTATATATTACCAAACACTTACCCCCGATGTTGTGTATTGTAGACCGTTATCCCATTAGCCATATTATGCCCTGCAGCGAGAACCCCAAATGGGATTAGCAGTATGTACAATATATAAAAAAAGAGCAAATTACGTCTGTGGGAAACACGCGCGCTACGTCGTTTTTATTCACTGAACTGCATGGTCGAGCGCATAAGCACTGCAATGAGCAAGGCAATTGTGGAGTCAGAATTGTGCAGTTGTATATTCGTGGTATAGCACCGTGGGACGAAACACGCAAGCGCTGATTGCTACAGCATTTGAACACTGCACGCGCGTGCGTTGGCGACATGTAACCCGGAAGAGGCGACGGTCGCTCCAAGTAACGCGTATCTCCGCGGGCAAGAGCTTCGTTTTCGCTTCGCTTTCGTATTCGCTTCGTTTCCTAGAGTCGGAAGACGCTGTGAAGAACACGTTGATTTCGCGTATGAAATAACTGCAGCTCTCTACACGGGTACAGGAGACGACGATCGCTGCAAACAGGCGCCCTATCACCGTTCTTTTTTTTTTTGTCTTTTACGCGTGAACTGCATGGTCGAGCGCATAAGCACTGCATTCAACATAAATGAGCAAGAAAAGTATCTAGTCAAAATACTGCCCTCGTATGTTCGCTGTAGTGCAGCGCCAGTGTCGCCATTTGCATCACATTACGGCAGTAGTACACACCTATGCGGAACTTAATTTACACTGCATTGCGCTGTTCGCTTCGTTTCCGAGAGGCGGAAAACGCTGGGCTGATGAAGAAACACATATATTTCGCGGAGGAAACAACTCCAGGGCGAAACACGCAAGCGCTGATTACTACAGCGCATTGAACGCTGGTGACATGTACCCCGAAAGAGGCGATGGTTGCTCCGAGCAACGCGTAACCCCGCGGGCGAGAGCGGCGTGGGGGATTCCGCAGGAGGAATAGTAGAGGAAAGAGGCAACAATGATAGAGAGGAGAAAAAAAAAGGGGCGAGGGGGAGAAAGATTGTCTGGCAACACTGATTGTACCGATTGTACCGTGTCTGGTGTGGCAAGCTTCTTAGTCTGGCAACACTGGCAGTCAGATCGTGGGTACCATTGACGAAATTATGCCCGGTTATTCTGCGCCCAATATTAAAAAAAGATGTTACTTTAGTTTAAAAAAAACGCAAAAGCAGGTAAACTTTTTCGTAAAATAAAGGCACCATGAAAACTCAATAAACCTCATACATGTTTTACTAAATATATATGCAGCGTATCACAGCCACTGCGAGTCTAGAAGTATTTTTTATCCAATGCTAGTCATTCAAACGCTGAGATAAGTAAATGGTCCGTAGGTTATGAGGGACAATTTGAGTTGTCAAGCTGGCAGTAATTTTATGATAAGTAAGTCTCTGAAATTATTTGCCTACTTAACAATGGGGCCCGCGCAGCCGCCGCAGCTACGCTTTTATGAAAGCTACCTACCCCCGATGCCACACGCATACTGCTCGGTATCTTGCACCGGCGATACAAAAACACTGCAAGCAGAGGTTGCGATAACATCATTAGGAAGGTGATATGCTGAAACGAACGCGTTGCAGGCTCTCGAGTCCCGCAGTAATGGCGGCGAGCGACATTGTTCCTGTTTCTCGAGTGCTAGCCAAACAGCGTCGAAAACGCTGCCAGAACAAAATTCAATCGGCCAGAGAAAGCGACCGCGGGCCGAAGACAGCCGCTCGATGGTCTGGGCAACACTAGAAAAAGGAATACGCTCTAGCAGGCTGACTCTCGAAGCCAGCAGGCAGAGAGAACAAAAAAATTGAAGAGGCTGAATATGTCCTCACGAGTAAAAGTGTCTTGACGTGGACGCTTTCGCGCAGGTGGTAAAAATGTGCATAGTCTGTTCCCTGGCATGACGGCACAAATCACTCACCATACCTCATCGTCTCACCCCACCAAATAACACTAAGAGGGAGCGCCGGCGCCACGGAGAACGTGCAGATACTGATCATGGGAAGGCATCAGGGGAAATTGACGTGACGTCACATGTCATGTGGCAGGCGATAGCGCTTGCCTCGTTCAGGTTGCACAGCATGGCTGCGCTAGGTCGGCCGGCTGCGCTTGAAACTTGAGGCCCGCGCTTCGCGCAGACGGTGGAACTTAGAACTTTTTAATGGGTGCATCCCCGAGGGGCAGCCACCGCGTTGTGCCCGTGTAATATGAGGATTGTGGTCGAGACGTAATTTCTCCTTCGCAATTTCTCCCTTTCTGTGCAGTAACACAAAATACCAAAAAGGTGATTCTGAGGCGTCCTGTTCATAACCCTGTTTCTTTTTTTTTTTTACTTGTAAACTTGGCGCGCCCATTGTATAGCACACATCAAAATGAAGCAATTCGAAAGCCCTTCCACTCGCATGAATGACAATCAGCTTGCCAAAAGTATATTTTAAAAAAATTTCGCGCCGAAACGCATGGTACTCTAAAGCGCGATGTAAATTATGATGATTTAGAAAATTGCGTCAAGCCTTTCTTTTGCGTCTCGTACAATTAAAACTTCGAGATCACTGCAGAGATCTGCATTGCAGATATGTAAAAGCATGCGCAGTCGTGAGCAAAAGTGGTATACAACTCTCAGCCGGTGTCAGAGCTCGAGAAAACGGCATCGAAATTTTTACTAGCAACACTATCTAAGATCGGTACAATCGTGGCAGTGCCCCATCTTATCCACATGCATATGCTGATGTCGCTGTCCATTACGCTGTTGCTAAATGGCATTTCAATGCAATTTTCCTAAAATAACTTCATAATAAGAAAGTAGCGACTTTGTGTGAACTCTGCCGCCTCCCCGAGCACTCTCGCAGATCCTCTTCTCTCACCTCTCCCATCGGCACTTTTCTCAACGGTGATTGGCTCCTCGGGCCGTCGCCGGGAAAAGCGTGCGAAAAGTTCGCTCTTTTTGTGTTTTCATGTTTAGTCGGCGCCATTTTTTAGGCAGCCGCCATTGCTAGGACCGAGCTCCCTAGCATTCCGCGCTCGCACTTCGTGCTATTCACGCTCTTAGAGTAATGCCGAGTTGTTGCACATTTCAGTGCACAAGCCGGCGCAGGAAAGGGTTCGTTCTTGCAATTCCGAGCAGAAAGAATTACACCACTCGAAGATAAAAGTAGTTCAACCACATCGGCCGCAAGAACTTCACCCCGACAAAGACTGGCCACCTCTGTGACGTACTGTGCATTTCTTCCAAGCGATTTGAAATTGCTTGCAAGCGCATCACAAAGCTGACAATCTCAAATTATTCACTGATCATTTTGCACTGTTATGCGCGTTACTGGTTTCCTTCATGGTTCCGCTCAACGTGCTATAAAAGCCACTGCTCAAGCATACAATGCGTATGAAATAGCCGCTTTAATTTCCGAACCTAAGTCTCTATTTTCAACGTTAACGCATGCATGAGGCAGATTAATTAACTCATTAATAGGCTTATGTCGCAGGAGCATGTATAGGCCCCGTTCGCAAAACATCTCCACAAGAGCATATATCTGCAATAAAAAGTTTGTCTCTTTAAACTGGAAATTTGACCTCGTCCTAATCTGGCGAAAATTGGTGTCCAACGTAATTTGAATATGGCGAATTCAATAGTTACATCCAAATTTCGGTGGGCCTTCCTCAGAACGTAGCCCCAGGAACCCCTAAACTTGCCCTCATCCGAATGTGGCCAAAATTGATGTCCAATTTAATGTGTGTATGGCGAATAGACCGATCCCACCGACCGATCTCCACATGCGCCGGTTTTCTGGAAGTTCTCCGCTGCCATGTTAGTTGTAGTCGGCTGGTCATCGCGCGCACATGCCACAGCATTTCTGGAATCACCACTTCACACAAATTCACTGTACATTTCTCACACTTCGTCGGCGAGAAAAATTCGTCAAGTCATTATTTTAGAAAATTGCACTGACTGTTACATGCAAGGAAAACTTTCTAAACGTCCCTTTGTTCTTTTAAGCGATGGCATATACTCTTCGTTTAGCCGAAAAGCCGTCGGCACCACACGTCTGAAATAATCGGTGCCTGAGTGAAAAATATTATATCAATGCAATTTGTGGTTTTAGTGATTGATAACTGATTGATGTGTGATAGGCGATGACGAGTAAGGAAATAATAGTGATTAACTGATTATTTGAAAAATTAAGGAAATTAGAAACAAACAAAGGAATTTGAGAAAGCGGGCTTCACATCAGTCAAAAATATCAGAATGAAAAGCGATTGGTTTGTGAAGCTCACTAGTAAAATTCAGAGTATGTAATTGATGAATTAATTCGAGTAATTGAAAACTGTAAAATGGAGAAAAGGGGTGTTGAGGTGTCAAAATGCTCAGAATGGTGACTGGCTGACGGAAAAGCCTTATTGAGAGATAAGGGAGGGTGATGTGCTCAGAATGAAAAGGCAATGCTTGATTATTCTAATTAGGAAAATAAAAAGAGTGCCGTTGATCAATTATTCACTTGAAAGAAGTGAAAAAGAAAAAAAAGAAATGGGTGAAAGGGCTTCGAAGACTTCAAAAGGCTGAGAATGAAAAGTCAATGCTTCATGATGCTAATATAGGAAATTTAGAGTGCATAATTATATAATTGATTTGTATAATTGGGAAAATGCAAACTTCCAAAAACGGGGCTTCAAAAATTTCAGATTGTTCGGAATTAAAAGATAATGCTTGTTGATGCTACCTTAAAATTTAGTGTGTGTAATTGATGACTCAATTAATTTAAATAATCAAGAAAATGAAAATGGACTGAAGGGCTTAAGGTGTCAGAATGTTCAGAATCAAAAGCCAATGCTTGATTATGCTAATTAAGGGAAGTCACTATCTGTAATTGATCAATTTACGAATTAAACGAATTGAAAGAAGTAAAAGAGTGATAAGAGGGTTCAAAGGTCTCAAAATGCTGCGAATAAAAAGTCAATGCGTCAAGAGGCTAAGGAAGAAAATTGAGAGTGTGTTTTATCAATTTATTGTTTCTAATAATAAAAAAAATTGAAAATTTTTTTCTAAAATATGAAACCGCTCAAAATGAAAAACTAATATTTACTGAAGGTAAGTATTGTGTATAAAACGAAATAAAAATAAAAACACAAATAAAGTAACAAAACAAAAAAATAGAAAGCGAAAAACATCCGTGTGTGTGAAACACTATCGAGTCATTATCGTAGTGGCGGAGCTGAAGTGGTCCTTGAAGTCTCTCTGTAGTTACCGAGCGATTATGCGGTGAAGCCCTATATTTGAGCCATGTATGATTACTTTGACGCAAAACGATTGTTTGGAGGTTTTATTTTAGTACGCGCGTGCTTTCAGTGCGTGTTATAGTATTTTAACTTAATTCTGGACTCCATAGGGAAGCAATGGAGGGTGGCGAAAATTATTAATGGTGGCGTCAGTCCTTAGTATCTTAATTGAAATCTGGATTTGGCACAAAGCCGATATTTCATAACAGACCTTGTCAACAGTGATATCAACTGACTTCTAATAGCTTAGGTGATGTGTTTTATTTGTGTTCGCTCGAATACAGTGAGGTTTCAGAAATACCGCTGACCCGAGGTTTTGTTTTACCTGATCTTAGGCCAGAGAGTCCTGGGTAAGTTGTTGCAAAGTGTCCCTTGGAGCACATTACGGCGATAAAAAGTTAAGGTCTTCATTTACCACCATGATAATAAGTTAATTATTTCATCAATTTTATGCTCCAAATTTTCTCAATTAGCATCATCAAGCATTGGCTTTTCATTCCGAGCATTTTTACACATACAATGACCCTTTTCCGTATTTTTCATTTTTTTCTTTTACTGCACTTAATTAGTCACGATAATAAAGTTAATTAATTGATCAATTACACTCTCCAAATTTTCTTAATTAGCGTAATCAAGCAATGGCTTTGTATTCTGGGCATTTTTGCACCTACAAAGCATCTTTTCATATTTTTCATTTTTTTTTACCGCCGGACACCCACCGGTAAAAATGGGTGCAAGCGTCCCCCGGCCTGGCGCTCGGCTTTTCTAGGGGTGTGCGTTTAGGAGAAGCTCCGTAAATCCCACTGCGCGCCTCTCCTCCGCAGTGGGCCCAAACCCTGTTTCGAAGCTTGCAGCCTGCTTGTACGGCCTTTGCAGAACATTGTTATTCGAAACTAAGCCCTCGAAGGAGCACAGCAGGGTTAGCAGAGCCTCTTTCAAACGCACACCCCTGAAAGAGCCGGACGCCGGGCCGAGGGACGCTTGTACCCATTTTTACCGGTGGGTGTCCGGCGGGGGGGTTTCGAACTAACGAACTAATTGATCATTTATACTTTGTAAATGTTTTTAGATAGCCTCATCAATCATTGGCTTTTCATCCTGAGCATATTGACATCTTTGAACCCTCTTATTCCAATTTTTTCTATTCCCAAATAACCAAGTAATTACAATGACTTTATTAACTCGTCATAGCCTATCACACACGATTCAATAATCAAACACTATAACGAAAAATCACCATGATAAAATTTTTTGCGCAGCGCCAGAATATTTTCGACGCGCGCCATCGACTACTACTACTACTATCACGAAGACGACGGCGCCGACACCGACGGTTTTTAGTCCGAACGAGTTGAACAGGCTACAATTATAACCGGAGTCGCTTTCCCCTTGTGCTATTGATATGGCATCCAGGAACGTAGCAGGTGAATTTTCCCAGTGCACTCGGGCGTACATCATCATCATCATCATCATCAGCAGCATCAGCCTGATTATACCCACTGCAGGGCGAAGGCCTCTCCCATATTTCTCCACTTAACCCGGTTCTGTGCTAGCTGCATCCACTTGACCCCTGCGAACTTCTTAATCTCATCCGCCCACCTAACTTTCTGCCGCCCCCTGCTACGCTTTCCTTCCCTTGGAATCCAGTTTGTTACCCTCAGCGACCATCGGTTATCCTCTCTTCGCACTACATGTCCTGCCCATGTCCATTTCTTCTTCTTAATTTCTACTAGAATGTCGGTAACTTGAGTTATTTCTCTGACCCACTCTACACGCTTTCTATCTCCCTATGTTACCCCTACCATTTTTCGTTCCATAGCCCTCTGGGTTGTCCTCAACTTAAGTAGAACTCTCTTGGTTAGCCTCCACGTTTCAGCCCCATAGGTGAGTACAGGCAAGATGCAACTGTTGTATACTTTCCTCTTGAGCGATACCGGTAAGCTGCTAGTACTATCTGCGAGTGCTTGCCAAATGCGCTCCATCCCAATCGTATTCTTCTTGTTATTTCCTTTTCGTGGTCCGGATCTGCGGTTACTACGTGTCCTCGGGCGTACAAACGAGCTAAAAACCGTTCGGAAACGCGGCGCGCAGGCACTCCAAGCAAGCGGAGCACTCCAAATCCGCCCACCTAACTTTCTGCCGCCCCCTGCTACGCTTTCCTTCCCTTGGAATCCAGTTTGTTACCCTCAGCGACCATCGGTTATCCTCTCTTCGCACTACATGTCCTGCCCATGTCCATTTCTTCTTTTTAATTTCTACTAGAATGTCGGTAACTTGAGTTATTTCTCTGACCCACTCTACACGCTTTCTATCTCTTAATGTTACCCCTACCATTTTTCGTTCCATAGCCCTCTGGGTTGTCCTCAACTTAAGTAGAACTCTCTTGGTTAGCCTCCACGTTTCAGCCCCATAGGTGAGTACAGGCAAGATGCAACTGTTGTATACTTTCCTCTTGAGCGATACCGGTAAGCTGCTAGTACTATCTGCGAGTGCTTGCCAAATGCGCTCCATCCCAATCGTATTCTTTTTGTTATTTCCTTTTCGTGGTCCGGATCTGCGGTTACTACGTGTCCTCGGGCGTACAAACGAGCTAAAAACCGTTCGGAAACGCGGCGCGCAGGCACTCCAAGCAAGCGGAGCGGGCGAATGACTACATCTACCAGCATGCACCGCGGCAGCGGCGGCGCCGTGAAACTGGCCGGTGCAGGGAGCCTACATGTTTCGCCGCGGCGCCAGGCTTAGGGTGGTGACATCTCCTGCCAGGGTTGCCGATTTTGACCAAAAACGGCCATCAAGCTTGGTGGGCCGCTATTTTGGTCCCCAGCTTAGGATTGCCACGCTTTGTATATGTAGAATCAGGGGGAGCTAAGAGGAGAAATTGGCCGAATTAACAAATAATGAATATTACGTGGTTTTTTTGTGGGGATCACAGCTTGGTCATTAAACCAAAATTACATTCCTTAGAAAATATCGATAGCCGACGCGTTGTTTCAAAGTGTATCATTACAGGGTTTATGAGCATTCTGTACCTAATGTATAGATAAAGTGTCCACGGCGACTGTACAGTTGTGTTTTATTCTAACTACAATACTTGAACTGCTATATAAATTGAAAGCTTATGTCGAATATCATAGCAATAAAATTATTGTAGGTACAACATCTAATTAGTTAATTGTGAATATAAATGAACTTTGCGCTGCAATATTAAGTTATATATCATTGGATACCTTCCGTCGACTATAATTGCGCTTGAATATTTGCAGTTGTTAATTACTTGCAATTCATTAATCTTACTGTGAATAAAAATTGAACTTTTGACTATAGCATCAAGTCATATATGATTAGATAGCTTACACAGATCATGTTTGCACTACACTAATTTCCGGTTTAGTTAGGAACTGTTAACTAGTTATTTGTGATTAACATTTGAACTCTCCTTTAGTTAAGTTTAGTTGATTCCAATAATTAGATAATTGTGATTGTCACTTCAACTTTACTCTACAACGCCAAGTCATATATCATAGCATAGCTTATATTTAGCACGATTTCAATACACTGATGTCCGGTATTTGTTAATTGCCCTTAATTAAATAAGTATTATTAAAAGTCTAACTTCAGACTATAGCATTGAGTCATATATCATTGGATAGCCTATACAGAGCACGTTTGCTCTACACTAGTTGCCGATTTAGTTGGGAAATATTAACTACGTAAAGGTGTATAACATTTGAACTTTAGTTTAGTTAATGGTAGTTATTCACTGTTATTGGATAATTGTGATTAACACTTGAAATTTAGGCTATGTCAAGTCATATATCACAGGATACCTTATATCCATCACGATAGCAATACACAAATTGTCGGTCTTTGTTAATTACCGTTATTTATTCAACTGTGATTAAATATTTAACTTCAGATTACAGCATCATCATATATAATTGGATAGCTTATGCAGAGCATGATTGCACTGCACTAATTGCCGGTTCAGTTAAGAACTGTTAACTAGTTAATGGTAATTTTATTTAATATTTGGTAATCAGTGTTAATTAGATAATTGTGATTACACTTGCAATTTAGGCTATGTCAAGTCATATATCACAGGATAGCTTAAATACATCACAATTGCAATAAATTAATTACCGGCCTTTGTTAAGTGTCGTTAATTAGATAACTATGAATAACAGTTGAACCTAAGGCTACAGTGTCATGTCATACATATATCACAGGATAGCTCATATGTGGCACGATTGCAATGCACTAATTGTCTGTAATTGTTAATTGTCCTTATTTATTACTTTGATTAAATATTGAACTTCAGGCTATAGCATGGAGTTATATATCATTGGACAGCTTATAGCGAGGATGTTTGCAGTACGCTAATTACCGGCTTTAATTAAGAATTGTTTACTAGTTGTGATTAAAGCTGCAACTTTAGGTTACATCAAGTCATATATCACAGGATAGTTTTTACGTAGTATATTCCAGTACACTAAATTCAGGTCTTAGTTATTAGCCATTAATTAGGTAATTATGATTAACTTTTGTACTTTTGGCTACACCAAGTAATATTGTGGGGTATCTTGCATCGAGCATGAATGCTGTATGCTCATTGGCGGCCTTTGTCTATAACCGCCCAAAACGTCCATTGTAACGAATAAAATCTTTTGAGTGCAGTTTTTGTTTTTATCTTTTCTACATCGATACTTAGCATCAGCAAACATTGGCTCTCCATTCTGAGCACTTTGACTCCTTTGAACCTCCTTTTTTCAAGTTTTATTTTTCAAAGTATTTCAAATAATTGATCAGTTACACACATTTATTAATAAGCATCAACAAACATCCGATTTTCATCCTGAGCACTTTGACACCTCTTAAACCGCATTTACTAATTTTCATTTTGAGAATATTTCGATTAATAATGAAAATATTTAAATGCATTAAATATAATTAACTATTTTTCTTACATTAACCTCACCAAGCATTGACTTTTCTTTAGGAGCACTTCAACACCTTTGACCCCCTTTTCCAAGTTTTCATTATTCCAATTAGTTCAATTACATAATCGTTCAATTAAAAACTCTACACTTTCTTAATTAGCCCCATCAAGCATTGCGGCTTCCATTACGAGCATTTTGACACCTTTGAAGCCCCCTTTTGCCATTTTTCATTTTCTTTAAATTATTGCAATTGATCAATTTCACCCCTAATTCTCATAATTACCATCAAGCATTGGCTTTACATTCTGAGCATTTTTGACAGCTTTGAACCCCATTTTTTTCTTTTTTTCTGAATTCATTAATTAATTGCAATTTATTAACTCATCATCGCCTATCATACATCAATCAATCATAAATCACTAGAACCACAAATTACCATGACACGATTTTTTACACAGCTCCCAACTATTTACAGCACATGGTTAAGACTACAACTACTACTACTATTTTTACTATGCCGACGGCTTTTCTATCGATGAGCTGCATAAAAAATGCATCACTTAATATTTACCACAGTGCGCAAATATTTAGAGCAGATAGTACCGATAAAATCAGAACACCGCAATGTACGAGCGCCAACGCTCTCCTTCATGCGGAGCGCCCGGCCGCGCCGGTTCAGTTGGGGACCAAAATGGCGCCGCTAGCTCATCTGGCAACACTGGTCTTTAGTGGGCGGCAGCAAGTGCCGCCACAAAGGATGGCGCCACCCTAAGCCGGGAGCCGCGGCGAAACATGTAGACTGCTTAAGCCGGTGGGATCGGTCTTTCAGTGCTGACCTTCAAACCTAGGTGGGCCTTGCCAAAATTTAACTATCTTGACCCTCAAAGTTATACCTCATCCAAATTTTACCAAAACTCGTGTCCAACATGATTTCGTATTGCGAATTGAGTAGTGACCTCCAAACCTATGTGGGAAATTCCCAAAATTTGACCATCTGGACCACTGAAGTTTGACCTCTTCCGAATTCGACAAAAATTAGTGTCCAACCTAATTTACGTATTGCGATGTGAGTGGTGACCTCCAGATCTAGGTGGACAATTCCCAAAATTTAACCACCTTGACCCACGAAGCTTTATCTTGTCCGAATTTGACAAAACTTGGTGTCCAACCTAATTTACGTATGCTCCCCTCCAAACCTAAGTGGTCCATTACCAAAATTTAACCATCTGGAGCCCCGAAGTTTGACCTCGTCCGAATTTGACAAAAATTGGAGTCCAACCTAATTTACGTATTGCGATTTAGTGCTGACCCCCAAACCTAGGTGGGCCCTTGACAAAATTTAACCATCTGACCAACCGAAGTTTGACCTCGTCCGAATTTGACAAATATTGGTGTCCAAAATAATTTACGTATTGTCATTTGAGTGGTGACCTCCAAGCGTAGGTGGGAAATTCCGAAATTTAACCATCTGGATCCCCGAAGTTTCACCTCGTCCGAATTCGACAAAAAATGGTGTCCAACCTAATTTAGTATGGCGAATTGAGTGCTGAACTCTAAACCTAGATGGGCAATTGCCAAAACTTTGCCCTCTTGACCCCCGAAGTTTGACCTCGTAGGAATTTGACCAAAATTGGTGTCCGACCTATTTAAGTATGGGGAATTCAGCGGTAACCTTAAAATTTAGGAGGGCCACCCCCAAAATTTGGCCCTCTGAATCCCCAAAATTTGACCTGGTCTGAATCTGATCGAAATTGGTGTCTATAACCTAATTTGACTATGGGTAACTCAGTTGTGATTTCCAATTTTAGATGAGCTTCATTTGGCTAGTTAACGGGCATCATGCCTATTTTTGTAGCGTAGAGCAGCCGTCGGCCATGCACCCAAGAGGCTTAGCGTGTGCAAAGAAAATAATGCTGTTTAGCCTTGGGTTGATATAGGAGCATTTTGTACGAGCGCACACTGTCGCAGTTATCAACAGAAGTTCTGTACTTTTTCCGCATTTTTAACTAAAAGAGCTGAAAGAGTTCTGGGATACGCTTTTCTAGTCCAATCAAAGCAAAAGCAAAAAAAAAAAATATTGGTCATAGTAAAATTAGGGTTGACACCAAATTGGATGAATTTCGGACATGGTCCAGTTTCGGTTGTCGAGAGGGCCAAATTTCGGGGTGCGGACGATACTTCCCTCGAATGACGGGAAATCGGTGCTCTAATCTTGGCCCTGGGTTCCGGCTCGACGTCACTTCAAGGCCGCCGAAAGCTGGAGCTAAAGGCGTTTCATACCTAACAGAACAAAGTTGATATTCATTTTCAAGCAGCCGTGAACATTTTTAACTACGAAAACAATTAAGCCGCAGCATGTGCACTGCGCGGTGCCAAACTCAGACTGAGCTTTATTGAAAAATCTTAGGAAGGCCATCAAAGCAAATATTCCAGCCTTTGCTAAAATCAACCATCGCATTTCTGAAACTCGACTCGTTAACAACTTCATAATCTTTACTTCCGATAAAAGTATTTAGGAATGTTCAAATATATAGTAAATATTATGCTTAATATATTATATCGTGTTGGCACTCATGATTTGAAAACTCAAGCGGAATGTGACGTGCATGCCTACAGCGGTTTTTATTCATGCCTAAAACGCTACTAATCTGCACTTGCATTGCGCGTACGAGACGCTGATTTATGTGGCTCGCGGTACATTGAAGCGTGTCACATGTCTTACTCGTGTTTTTATTCGATAACACTGCGCGGAAAAAGCGCAAGCGCGTCTGCCAGCCAATCTCCCGGATGGCGAACGAGCGCAGCCCTAAAAAGTGTGCCGTGTGCAGCGCGCGGGGCCGGCGGGCGAGTATCTTCGAGGAGAAAAACGCGATAGTTGATGATAGTGCCGCTGCTTTCAAATTATTGAGGAGCTTTAGTTTTCCCGAGCTCTGTCACAGCCAGATTGTTGTAAACCACCTTTCCTCATGACTGTACGTTTGCTACTCTTAAGTAGCTCCTAGTGGCATGGCTCAGCGCTTTTGACATTCATGACAAGACACCATCCGTAGTCATGACTGCCTTAAGCACGTCATGGAATTCATAGTCATTCACATTGGATCTCCGATCTGACAGGCTCATCACATATGACTGACTCATGACTAAACTATAATAACTCACATGACATCCATATTTATAACATTTATTTATATATTGTCTTTACATGAACATTTAGGGCTATCAGGGTCATCTTCGATTGTATGCTTCCACGTTTTGCAGACACGTTTTCTCAAACATAGCCAAGTAAGACTTTCGTTGTACTCAGTATACTGCTATGCGCACTCCTCTAGAGACTTTGCCAATGACGGCATGCGCATGTATTGTTCTGAAGAAAATCATTTTAGTTTCATTTGGGAAATGCAAAAGTGTGGATGTACCACAACCAGTTTCCCATGCATGCATTACCGCTAGGTGGGATGCGTAATCCTTCTGACAGACCAGTAGGTGAAAAGGTTGCCCGCAGTTCTGTCATGTTCCTATAAAACACTGGTTAGAATGCAACATTTGTGCCCGGAAGAAGTGATCGAGGTGCTAGAAAAAGGCGGGACATGTACAGCAATATATAGGTTCAGTTCGCACAACGGCCTCGAGAGAAAGAAAATGGCGACGACAAAGGGGATAACTTGCGGAGGATGCGCAGTGGCGGCACGCTCCGTCCTAGCATTTCCCCACCATGCAAATAGGACCTCACTGCGAGCTTTGTCAGCCTGTCTTATATTGTAGCTTGTTTAGATGTATGATCCGATTACGGCTTTAGAAAATTCAGTGGAATTTTCGCGTCGTGATTTATGACAAATTTATACCAATATGGCCTAGGAGTTTAAATTATTCGCTCCCTAGAGTCCGCGACCGCCGGGAGATGCCACGAAGAGCCGGGTCAGCATAGAAACGCTCTTGAAATCTAATAATCATATGGCGCGCCTCGCGCTATGTGACTCGATCTGTATAGCCGTTGCCATGAAACCCAGCCCGAGCTCGCAAAGTTCGCGTTGAAACGTCTTTTAGAGCGCGAAAAACGCGTTACAGCCAAAATCCTAAATGATTTCCGGCACCGGTGGTTGTTCTAACCGGCGGTGCATAACAGTGCAAAAAAAAAAATAACGAATACGACACTGCAGTAAAGAAAACACCCCTCCCATGGCTCCTCCCCTGCCGTCCACTTACCTTTCTTCCGCACACTGCTACCATTACATTCTCTTGCAATCTACTGTTACCGTCAAGACCATCGGCTGCGTTGCTCGCCTTATATAAGCCCCGCCGAAGCCCATTTCTTGTTCTTGGTTACTACAACGACGTCTTTAAGATGGGCTTGTTCCTTCACTGACCCTGATACCATGCTGCCCTCTAATGTTACAGCTAAAAGTTTCCTTTCCATGGCTCGCTGCTTTGTCCTCAGCTTAAATTTGAACCTGTCTCATTATCATCCAGGTTTCTGCCCATTAAAGAGTAACGGTAAGATACAGCTGTAATATACCGTTTTAATTCAACGTACTTGTAAATGCCATTCACAATAAGGGAGTGCCTGGGAAATGCACACCGTATACTCTTCTATTTCTGTTCATTATTTAAATATCTATGTTAGCATTTGCGCTCACTACCTGGCCCAAGTCGATGCATTCTCTTACCATCTACAGTGCCTTCGCTGCTTATTGAAGACTGCAGAGTCCTTCTGAGACTGGTGACCAATGTGTTTATTTTCTGCATGTTAACTTTTAGACACACCATTTCGCTTCGCCTACATAGGTCATCGATCATGCTTCGCAATTCGCCCCTTTAGTTATTGAACAAAGCAATGTGATCAGTCTTATAACAGTCAGGTGCTTTACATTTAATCATTATTCCGAAGTGTTCTGAACCCAGCTTTCTGAATACCTCCTCTAAATAAGTTGTGATTTGGACTGGATAGGTCGTGTCTGCCTGCCTAACACCCTTCACAATTTTGCTTCATTAGTTTCTTTTTGGAGGACTATGGTTGCTGTTATGATGATTACGCGCGATTATATAGAAGTAGGGGTGCTATGCAAATTGTTTTATCGAATCACATATTTATTTTTCTTCTCATTCACTGCACTTGATTTACTGCTACATTGCCATCTGATGTACAGCGCTTCATTATAAATACATTTTCTGCCAGTCTATATGCACTATACATATATTTCCTCAAAGTTTCCATGACAATGTAAAATACATTAGAGCCTCGAAGCAGGTTGGCATATAGCATGGGCATCACTTGGCCCTCTGAAGCAAGTCTGATTCTGTTTATAGGCAGATCTTGCATCCTAAATATGCAGTTTAAACTTGTCCTCGCGTTAAGAACAATCTAGATTGCGGATTTTAATAACAACGTTTCATTTCCTCAGTTGAAGCACTTGAAATTTCAGCAAGGATAAATTTCTGTACGTAGTAATAACTTGTTTTTTTTTATTTTGAGGAAGCATAAGTTGCCAAACGCGCATAATTATTATGATGTAGATATATATAAATAGGAAGGAAGTAAGGAATGTCAAAAATCTTAGCAATCAGCACTGGAAAACTGCTCTTTAATATAGAATACCCTTCTTGCAAAGCATAATGATCGCAAGACAACTATGTTTTCTATGGATTGCACTTGCAAAAATAAAGCGAAGCTATTCAAAGCAGACACCAATAAAAAGGCGGTTTGTCCAACAAAGTCGACTACTAGCCTTTCTCGATCGAGATGCAGTAACTGCCGAAGCTTCAAGTATGGACCGGAAAATCCAGGATCATCTGGGTTTTACAAAGAACGGTTTGGTGCTAACAAAGTGAAAAAAAAATTGCCTCAAATCTTCTTTTCCGTTCTAATTGTGGCTTTCAGCATGTATAGGTAACTTTTGTGAACTGAAATTATTTGTGCTGAGGTTGGCATAAAACATCATGCGCCAAGTAATGACATTAGCCATAGTACGCCTCGGTCGCCTCCAATGAAGGCTAGCGGCTTTGTATCCACGCGTGGGCCCAATATATTTACATTTTTGATTCCCAAGAAGGCAGTCCGAAAATTCCTATTCAGTACAGTTATCTAGGCTCGAATGGAAAAAGTTCGTCAGCGTAACAGGACAACATATGCCCTAATGTTTTGGGCTTGGCAAATGAGAAGACTACTGAATCAATAGATCCGTTGTATATTTCACTCAATGGCGCCAAGTTTTTCTCTTACGTGTTCATGGCAGCCACAGCGCATCACTGCTTCTGTCGGCGCGTATATGCTTGCTGTTACGTCCACTGCGTATTCAGAAGGCCTTGAGGGCCCCAGCAGAGGACAAAGACAAACGGCGAGATGTGGTTTAAGCGCTTTCCGATTCGAGGGTCAGCCTAAAATTCCCTTGTCTCAAAGTCAGTGTATGTTACCCGAACAGACGGCGGAGATGTAGCACCGTCCCTGTGCGTCATGTTGGCATCTGATAACATTGTTAAACAACCATTTCACAAAGCGATAGTTAGAAATTTTTCGGTTTATATCGTTTTTTTTTTGTTTTGTTCCTTGCTGATGGTGCTAGGGTCTTTGTCATTGAACAGCCGCGGCCAATGCCATAAGGGCTGATAAAGACCACTATACTAGCCTCTGAGTTCTCATAGATTGTCCGCGTTTACGAGAGGTTTGTGATTATTAAACGTATTCCATTATTTCGTGCTACATAATATGACACCAACATTAGAGTTATAATTCTGTCGTGAAAAGTGGTTTAATTATTATCACAACTGAACAAACTATAAAACATTTCATTATTGGTGATGGTGATAACAGTTGTCACCTTTAAACGGGTTGCCTCCGCCTAGCGGCGTGGCGGAGCTATGGCAAAAAACAAGTTCTGAAAGAACACACAAAAAGTGTCTCAATTGTCTCAATATTTCGGAACGATGCAAGGGTGCCCACCCTTCCACCCTGCAAGTCCTCTTATTTCATACGTCAGTAGGTCATACATCAAGAAAGTAGTTCCGAGCTGCTGTCATTCGCAGTGAACTGAGGTTGCCTCACTACCGCTTCACATCCAAACGAACGAATGAGGTCTACAGCGTATCTTACCGTTTCGCTGTAGGGTCGGGCGTTAGACGTTGAAGTCAGCTGGGTTAACGGCAGCGAAGGCAGAAGTGGCGACTCGCCGCTTCACATCGCTCCGCCGAGATCATCAGGAAGATGGCTGCTTGCTGTCAGGGGTCTGCTCTCTTAAGAAATGCAGACGCAAGGTGAAGCGGTAGAACTTACCGATGGCATTCGCTTCAAAACCTGCACGCGGGCTCTGCGCAGTGTGATCAGACTTGCTTTGCGCTGCAATACGTCTGGCTTTCAAACGGGCTGAACAACAGCGACGTCTTTCGGACGACGGTTGTCTCCAGGAGTGATCATGTCACCTTCTACGCGCCGTCCATCCGTTGTCTCTTTCGTTCTTGTCGTTTATTTCCTGGCTTTTTCCGCTCCGAGCCCAACACACGCGCTCCTTTTTCGCGGCTCCCGTAACCTAGTTGGCGCATGCGCGTAGAGAGCGGCTCCGTGGGAAAGCGCTGGCCGTGCAACGGAAATATAGCCCGATGTCTTGCGGTAGGATTGCGTCTGGGACGCTTCCGCAGCCAAGTACCGTGCGGCTGCGGCTTTGTCTTTCGTTCGGTGGCTGTCGCGTAATCTAGAAATAGACGCTGGCCGCCATTTTTCTTTTGATCACAAGACAACATCCCAGTGCCTCAGGACACTGCGGTCATATCCTCAGGCCAAACTCTAGTCCTGATAGCAATGTGCGTTCCGCAGTGGCGGATGAAGAGGTGAAAATTATTGCAATAAAAAATGGCCACAAGCGTGAATAGACGCGAAGCAAATGCGGACGAATCGGCTCAAAGAGCAGCGTGCACTATTCCTCGGCGGAAGGATGCTGGAATTGTTTGTATTGCAGATATTCACTGCGTATGCGCATTAAGGTTTCTAAATGACTGCTTCAATGAAACGCCGTGACATATCTACAGAGAAGTGAAGATTAAATACTAGAAAATCGGTTGCCGCAGCAATTGACTTTTCATCCATATTCTGTTTGGCATGGACTCCATTAATTTATGAGGGTTAACAAAGGTCATTGAAAGTTCAGTGCCGTCCACAAGCATGGCCCGGGACTACATATAAAGAAAGAGGCCGACGCAATCTGATATCGTTTCTCGCAGGTGATTGGGGGGGGGAGGAGGGGGGGGGAAGCATACCTCGGGCTTAGAAAATCTCGGCGTCGCGCGTCTTGTTGTGCGGGCCGAGCCCCGGTGGAATGAACAGACGAGTTTTTGTGTTTTGTGTATTGTGCGCCTCGCCGAGTGGGGACGGGCGAAAGCAACACGAGAGCGGAAGGCGGCGAAATAATGCGCCGCCGCCGACAGACGGGCGCAACGAAGGCGGTCAGCATGAGCCAAGCGCTGGAGATTCTCACGCGCACCGCGAGGTACGGCGGAAGGAAGCAATCCGAGTCGGCCGCAGTCCGTGCTTGGGAACGATAGCAAGCGTCGGCGCCGGACGGCTGTTTCTGGGCGCCAGCCGCGGTTCTGCCTTCGCAGAGGACATGGGAAGACGACCATGGAATGAAGACCGGCCTAGAAAGGAGGATTTCGAGAGAAAGGGTGACGTCGAAGCCGCCCATCGACGAACGAGACTGGAGATATGAACTGGCTTGCTGAGACGAGAGGCCGCGCCATTGAAAAAGACCAAGTCATGCCGCAATTGTGTCAATAAATTGTTTCTAATCATCGAGGAAGGTTTCTAATCACGAATCAACAATTGAGGTTCTGCTTTGTCAGGAGCGGCGAGGGAGCTGGGAGAAGACTTGCCTGACTCTCGGGAATTCTCCGAGCTCTGGCTGCGCCTTAAGATGAATAACCGAATGGTGTCAAAACATAAGTTCAGCTTCGAGCACGTCTTCAAATTTATTTGGTTTACTTACAGTCACACTGGGGTTATCATTGCTTGGGTTTCGATCCATGACCTTTGTAAACAGTAGATACGGGGAGGTCAAATAACATGACCTCCCTCTAAGTACCTTCGTGAAGTTGTCTATTGTTCAATTGAGTGCATTACTTTTGCAAGTGAGTTTTGGAAACGCTTTCTGTTACGGGATTTATATCGCTATTTAAGTGTCCAATCTCGTGCAAGATGTAATTGTATTCTACCGAGACTGGGCTATACGGCCACGAAACGGTAGATAAGTTCGGACGGCTTTCGCACGCAAATATTACAGGGGACCGGATCCTCATCCTGCTACGTGGCGTGGTGATTGTGCGCGTGATTTTAAAGGAGCGGCGGCTCTGAAGATTTGCCTTGCGCAGTCATGGGCGAAAACCCGTGGGTGCCCTGTCGGCCATGGAGGTAACAGAGAAGCAAAAATGCTTGTTTAGTTCTGCACGCCTATATGCAGCTTCTTTCATTTTATCAATAGCTAGATTCAAACACTATAGTTCACCAAAAGCAGCCACTTTGTCATTTTCAGAAATAGAAAATAAATATAGCAGCGGTAAACTGACAATTCCAGAATATTATTTTTACTAATTTGAATGACAACATCACAATACGCCTTGGCTTCATGCAAGTGACTATCTTTCGCCTCTTAGCTCTTTCAGCAGGAATGTTGGTAGCTTGCGTCTCGTGTTTTCGAACAGTCTCTACACGGCGTGAAAGGCAATATTGTTATTGAGCAATAGTGCTCAGGCTTACTAGAGAGCAATTTGTAATTTAGGACTGGTGGTAGTAATTGTTGAGGGGTACCTCGTTTCTGACAAGTTTTATTACATTCCTGCTATATCATAGACTTGCGTCAAAACATCAAGCAACACAACGGCTCGTGTATTGCCAGGGCATTTGAGAAAATCACCTGAAGTAAAATGATCTGAAGGTGAAGTCCTTGCTCTTTTTTAGGTGTTTGTTTTCTTGCAGCATTTGCACAAGTCACTGCTTACTTTCAGAAATCAACCTTGTCATGCACATTAGTAGGAAAATTCTGGACGTCCAGAGCGAAGCAAAAACGCGAAGCTGCTTTAAACAAAGCCAGTGTCTCATAATGACTGTGCCCACCATCAGAGTTCAGATATATATGTTTTATGTTTTAAGAGACACATATCTTAGATTTAATAGCCGGTAAATAGTGTGCGTTGTCGGTTATAGTGTCGTCATCGCAATAATTGGTGTTATTTCAGTTCTACGTCTATGCACGTTTCGAGCAATAAAGCGCGACAACGTACGTGGTCAATCCTCTTTTCATGGTTTCCTAGCTCACACAATGTAACATCGGTGATTCCTCGAGCACCATGAATTGTTCGGTTTCGAAGGAACTTTTATTGCAGTGCTTAAATTTAGCTAATGACCGCTCATGAACAGCCTCGTCGATAAGCACGTCGGAGGCGTAATTTCTACAGTGGACCAGAGGCGTCCAATGTATGTACACGTTAGCCTGTATATGTCAACGCTAGGCCGTCTCCCAGTTATGCAGACTCTGAACGAGTAAGGCCATCGATATAACCTTCACAGACGTGAGCGTTTAACTAGCTCACGAGCGACACGTTGTTTCCAACAACTGTAAAAGACGCTGAAGGTCCTCGTCAGCTGCACTGACATTTTGCAATGCTCGTAGCGACGGCTACTCTGCTACTGGCCGCGCCATGACAGTCCCAAGATATACTCGGAAGGGTTCAGATGTCTCGAGTCTCGTCCAAGTTCGTTGGTCAACCAAAGCCGTAATTTCTACCTGAATTAAGTGCGGCATGCGCGTGCTTGGTACGACCTGACCACGTCCAGCCTACTTGCTGGCTGCAGAAAAGTCATGCTGGCCGCAATAAACACTTTCTATCGTCCAAATTAACAGGAAGGACAGGTGTCATCACTGATAGACTGGATCACCGTTGTTGAAATCACATAAGGCGTCGCCTCACGCTGCTTTCTTGTCTCGTACTCGGTTGTCATAAACGTCACTATAGCCGGCATTACAGACGAGGATAACTGTGCAAACGGCAGGTTAAACTGGAGCTTTAGTCTTTTCTGTATTTAATGTAACTAGGCCGTATGCAAACTGGGGTTCTTTGTGGGCACTCGCCGCAGAAAGCGCCAAATCTTTGGCCCTGGCATCATGCTGCGCTCTTCATGAAAACTTCGGCGTGATCAAAACTGAAAACAATTGATTGCATGAATAAAATGTTCGGTATTTTATAGTTGTCCTTTGACATATTGGAAGCAGTGGAATGAGTTGACGGAATAATACATCCCGTGTTTGTTGTTTGTTATCTAGTTCAAACAGATAGAAAATACCCGAAACAGGCCCGAACGAGGCGAGGAAAGCGGTTTCTGATGTGTATGTAGACAGATGATGTGCAAGTCTTGATACTGCGGATGTTCATGCTGCATACAGTAAAATAAAGACTAAAAATAGACACTCGGGTAATTTCGCGACCTAGCTCTACGTTACACGCCTCTGCTAGTTGGCTTTCAACATAAAAAAAATAGAAGATAAGCGGCAGCAGCCCCACCGATATTTCGCAGACAGGTCGGCAATATCTGAGACTGCTGGGGCTGGTGCTCTTGGTCGTTTTTTGGAGGTGCGCTTTGTGCATACATGAGCGTCACATGTTGTTCTATATTACTATATAAATTTTGCGTTGATTACAAATGAAGTTTGCTGAGACTCTTTTGGTTCGCCTAAAAGGGTATGGACATGATAGCGGTAGAGGGTTCCGTTTTCCAAATCTCTTTGCGGTTCCTTGCGCGCTTATGGACTTTGCAGCCCGCCCGATTAGTAATCCATTAATTTCTTGCTCTAATCAATGACAAATACTCTTTATCAGACACCCGCCGGGGTGGCGCAGTGGCTAGGGCGCTCCACTACTATGCCCTAGGACCCGGGATCGAATCCCGGCCTCGGCGGCCGCTTTTCGCTGGAGGCGCCCGTGTGCTGTGCGATGTCAGTGCACGTTAAAGAACCCCAGGTGGTCGAAATTTCCGGAGTCCTCCACTACGGCGTCTCTCATAGCCTGATTCGCTTTAGGACGTTAAACCCCAAAACTAAACCATCTTTATCAGACAATCGTAGGTGTAAGGCCAGCAAGCATAGATATAACGCACAGCTTAACTAAACCTTACGAAAGCGCGCGTCGGACCTAGAGTCTGAGAATGCAAGGGTCCTTGAAGGTTCATTTTGATCTCGCCTTCTCATCTGAAAGGAGAAGCCCGAGTCGGCAGCTCCTGCCAAATCAGCCATGTTTTGTGGCCGCGTGACTTCAGTGGACATTTCGTCTAATCAGTGCAGCGCTTTGCCAGCAACCAACTACCACCTGAGAGAGATATGCCCATAATTTTCGCCAACAACGCCCAAACAGTATTGCACGCTGTCTCGTTCATTTTTTTCAGTCTACTATGTGTGAAGCAAGGAAGCGGCACGCGCAGGGTCGGTGCGCTCGTGCTGACATGCGTGGTCTAATCTCAGTATTTTGTCGTTTGCGGCTGTCGCGCTTTCCGCCCTTTCTGCCTTCAATGATTGCCGTCGTGACAACTCGGGTGAAACTTGGCTAGCAGAGAATTCGAGGCAACCTTCTTAGCGCGAAGTGCATGTTTAGTTAGGCTTGGTGTACAAGAATTCCTGTTCTCGGGGGGGGGGGGGGGGGGGGGGGGAATTTTGGCTTTATCTTCTTTTCAAGACATAATCATCGACTACATTATCTCGCTTCATTCTCACTGTTTTACAGCCTCAGTACCTAAAAGAATAATTCTCCACCTTTCCGCAACACCGCTGACGCAATGGCCGTGCAGCTGCATGGTTGCATTTGTGTGACCACCTAAGCTGGCCATAATACGAGCCTTGCAGAAACCAACTCCATTTATTCGATTCCGTTGAGCTTCTAACCGCCAATACACAGTCAGATGAATGCGGACAGCAAATGGCGCAACGGTAGCTTCGGCAAGCGATTAACGGCAATGCATATTTTCTCCAGCACAACGTGAAGTCCAGAAGCGTCAATTGCCGGGCGAGTTGGTACATTTTCAAAAAAAACATAAACTGCGAGATAAAGGCGCAGTACTAGTAGGACACAGACACACACACACACACACACACACACACACACACACACACACACACACACACACACACACACACACACACACACACACACACACACACACACACACACACACACACACACACATAAACACACACAACGTCGCCGGACAGTGACTTCAAATATATGTGGTTGAGCTTATAAAAAAACCCGGCTTTGGTGTGTGTGTGTGTGTGTCTACTGATTCTGCGCCTTTTTTTTGCTCGTTTTTTTTTCTTTTGAAGTTGAATTCAGACGCTCGTTCTCAGCCATTTCCTGCCAGTGTAGTCGAGGACTAGGCCAGGAGAAACCTTGCAAAAGAAGAGACATCTGGGCGAGTTGGTATGGTGACATGATAGAAAAACAGCGCAAAAGACGTGCACGGAGGAGAAGAACGGACAGGACGAGCGCTGAACTCACAATTGAAGTTTATTGAAGAAACCTTGCACCCACTGCATTGCTTGCCGGTAACCGGCGGCACCCCCTCCACACAAGGAAGTGCAGGGTTGCAGCGAGACAATCCTTGCGGTACACGACGTTCAGTGCTTGCGCGCTGGTTTCCCACAGCAATACGAAATATTCAAGTAATCTTAGGTTACGTTCCAAAGGTTGCTCGATTTTCTCAGTGGCTGATCTCCGTTCCTAGAAAACTTTGCTGGCCAGAACCAGCCATACAAATCCGCACGCACTTGAAATGTGAGCGTGCTGCATTGACAAAAAAAGGAACCTCAGTTTCTTGTGCACTTTGATTTCATGTCCGGATTTTTAATTTCGGCCGCTGCATAGTGAATCACTAAGCTGTATCTCTTCTTTCGAAGAAGTCGATGGAAGGTTGTTTATAGGCCGATATTAGTGTAAAAACTAAGACTTGAGACACTATTTTGCTTCAAGATATATGCATTACATGGGAGCCAGCCGAGTCTTTATGTATGTTTTTATTATTTTTTTTTTTGTAACTTCTTCCAGCCATCACCAGACCAACATCCACGTTATTCTCAGCAAAACACTAGTCATCCTTCAATCATTTAACAATACACAGAGACAACGCTACGGCTCTGCGGGCCGCAAACCTCGTAAGTACCTAACTTTTGTGTTCGTTATATATATATATATATATATATATATATATATATATATATATATATATATATATATATATATATATATATATATAGGGGGTTTAATGGCGTAAAAGCAGCTGCGGCTATGATGCGCCAACTTTTGTGTTCGATTTATATTTCACATTCAGTACCTTGATTTATTTAAACATTTTTTTCTTACTGTCGTGTATCTTGTTTTCTTACGCATAAGCTTCTGAACTTCTCTCTAGTCTTTTTCACCTTCATCAACATGTGCCAAAGATGAAAATAATGACTCCATGCTTATCTCAAGGCATTATTCCTAATTCGTTTAATTTGTCTAATTAATTCGTTTAATTTGTCGTTTAATTCCTAATTTGTCTTGCTTGCGCAGCACTTCTAGCACCATGTTGCTTTATGCTTTTGTTAATGTTTCTTCGGGGGGGGGGGGGGGGGGGGGGGACGCAGTTTTCTGTGGAAAAAGCGGTGCCTCGAAAGTTTGAAACGCCACTTAGATGTTTATGGGAGGAAGAGCGCCGCACGGTTGGAAGCTAGTTTGCGTAAAACCAAGAAAAAGAATGTAGCGAAAGCTCACAGATGGCGCTGTTTCCAGCGGCCATTGCGGCGTCTAACAAGTGGCCATTCGGTTGTCGCTTCTGCACCTTCCGAAGAGAGCGCGTCCGGATACCTGATACGGGCCGACCGCTGACGCCCGGCTTCGTGGTGGTGGCTTCCGCCGGCAGCATCCAGAGCTGCGCTCAACGTTTCTGCCCCCCCCCCCCCCCCCCTTTTGTTTTCCCACCCTCCCGCTTTAGTTCCTTTTTTTTTTTTTCTGTTACCCACTGTCCGGCTTGTTTTTGCACCACTGCGAATTTCGCTGTTGATATTTTCCTTTATTTCTATTGCTCAACGCAGTGGCGCCTTTTGAATGTGGCATGCTATGCAGTCTCGCCCTCCCTCTCGAGTGAGCTGAGAGGACGGTGGTCACACCTCTTTGTGTTTTTCTCCAAGCCAAACACCGCAAGACTGGGATATTGCAAAGTTTTCCTGACGAAGAGAATACCGTTCCCAAAACTGTCGACAAAATAAACTGTGAAAGCGAACAGTCGCGTCTGTCGTAACGCCCTTCTTTTTATCCTCATACATATCATTTCATTATGTGGAGCGAGAAGCGCGTTGTCTGTAGAGTGTGTGCGCAGGTAGTTCTTTTAAATTGAGCATTTGTTGATCGGGATAAATCATTTGTAATTCGAGCGTTGTGGTGATGTGCCTTCTTTTCTCTTGTCCTTCGTCAGTTTTTGCTGCTTTCCTTTCTATGTAAATGATTTCATCATCATCATCCTCACCCTTACTACCAACTGCAGGGCTAAGGCCTCTCCCATATTTCTCCACTTAACCCGGTTTTGTGCTAGCTGCATCCACTTGACGCCTGCGAACTTCTTAACCTCATCCGCCCGCCTAACTTTTTGCCGTCCGCTGCTACGCTTTCCTTCCCTTGGAATCCAGTTTGTTACCCTAAGCGACCATCGGTTATCTTCTCTTCGCACTACGTGTTCTGCCCGTCGCCATTTCTTCTTCTGAAATGATTTCAATATATTTAAATAGTTACTGCACTTAGATTTCACTGAATATAATATAATAAACATAGTTACAGGTTCATTATTTTATTTCAGAACGTTTGTAAATAACTGGCGTAGTACAAAGAGTATTGCATCCCGAAGTTTATTTTTACCGTCAGATTTAAACACGGGACAAACTGTCAGCATCTTCCTATCTCTAGGAAGTAATCAAGAGTTCAGCGACGGTAAACACTGTAAACAGGAGGAAAATGTCATCCCGATTCCAGCGTATAGTCAAAATAATGTCTGACTAAGCTTCAAGCATTATTACCAAGCTTGCATTAAGGTTTTCATCCGGATATAGTACTTTGACGGTGCTATAGCCCTTCTTTTTTTTTCACGTTAGCACAATGCTCTGTACGTCACTCGCCATGAAGCTGCACTCGGCCAAGCGTCTGTCTGCTTGAACTGCACTTTTTTTTATAACACTTGTTCTCGTATTTTAGGCACAGCAAAAAAATATAGGGATAGAGCGGCCCGAAACGCATTCAAAGGAAAGCAATAGCCTCTACAGAGGAAAGCACGCGGAATTTTTTGTATTGTTTATCAATGTTGAATATCATGTAATACTAAAGGCTATTAATCAGTTAGTAGGAAACAAAAGCCAGATGCTTCACCAGACGCCAATTTCAGACGACGTAGGCTCGCACACCCCCGGCGACATGTGGTCGATTATTAAGGCGAAAGCCTGTAATGACTAACACTGTCCGCCTTCATTCGTCCAGTCACGCTATAACCATCAATAAAATGGCATCACGATGATGTCATGAGAAAAATAGCAATTCTGCCTCCACAGCGAAAGGAACCACCGTCTCTTGTATCCTCAGCCGAGCGGTTTTAACAAGTGGGCCACGCCCGGAATTTATTTTTCTTTATTGCGGATCACCAAAGTATATACAGGCATAAAAATCGCTGATTACCTTAGACTAAAACGATATATTAAACCTTTTTCATATTGGTGAATCCGTCGACCACATGCATCCGCTGAGGCTGCTCAGGCCCGCTACGGAGAACATCTCTGATAAATGTTTCCCTTTTTCAATAGAGTTGTCCCTGACAGATCGTACATTTTCTTCGGCGAGCCACGGGAGCTCTCGTCATTTTGTACGCTTAGAAACCGGATGCTGTAAGGATTAATAGGTAGCTCTTATTTTAAGGTTCTTTCTAATGTATTACAGTGAAAAACAAGATACCAGCAGACTATAAAATCGTGATCGATGTTTTCCGCTTTTTCACAGATCGTGATGTAGCAGGATTGTTCCCTGAACCATGGCACGCAATAAATCTCCTTGTCTACCATAAGAACGATAGTGGCGATGACATTGACGCTGCAATTTGTGACGATGACGATGATGACATTAGCAATGATAATGACGGTGCATTTAGTTGATAATGATAATGAGAGCAAACGGGATGTACCGTGTGCACCACGAACGCTTGGGCTTTCGCACTTCTAGAGTGTAGATTCCACAGTGTTCTCTTGTGATTTTCTTTTCATTTTCATTTATTCCAACATCAACATTACAGATTCTCAGAACCGCGGGCTTGACAGGGTTCACCGTCCCTAAACATGGGAATGGCGAGAAACTAGGATACAAACACAGCGCATAGATATGCAAGGACTTGGTACAAAATCAAGACAATTACAAGACAAACAAAATGTCTCTTTCGCTACCGCGCCTGTTCAAATCGATCAGTCGAGCGATGGTTCAAATTCTTGCGCGCGAACGCGCTTGCGCAGTTTTCTACCTAGCGCCATCTAGATTAGAAAGTGAGAAACAAATGATGTGATTGTCATGTTTTGTTGTTTTTTATTTCGGCACTTCACCCCGCGCCGTTTCAGATCGCCCAGCGAGTGCTTCGAGCATGGCCTCGTCATCGCGCGCGGGTGCTCCTAGAAAAAATCATGTTTCTCGTCACTCGAGTACATTGAGCACTTCAGGAGATTATTTTGTAGACGCAGTGAGCAGTAGTGAGCCAGAAAAAGATGTGGACACATCCGATTTCAGGACCGATGAGGAGGATGCGTCAAGTCAAGCCGGAACATCTAGCGGGTGTGTCGGCACATGTGCGGCGCATGTTTCAATTACTTATATATAGTTACGAGCGGCAGAGCCTGTGTTCGCTGCTATATTATTTATTTTCAGGGTCACAACGTCCTACGGACATCATCACTTGCCAGCAGCTGTGAAGCGCCTGCAGTTTTTTCCCAAGAGAAACACGGGAGTCAAAGTTGGCGACGCTGACCTTTTTTCTTTTCTTGAAGAAAGAACAGTTTTCTGCAATACCCTCCGAAAGTTGTGACATCTTTTTATGACAATTAGCAACAGAAAATATATCTTCAAATTTTTCAACTCTTGATATTTTTAATCTGTTGCTCTTTTTTCAATAAGAATGATCTCTTCACTGTATAAATGTTTAAATTATAAAATTTGTTTCTCTAATTTGTGTAACAAGTATATATGTAAAGTTTATGTGATTAAATAGAACACTTTGTTATCTACATTTTGATACCAAACAGTGTAAATTAGGCTGTCTATATATTTCCTTCCAACTAGTGAAAACTGCCCTTTTTCTCGTGGTAGCGAAAGGGTTAATGAAGTATACCGTGTATGGTGAAATGTAGAAAAAGGTAAAAATGTACGTATTGCGGCTACGATATATTTACAAGAACAGTATTGTGGCTATGGAACCATTCCTTTGTTGAGAAGTGATGGGAGCATATTAAGTTGCATCTGGTAACCATAGTTGTGCGTGCTCGAAGTATATCCCACATTTCAGAACTGCGGATATTACCTGTTTTTCGCTTTGGAGTGAGGTTTGCTGTCCCGGGGAAAATGTTTTTATTTTGTTCTATTCTGTTAGCATAATGCTTAAGGAGCATTGTTTTATAAATGTAAAGAAGTGTGTTAATGCTCATTTCCTTCTAGAGAGGGGAAGTGTGGCTATCGCGTTAGTAACTTTACGAATTGTTTTGTTTTTGTTTTTTGAGTGTGTTGATAATGTCATGTTTAGTACTATTTGACAAACTGGTTTTACTCCTCTCTAGGTGAGAAGTAGTTAATATGTGAAGTACACAAGGTGCTGAAAGTAAGGCGTTTAATGCAAACAGAATCAGAATATCGTAATTTGCACAAGATGCCCGTAATACTAAAGCGAAATTTGAGTGGCAACGCCATCTGTATGAGCATTCCAGGACATAGGTTTTTCAAACACAACGCCGATACATTTAACTTATGACCCTATCTGAATATTTGCAGCGCCGAGATGTCGTATGGCCTCAGTGTCCATAAAAGGAAAGATTAACAGCGCAACAAAAAGACTTTCACAAATAGGCACTAGGGACAGGCGCTGACAGTCCAACATCTTTCTCGAAACAACACCACATACGAACTTTTTCTCCAACAAACAAATGCTCCAAAAGAGTCAGCAACATATGCATAGCAGTTCAGGCCTACCCTACCTTACCAAAATTCAAAAGTCGACTTTCACTAGTATACAGCGATAGAGATGATACACGAATACATTTCGAACATAGTCTTTTAATATACGAGGCTACTAGCAGCTCACGGGCAAGAGTGTCTCTGCTGCTGCCTAAAATTTTAATTTCAGTGAACTTCGGTTCACAAAGTGCCTTGAGATCGCGCAAATGGCAATAAACAGGTGGATGTAAATTCTGACTGTTTTTCAGAGAATGGTTATGTTTTGCAGCCCTATCGTTCACACCTCGCCCAGTTTGCCTGATGTACACATTTAAACAGGTTAAGGGGATTTGACAAATAACCCATGCGGCGCATGCACCAACTAGCAAAGCAATCAATTCTACTTGACTACCTCAGTGTCTATGTTACTGTTTTTTCGCCCCCCCAAAAAAATAGCTTTTCTTTTACTCTTGTCTATGGCGAGCGAATTAACAATACTCCAAGAATGTAGTGTACTTAGAAGTAGATTTGTCTCATTGAATACATTATTTATTCACATTGATCAACAAAACAAGAAATCCCAATGCCTACGCTTTCCTAGGTATCGGTAGCGGTTGAATTGTTGGTTGGCTGGTTGTCAAAAGGTATGAAAAGGCGTATTAGTTTCACGCTGCATGCTTGTGACGCGTTTTTCATGTTCTGTATGAACTTTCTTATGTTAAACCAAGCTCGCTAGTCACTGTCTTTGAACATCTATATGAAACGGACTATCATATTGACAATCTCTTTTAAATCAACATGAATATGTCGTTGTAATCGTAAAGATTAAAAATGTTCTTTCTCTTTCACGGGAATTTTGCTTGAAAACATCAGAAGCTTGAGGCCATCTGCTTATGTGCCAAAGCACTACATATTTACTAAAATACACGTCTGAGCTATTGCACAGAAAAGATCCAAAGCAATGTTCTCTTCCTTAGGTTACAACGCACTAAACGGAACTTGTTGAAGTGGTCTTTGTAGTATGTCCGGAAATAAGTTTGAAACCTGTGAAGCTGAGGTAAACAGAACAAATACTCTCAGGCGGAAGCGGTAGGGTATGGCTTAGTTTTTTAGTCATATTTTCATTACTATTTGTGCGTAGCATCAAAAACGCCTATTTGTCGTAAGAGGAAACTGAACGCAGAGCCAGAGTTACTTCTTCAGGGTTTACAAACTTTGGGCACTCTAGCTCAGAGTAGTCACACCATAACTTTGCCTTTTCCTGTATTTGCCACACACAGTGGGACAATGCGGTACGTTGCATTATACGCGCAGAATAAAAGGTGAGGCACAACGTTGGGTTTCACGGAGTCGAGTAAGAATGCGAAGTCATTAGTCTTCTTCATGTGACTTCGGTAATGCCGTAACTATGGTGAAAATGCTTCAAGTTCAACGCAGCACAGCACCAGGGAAAGGTTTTCTGCTTCAATAAACGTGCGTGGAAAAATACCAGGAAAGACGAAGGCGAGGCGGTTGAAAATCCTTGATGTTTAGTCAGTGTTTAGGGAATTCAAACCAGAACGCTTATAACAAAATTTAAAAAAAAATCCGCCCAGTTTCTACTGTTTCACCGGTGGAGAGGTGCCGACAGCGGCTTATTCTTAACCTGCACGTCTGAGATGCACCAGCTCTCCACGATTTTCATGAACAGGATCGGCTCTTTCCGCCATAGTGCTAGAAATTTTCTGTGTATGGGGTCCTTACTGCCCTTGCCCACACTCTGCTAAGTAGCCTTTAGTTTGACGGTGAAAAATTGCTTTACTTCCGCCATCGAAAAGCATCCATGCCGGCTATTCTGCTCGAAGAAGCGGTCGCCTACGTGTCGCATGCATCGCTGACTGATTGTATCAGTACAAGTGTTGACGTTTTATATGAGTGCCTACTAAATTTAACGTTTTTGTTTATCCTTAGCGGGAAAAATGTGCATCAGCGGCTAGGGGCATTTTAGCGGTTGTGAATCATATTACTTAGCGGGCCTCATGGTTCTTGCAGATTTCAAGTTTTTTCAGTAGATTTTTAATGGATTTGAACGAAATTATAAACTGTGTCATTCCTCTCGGTTTAAAAGATGCCTGCAAGTAATGTGCGAGGAATTGCGGGGGTGGTCGCAAGCAGCAGCCACCTGCTCGTTCGCGATGTGGTTTGGTTTTGCCAGTTATACCATACGCTTCGCAGCTGGCACCCCTCTGCGCGCGCTCCTGTACGTGGCGGCTCTAAGGTGTCAAATGATTCTCTTCATTTCCCCGCGCATCGACCTTATAGAAGGCACACGGTGATTGACGGGAGGAAGACGCCAATCCGTATACCTCAGTCACTTGAGACACGTACGTTTCATCGCCGCTTCGGAAAAGCGCAGGTTATATAGAGTAATGATTCTCAAACACTCAACCCTTTCAATGCTGTATATCACTGTGTTTGCTCTTTCCCTTTGCTCTTGCTGTTGTGTGATCGATTAAGAATTAAACGCAGTCAGTGCATTGTCTATGGTGGTCGTCAGACGTTTTAGATTGTTCGGCTACCCCGTGCGCACGTGCATAGGACATCCCGCCAAAAACGCTGAAAGCGAAGTATGCTCAAATGTTTAGAAACTAATGGCTCGAAAACACCTACCAACTCAGCTGGCTTCTCTGCAAGGTGACAACTATTTGATTGAAAGTTGGCGAATGTCAATGCTGCCGTTATCAACACGGATGCAAACACAGTGATTTGAAGGCGGACAAAGATACAAAAAAGAACCTGAATTCTGTTAACACATTTGGACCGTCTCAAGAGCAGACTATACTTTCTCGATAACGGCTAAAAGCAATAAAACGAGCACAGCAGAGGCCAAGGCCGCATTGTTAATAGCTGAATATTGGAGAAATATCACTGCTGACCATTTTGTAGAATTCATCAAGAAATCATTCCCAGATAATGCGGTTCCCGAAAGTTACCGAATGAAGAGGACTAAATGCGATGCAGTGCTCAAAAATGTTCTCTATCTGCCCTTTAAAGAAGACCTTGCACCTGGCATTGAGGCAACGCTAAGTACATCATCACTGTTGATGAGTCTACCGATATTTCGGTGGCAAAGTACATGTACAAGCAATAACATACAAGCAATAACATCTATCGTGAAAACTTATTCTTTCGTTTACGTGCTAGAAACATGCGATGCACTCGACATTGTTGTAGGCATAAAATCCGCGCAGAAGGGCAACAACCTGAAACTGGAAAATTTGGTTGCAGCTGGAACAGACAAGCAGGTGTCATGACAAGTGTGAACAACGCTCACTCGGTGCTCACTGAGCCCCGGGCGCTATTCACATCCTGTGACTGACGCGAGCGGCAACCAGTAAGAATGCGCCGCGTGCTGACACCGGTCGCTTTCTCTGCGGTTAGGAGGCGGAGATGAAAGTGTACCGGCAGGCACAGAAACAGTCCTGAATGCTCGTATGGCGGGTGCGACGGCGCTCCTGAGATCGTGCATACCCTCGTTGTCTGGCGTCGCCTATCTGGACGACGAAAGGAATCCTCACATCCGTCGGAGAGAACGTGCCACTCCTGCCTTAGGATGTCTATGATCACAAATCGGGAGATGTAGTAGGCTCCGCCGAGGAATTGCTGACGGCCTGAACGGCGCTCTTAATATATAATTCCTTCTAAGGTCACAAAGTACAGAAATATTAAGGCAACGTATAAAAACAAAACATCCAACACAGACGATGCGTAGGACCCGTATACACATGCATATATGTCTAGATGTTACTTGGTGTAGAAGCTCTGAAAACGTCCTGTAGTTGTAAAACTCGGGGCTAAAATTTAGCTAGAATGGTTTTGTTCTTACGGACAAGCAAAAAAAAAAGTTTTATTGCTCCTTTTTATGGCAACTGAAAACACATCTGTGAATTTTTTAAAGTTTTAAGCTGAACCACCGTAAAACTAGTTTGTTAATTGGCTTAAAATGAACAATTACGAAATAAACATAATAGAAAAATTTAACGTAAAAATATGCAGAAAAGATAAACATGCATAATAAGTATTGTTGTGGAAGTCTATTAATGAAACAGTGGTGTAGTCTATTAGAATCGTTTTGCCTATGGCGTTTAGTACTTCATTCGTAGGCACCAGCCATGATCGTAATATCTCTGGGCCCTTCAAGAATCCTTGTTAATTTTCTTTTTTAAGTCTACTTCATTAATGTCAGCTGTACTGTGCATTTATTACGCTAGTGGATTTATAGCTCTCAGTTTTGAGACGCTACTATTAGTGACAAAGAAGGAATTCGTATTCACACTTCAATCATATTAGCGGAAACAATAATGGAGCATGCCAAGCTTACTACGCATCGGTTGACTATACCCGCTCTCAATGAACTGAATACTAAAAACCTTTGAACACCTTGTGTCGGCAGCTGCGGAGTAAAAAAAAAAACAGTTGCCAGTTTTGTGCAACGAGCATAAGTCAGCATACCGTATTCCCGAGTCTCGTGGTGAGTATATAGCGTTATATCGTTGGAGGGGGAACCATAATCGGGCTGAGAATCTTATTCCCAGCTTTCTGGGACATGTACTACGCACGCCATCTACCGGCAAGTGGCGGAGACAGGGTGCGTAACTTAATAGGAATGGGTACAAAAAAGTACGTAAAACGTGAACAAAAGTACGTACGCAAAATGATTCCGGGATTTATAAAACATACAGTTCGCCGAAGATTTTGCAGCAGTTTCAGTTCTGTGCTATTATTACAACAGCTTCCCAGCGCGTCTGAATATTATGCATTGCTTACTATGGGAAGGCACCACATTTCCCTCTTTTTCAGACTTTAAAACTATATAGCGTAGTAACGCAGATAGACATCAAAAATGATGCCCGGTTTTAGATGCCCTAACGTATGCTGATTAAAATGGTTTGCGTCGGTCAGGCATAGCTTTAATCATGCAGCTTCCTGGGGGCCGTTTTATGTGTAACCTGATGTCGCCTCGCATATGAAACACGGCGCCTGCTGTAGGCTGTTACGCAGAAAAGATGGTTGGATGATTTCACGTAAGATGGATGAAAGCTTGGCTGGTCGAAATATTTATGTGATGTTTCCTGATGATCAAATAGAAACAGGTCTGTAACTGGTTTTAGTCCATTTTCGTTTTCTATAACACCGAGTATAGTTAATGGCCAAGAGGTCAAGCACCGCAATTACATGCTTTGCTGTTTTGGCTAATTTTCATGAATGATATAAAATGGTAAAGTTACGTAAATGAAAATTGTCCGACTACATATAAAATTTTTATTTCCGCTCAGTTATTTTTATTTTTGTTTTTATAGCGAAATTTTTAATGAAACGTCAGCAAAAGGAAACGTCTTTTTTTTTTGCTATTTCGCACATCAAATAAAAAAAAACGATTACGACAAAGCAGCAGCAATGCGCATTGTTTTCCATGGAATCTTATCTATCAAACTGCTAGCGCTCCTATCTAACGTTTCCAGTAAAGCGTTATGACCGGGCTAACTTCAACAAGCGCTGCGCAATGGAAGATTCGAAAAACAATAAAACTACTTTGTATTTATTAAACATTGCCCACATATTCTCCTCTGCATCAGCTTTCATAAACACTAAAACGTATTGCCTAATTTCATTGCAATAATAGTTACGGCTCCTTTAATGGGATTCCTGCGCAAGGCTCAGTGTGCAATGCGGGTTATAGAGTCTACGAGGTCATTCCAAGCCCACTCATCATGACTTTGCACTCGACCATCTTGGATTTCTTTAAAAAATATGTGACCTGTTGTATTACTATGATGAATATTATCTTGGCCTTGTTTTAGCGGAAAAACATTTTCGACCGTGGCCGCCGTTTGTAAACGGAGCGAAACCTAGCCGCACAATCAAATTTGTAAAAAGTAAAGTTCTTAACGCGCAACTTTAAACTTTTTCATGCAAATAAAACAAACATGTTTAGATTGAGTACGCAAATTCGATGATTTAATATAAATTAAATGCGCATAATTCAGATTTACAAACATTTCAAGCTCTGAAAGTTTCTACGGTACCCTTTACAGGAGGCGCTCGAAGCAGTAGAATAGGCCTCTTCTCATGCCGTCGCAGTCAACCGTTTTGCCCCTGTTACGTTAGCGGCTAGCTACACTAAAAAAAAGGCAGTTCGTTTTGAAAAGGGCAATATAGTGTGAATATAAAATATTTTATTACACACTACCGTACGCAACATTCGGAAACAAACTCTGTGCAGTCAGAATCAGCGTGTTATTACATGTATTGCTGTTACATAAACAACCTGAACAGTCCACTACAGATGTCACTATAATATGAATGCAGCTAAAAACATTTCACAACAGACAAGATACATAAAAGAAGCAATGCTTTAAGAAAAAAAAGAAGGCAAACTTCTTGTCGGTTAGCAAAAAAAAATCAGTCAGCGAAGGTTGACATAATTTGAATATAAATATGCTCACGGTTCATACCGCCAATGCAGCTTATGACAGCTCCCAGATGGTGCAGAAACAACGGCACAGAACGGCATACTCTCACGTGCCGGAATAAGCGGACAAAGGCGAACAGGCCCTCTTAAATACCCTCGGGCGTAGTTTTGGCGGCTTTTTTGCAGGACAGGAGTGCTTTCTTCTATGGTCAGTCCTGCTTTATCTGATTGGTGTATTTTCCCTCGCCGGAGACGTCTCCGCAGTCTCACTGACTTTAGATATTTAGCTTTCGGCATCTCATGTGTGTGTGTGTGTGTGTGTGTGTGTGTGTGTGTGTGTGTGTGTGTGTGTGTGTGTGTGTGTGTGTGTGTGTGTGTGTGTGTGTGTGTGTGTGTGTGTGTGTGTGTGTGTGTGTGTGTGTGTGTGTGTGTGTGTGTGTGTGTGTGTGTGTGTGTGTGTGTGTGTGTGTGTGTGTGTGTGTGTGTGTGTGTGTGTGTGTCGTTCGGTTCTGGAGCTTAATATATGTATATTTTTATTCATCCAATTTACAGACGACAGAGTTTCCTCCTTGGTCTCAAATTTTGTGCGGCGCCTGTGCTACGCTCTGAGCAAGGCGGACACGCGAGTATAGCTTAGAATGCTTCTTTAGAGGACCTAAATATACACTCTGCACGTTCCCTACTCCTAAAGGCACGATTCAGCCCCATGTCCCATTTCGTTTCTGTGTATGTGTACATGAAGCGCCCGTCTCCACCCATAAAACCTGGGCAGTAAATCGTGCCTACTTAAAGCACTCGAATGATGCACCCTTCGTTCTCTTCGCGCATTTGACCTGACTCTTGGTGTCATACATCATTATGTCATCGCGAAGGCCAAATCAGGCAGCCATGTCAGTTACATAGAACTGACTAAACGAATGGCGATGAAGGGAAGAAAAGGGTGACAGTATGGTTCTCTGTTCTGGTGCCTGTGACGGACGTAGCTCTGTTTTAAAGTGAAAAAAGAATAAACCAAGACCCGAGGGTATGCCCGTTTACCATGCGTTCCGCAGCCAATCTCGAAATGTGCTAATACGCTTCCAAGAAAAAAGCAATTCCCATGCCCACAGTGGCCCAAGTGGCCTAACCCCACTTTGCGAAGAAAAACATATCCGTTTTTTTTTAAATATAGCCTTCGTAAAGTTAAGGAAATGAACTCGACCTCTTTCTGCAGCTGGTCGCGTGCTCGAATTCTTGATAGCTGCAAGGAGGAAGTTTGTACACCAGTTCTGTAGCTTCAGGTCAAGCGCAGGCGTTTCGGCCTCACCTTTGGCTGCCGATGTTTCAGGCTCATCAGGCGAGCAACAAGCAAGGCTTTAAATCATGGTATCAGTTTGATCGCCTGTCTCAGCTGCAAATGCTTTCTTCCTTTGTAGGACACACGAGGGGCGCAGGCCAGCGGGAAGGAGTCAGTGGCGAAAACTTGGGACCGCTCAGAGTCAACGGTTACAAAAACTACAGACGCCGAAGCCTCTTTAGTTATGAAGTCTCCCCATTTCTTTTTCTTTCTGTCCCCTCTTCACATTCAGCAGGCGACTGAAGTCCCACAAGAGCAAAGAACAGTCAGGCAGAAAGAGGGTACGACCGTTTTGAGAGGGCCGCCGGCCTGCATCCTTGCTCTAGTGCTGAACAAGGGAGAATCTGTTTGTTCAGTAGCTGTCGCGACAACCCAAAGAGGACCCGTACAAAAGTTCCTTTTTTTACAAGCAGAAAGCAGAGTACATTTTAACTGAAGGTGTTTCGGGAAAGCTTTGCTTAGAATACGAATTTAATTGGTGACTGACAGTCATGCGCCGGCAATTCACTCACGGCACTGAAAGCCTCCAAAGGAGCCGCTGCAGATTCTGAGCGGCTATTACACAGAAGGATAAACACAAAAAACGTGTTTGTAGACCGTAGAAGCTGCTGTTTTACTCCGTAAGCATATGAGATGCGGTTAATGGTAAATAAAAGGGACTGAAGAGGTTTGTAGGAGAATAACACGAAAAAATTCAGCGCAGAATTATATGTACTAATTACATTATTCAAAACATTATGCAAGAAACAAGAAAAGCAAAGAATGCCACGGGCACACTGTGTTCGCATCCCGGTTGCATGCGGATGGGGGGTTTCCAGCACTGCACATGCTCGGGCTTACCAGAAAGCCAGAGACCGGCTAGAACCGCATGCTTCAATTATGTATGTTTAAATCATGTTGAAAGACTAAATGCAGCTATTAGGTAGCTTTCTCGAATCCAATGGATAGGAAAAAGGAGTTCTGGAATGAAGTGGTCATCGCGCAGTAAGGTGTTAATGGAAGCGAATGACTATGACGTGTCTGCAGCGTACTTATCCTCATCATCAGCCGGACTATACCCAGTTCAGTTCAGTTCAATCGTTCAGTCGTGTCCGACTCTTCGTGACCCTATGGACCATATCACGCCACGCCTTCCGGTCTCTCACTAGCTTCCTAATATCCTATAACTTCATCTGCAGCGCCTCGAGGATGCCATCTAACCATCGCGTTCCCTGCCTACCTCTTCTCCAGTGACCCTCAACCTTTCCCATCATCAAATCTTTCTCCAGCGACTCCTCTCTTCTCATCAGATGACCAAAGTAGCTGAGTTTTAACTTCAGAATTTGACCCTCCAATGAGCAGCCAGGGTTTATGGTCGACAATATCGACTGATTTGGTCTTCTGGCAGCCCATAGAACTCTCAAGAGTCTCCGCCAGCACCACAATTTAAACGCGTCAATTCTTCGGTGGTCAGCCTTCTTCACTGTCCAACTCTCGCATCCATACATCATACATAACTGGAAAGATCATAGCACGAGTTATACAGATCTTGGTTGGCAGGCTAATGTCTCTGCTCTTTACTAGGCGGTCTAGGCTAGGCATGGCTCTCTTTCCCAGAAGCAGGCGTCTCCTAATTTCATGGCTGCAGTCTCCTTCCAGGGTAACCTTGGAGCCCAAGAAGAGAAAATCTGTCACAGCTTCGATTTCTTGTCCCTTGCTGCTCCAGGACTTGATAGGGCAAGACCCCATGATCTTTGTCTTTTTAATGTTCAGTTTAAGCCCAAACTTCTCACTCTCTTGTACTCGCATCCGAAGTCTCTTGAATTCCACTTCACTTTCTGCCATTAAAGTGGTATCATTCACTCCAGCTGAAGACTCGTCCAGACCAGCCTTTCTCATGATGCACTCTGCATATAGGTTAAATAGGCAGGGCGACAGTATGCAGCCTTGTCTCACTCCTTTCTCAATCGGAAACCAATCAGTAAGACCATGCACAGTTCTGACTTTGGCCTCCTGCCCTTCATACAGGTTCCTGAGGAGACAGATCAGGTGAATTGGAACTCCCATCTCTTGGAGAGCTTGCCACAATCTGCTGTTATCTATGCAGGCAAACGCTTTAGCAAAACCAATAAAGCAGAAGTAGATGGGTTTCTGGAACTCTCTTGCTTTTTCCGTGATCCAGCGAAGGTCTGCAGTCTGGTCTGTAGTTCCTCTGCCCTTGCGAAACCCCGCTTGCACGTCCGGAAGCTCCCGATCCACATACTGCTGTAGCCTACCTTGGAGGATTTTCAACATCTCCTTGCTAGCATGCGAAATAAGCGCGATCGTGCGGTAGTTGTAACAATATTTGGCACTGCCTTTCTTTGGAATGGGGATGTAAACTGACCTACTCCAATCCTGTGGCCACTGCTGGGTTGTCCAAATTTTCGGACATAATGTATACAGAACGTTAACAGCGTCAAGGTTGAGGTTTGAAGCAACTCAGCTGAAATGCCATCAATTCTGCTAGCTTTGTTCTTAGTAAGGCTGTCTAAGGCCCATTCAACTTCACTCTTCAGGATGCCCGGCTCGAGATCAGTAATCACAACCGTCTTATGTGGGGTTCGCACATCCGGGTCCGATTTGTACAGTTCGTCTGTGTATTCCTGCCACCTCTTCTTTATCTCTAAGGTATCAGTGAGGTCCCTGCCTCGTTTGTCCTTTATCACGTTCAGCTTAGCACAGAAGCTTCCTTTGATATCATTGATTGTCTTATTCAGAGCTGTTGTGTTCCTCAATTGGCTGTTGTCCTCAAATGCTTGGCACTGTATGTTCAGGAAGGCATTCTTATCGCTCCTTGCTATTTTCTGAAGATTCGCATTGAGAACCTTGTATCTTTCTCCTCCCCCATAACTTTTGCCATCCTCCTTTCCTCAGCTATTTGCAAAGCCTCTTCAGATAACAAATTTGCTTTCTTTCCCTTTGGAACTACTTTAGTAGCAACTTCTTGTATTATATCACGAACATCAGTCCACGTCTCTTCAGGCTCTGTGTCTTCTAGATCTAATTCTTGAAATCGATTCCTCACTTCCACAGCATATTCCAATGGAATTTGATCCAGATCACACCTGAAAGGCCTTCTAATTTTCTGCGTTTTCTTCAATCGAAGCTTAACTTTGGCAACAAGAAGCTGATTATCGGTGCCACAATCGGGCCACAGGCCTTGTTTTTACTGCTTGTATAGCGCTTCATCATCTCTTCTATGCATATGCTGACGACATCTGCATCTGGGCCTCTGGTTCGACGCGCCCACAACTACGTGCGAGACTACAACGAGCTGTGTCATCAACATCGATGTACTTACGACGTCAAGGTTTATTTTTAGCGGCAGAAAAGTGTGCAGTGATCGCGTTTACGGGAAAATGTGTCAGCCGCTACCCGATTACCCTTCATGGAGTCGTAATACCATACGTCTCCAGGCACAGATTCTTGGGAGTAATTATTGACCATTGACTATCTTGGTCGAACCATATTGCTATGGTGAAGAAACGGCTAATTAATTTTTGCCATGTACTTTGTTACATAGCTGGCATCAAATGGGGTCCAACTGAGCGCTCCTTAACACGGCTTTACGAGGCTCTGTTTGTTGGCTACATCCGGTACAGTCTCCCAGTACTCTCTAGTATGAGCATTTCCTGCTTGTGGACTTTAGAGAGCGTGCAAGCGCAGGCACTGAAAATATGCCTTCGACTGCCCAGATGCACCTCTAACAAAGGCACAATTGAAGAGGCACACGCTCGCCCAATGTCCATATACTTGTCACACGAACCACTTCGTGTATATTTACGAGCACTTACAAGACACCGTTTTAACCCACTCAGCAAGATTCTGGATGAGAGGCCGGACTGCAGTTTTACGAGTGCACTCCGCTGCCATCAGTCGCAAGTACCGACAGGATATGCCCTCCCATATCGCCCCACCCAACCACCATGGACGATGGATAAACCTTTGGTGCACCTTCGTGTTCCCGGAATACTAAAGAAATCAATGGTACCAATTAGTGGACTCAAACAACTTACTCTGGCACACATCTGGTCAGAATATCCTAATTATATTCACGTATACACCGATGGATCTGTGTCAGCACAGGCATCCGCTGCAGCTGTGGTCATACCAGCTCAGAAAACGACTCTGCATTTCCTTTTGGGACATACCTCTACATCAACCGCTGCCGAACTTGTAGCCATTCGGGAATCTATTCGCTATATATGTGGGGAACCACCTCAAAAATGGTGTATATTCACGGACTCGAAGACTGCATTACAAATTTTGGAAAACTTCTTACGCCACACTGCCTATCAGTCCCTGGCACTAAACATTATGGAGCTCATCACATCTGCCCAGCTGCAAGGCCCACATGATAATGTTTCAATGGATCCCTGCCCACTGCGGCCTCCATGGGAATGAGCAGGTCGATGTTGAAGCGAAAAGCGCACTCATCAATGGCTTCCAAACAGCTGTGCCTTTTTCAAGAGCGGATACGACGTGTCTTCTAAAGAGTTGTATGAATATTGCTACAGCAGCTTACTGGGCTCAACCAGACGCCCGACACATCCGTCTAAGAAGGCTCGATCGAACATTTAAATTTAATGTTCGCGTGATATTCCGCGTCATCAGGCATGCCTGATACATAGACTTCGTTTAAACGTGACTTTCACGCGCAAGTACTTACATTTAATTGGACAGATGGACTCACCGGAATGTTCAACTTGTGGCATCCCAGAGACTGTGGACCATGTATTATTGGTGTGCCCAGAGTATGCGAACGAAAGAAATGTGCTAGCTGCTTCCTTGAAGCGTTTAGACAAGACGCCTCTGTCAGAGGAACTGCTGCTGGGCGCTTGGCAGGACAAGGCGAAGGGCGTCCAGGCAGTGCGTGCTCTTTGCCGTTATTTGAGCGCCAGCGGACTTGATTCGCGCTTGTAAAGCAAGCTGCTGTGTCTGTATATATATTTCATATGCCTTCTCCCACATCGTCACCCATCATGACCTTCTTTCTTCTCTCCTTCCTCTTCCCCAGTGCAGAGTAGCAGGAAAGATTTGAATTATTCGGGCCAACCTCTCTGCCTTTTCCTTTCAATAAATCCATCTATCTATCTATCTGCCGGCAAAGAATATAATAAATCTGATTCCAGTACAGACCGTTCGGTGCAGTCCATTTGTACAGGCGCCTCTTGTGCTGTTAAAAATAAGTATTCGCCATGGTCAGGTTGTTTTCTTGACAAAACTCTACTAGCCTCTACCCAGCTTCATTTGGATCACCAAGACCGAACTTGCCTTTAATTCCTAATATTTCGTCACTCCCCACCTTAGCATTCCAGTCTCCTATGAGAAAAAGGACGTCTGATGATAGAGTGCGGTCTAAAAGGCATTGCAGGTCAGCATAAAATCTCTCAATGTCAGCTTCTTCAGCAGTAGTGGTTGGTGCATAGACTTGGATAACTGTTATGTCTAAAGGGTGACCTGGGATCCGAAGTGAAATCATTCGGTCGTTTTTGAGGTTGTACCCCAGCACTGCTTTGCCCATTCTTCTGTTTACTATGAGAGCGACCACATTCCTTCTCCTGGATTCGTGCCCATAATAAAAGACATAATGGTCGCCGGAATTACATTCTCCCATTCCAGTCCACTTGAGCTCACTGATACCCAAGATATCAATGTTCAATCTGTCCATTTCTCGCTTGACGACATCCAGTTTACCTTGCGTCATAAATCTTACATTCCACGTTGCTATGTGATATACCTGCTTGCAACATCGGACTTTCCGGTCGCTTCCCGACACATCCACAACTGAGCGTCCTTTTGGCTTTAGCCCAGCCGCTTCATTCGTCCTGGAGCTACTAGGAATCACCCTTTGTTCATCCCCAGTAATATGTGGGATGCCTTCCAACCTGGCGGCTCATCTTCCGGCGCCATATCATTAATGCTATTGTGACTGGCCATAGGGTTTCCTTGGCAGAAAATACTGGAGTGGTTGCCATTACCTTCTCTAGTGAATCACGTTTTGTCAGAACCCTCTGCGGTGACCTGTCTATATTGGGTGGCCCTACACAGCAGAGCTCACGACTTCATCGAGTTTCGCAAGCCCCTCCGCCACGGCAAGGCAGTGATCCATGAAAGGGTGACTATACCCACTTCAGGGCAAAAAGGCTTCTCCAATATTTCTCCAATTAGCCTGGTCCTGTGCTAGTTTCATCCACTTTACCCCTGCAAACTTAACTTCATCCGCCCAACTAACTTCCTGTCGCCCCCTGCAATTCTTTCCTTCCGTTAAAATCTAATTTGTTACCCTAAGCGACCATCGGTTGTCCTGTCTACGCACTACATGTACTGCCCATGCTGATTTCTTCTTGATTTCCACTAGAATGTCAGAAACTGGAGTTATTTCTCTGGCCCACTCTGCATGCTTCAATCTCTTAACGCACTGGCGCGCACTAAGCAGAGTTAACATGAATTGGGGTCTAAGATAAGTTTGCGATTCTATAGCAAGTACAAATATTTTTGGCGTAAGAACTTCTGCCTTGAGCGGAGCGCTTGAATGTTGTTGGACGCCATCAGAGAAGATATGTAATCTGTATGCAGAGTGAATAAATGTCGATTTTCCTAAAATGCGTCCAATTTCTATTTCGAACGTGAAATTCAAAGCTCACTAAGAGCTCAATTATGAACTCAAAGACACCGCCCCTCCCCCACACACACTTCTTTTCCTTTATGTCAGTAGTGACTGTTGGCTCCTTCTTTGTGTTTCTCATTAATAGCCCTCATTGTGTTTTATTTGCATCGGCGCACCATTGTATACACACGAACTGGCTGTGCCCGGAGCTCCACATCGAACCGAACCGTCATTGTCCTTTTTGTTCGGATACAATATGAGCAGTGGGTTCTCGTTAAAATTTAATGTCCTTTCTCGTGTACCGCTGGTATGTGAGCATTGCCCATTACTTTATCTTTTTTGTTTTTCAACTTTGAGCCAGAGAGGCCTAGAGTGCTGCGGACAATGCCACGCAAATAGGGTGCTTGCTTGGTGCACAACCAAGGAAAATAAAAAAATCAAAAGAAACAAGTTGGGCCGCATACGCAGAGAAAGCCCTTGTCAGTACGCCTCGCGAAGGAAACCGCAATGCGGAAGGAGGCGGGGGGGGGGGTAGAGAAAGTAAGTAAACGAAAAACAATCAAACAAACGAAAGAAGGGAATAGAAGCGGACGCCAGGCATGCTGAGTGCGCGCCGCTGTCTGCACGACCAAGAGCAGAGAAAAAAGAGACAAAGATACGCATCTAGATGCATTGGACACAAGACGATGCTGAGAACGCTGAGCAGAGAAAAGTTGATCACCTCACACACGAAGTTCCAAACACTAATGCGCCCCCCACCAGGCTCCCTTTTGATGCCCGCTCCGCTGTTCCCATCTTAGCATCCTCTTTAAGGAAAAGTACACGTGCCCTCATTCCCCGTGTACATTACCCCTCCCTCATAACTTAACGAGATTGGAGAAGGTTTCCCTTAGAAGGATAAGAGCTGAGGCAGCCTTACGCCGTCGGTAACATGTCGATGGGAATCTCAAGCAGACATCGGACAAACCACATGCCCGAAGTGTTCCACACCAGCTGAAGAAGTGGATGTTCACCACCTGCTAAGAACTTGTGCAGGGACAAGGGCATCAAGGATACAGATTGTATGCAAAGTGGGACTAACCACAACAAGGTTAGAGGTTTTTTTCTAAATGGCTCACCGACAACGATCAGAGCGGGAGCTTGCTCCGGTTCCTCACGGAAAATAATTTGCATGAGTTTCCATGAGTTACGCAAGCTTGCCTCATGGCAAGCTTGCGTAAAAAAAAGAGTACAGACGTGGAGATAGGATGCCACAGAAGAAAACGAAACGCCCTGTGGCAAGCATGAACACATGAACGGCGCGCAGAGAGAAATTCGCCGCGCAAGGCTCTGGAAACCAAATTTTGACATCGTCCAAATTGGGACAAAATTAGCGTGGAACCTCATCTGATTTTGACCAACTCAATGGTGCTTTGACAATTAAAATGGGAAACCACCAAAAATTTGGCATGCTTACACATTCTTGGCGCGTGGGAAGGCGATCAGCGACCCGACAACGCCATGGGCATGCGGCATAAGTGACATCGAAGTATGAGCGCACATCGAGGCGCAGACGATGAAGTACAGGGCACACGAGCGCTAGCTTGCAACTATTTATTTAGACTCAGTAAGTACTAAATAAAGGCAATCATAGTATGAGAACAGCGGGAAAAGACGACGGATATTAAAAGTAGACACAAGGGGCTGACTATAAACTGAATTTTATTAAGAAATATTCTGTGCCTCTTTCGGTGCCTGGCACAGGATTTGAACCTTCGAGAATTTCCATGGGTAGAAAAGGATAAGCGACTCGAGCTTGATGTATTCTTTGTCACCAAATTTCACAAACAATGCATGCCCTTTCGTAAAATAATATCAGAAAAAGGAATTGGGCAGCATGAAATTTCCTTTTATTTGCAGCAACATCTTAACAGGTTACTAGTTCAAGACCCGTTCAGAATCGAGATTCAGAGAAAGCAGCGCAGTTTTCTGCAGGCGAAAGCCAAATCGGATAAAGCGCACTCAGCATCGATGTAGTTGATCTCTATTACTTGCTTCCGCTTATTCTTCTACCGCGCACTCATTAATGATATCTCTGAAATTCTTGTTCATTGCTTCTAAGGATGGCGACATTACCTTAGCAGCAATGAACAATAATTTCAGAGATATCATTACTGAGTGTGCGGTAGAAGTAGGCGGTAGGATAGTTAGAGAAGATACCGGTAAGCTGTTTAAAGAGACGAAAGATTTGATTAAGAAACGCCAGAGTATGAAAGATTCCAATGCAACAGACCAGATAGAATTGGCCGAGATATCAAAGCTAATCAATAAGCGCAAGGTGAACGATATAAGGAAATATAACATGGAGAAAATTGAGCATACTGTAAAGAATGGGGGAAGCCTTAAAACGGTAAAGAAAAAATTGAGCATAGGCAAAAACCAGATGTATGAGATAAGGGACAAGGCGGGCAACGTCATCACGAATAGGGACAAGATAGTCCAAGTAGCCGAGGAGTTCTATACAGATCTCTACAGTAGCCAAAGTAGTTAGGATTGTAATCAGATTGGCGGTAGGGAAAAACAGTCAGACGTTCCACCAGTGACGAAGGACGAGGTCAAGAAAGCACTCGAAACTGAAATAGGGTAATCAGCTGGAGAGGATCAGATAACTACAGATTTGCTGAAGGACGGGGGGGATATCGTGCTAGAAAAACTGGCCACCTTGTATACGCAGTGTCTGGTGCCATGGATGCTACCGGAATCATGGAAGAATGCAAACATTACACTCATTCATAAAAAAGGGGACTCTAAGGACCCTAAAAATTACAGACCAATCAGCCCTCTGTTACGTATAAGGTATTTACTAAGGTAATCGCTAATAGAATCAGGATAACCTTAGAGTGCAACCAAGCAAAAGATCAAGCAGGTTTTCGGAAACAGTACTCTACTATCGATTATATCCATACAATCAATCAGGTGATAGAAAAATGCTCGGAATATACCAGCCCTTATACATAGCATTCATTGATTACGAAAAAGCATTTGACTCAGTTGAAACCTCGACGGTGATGCAGGCGTTGTGAAGTCAGGGGGTAGACGAGCCATACGTGAAACTGCTGGAGGATATATATAGTGGCTGGACAGTAGCCATAGTTCTTCATAAAGAAAGTAACAAAATTCCCATAAAGAAAGGTGTTAGGCAATTGGGAGACACAATCTTCCCAGTACTATTCACAGCTTGCTTAGAGGAAGTATTCAGAGTGATTTGTTTCAGTTTTGTCATCGATAGTTCGACCTTCTTCCTGATTCCGGGTATTGAAAGAAGCACGTGTGGTTTATGCAAGCTCCATAGTGGAGAGGACGGTCTAGATGCGGGTGTAATCTGGGACGGCAATATAGCGCGATGCGCATCAACGGTCTTTGTAAACGATGTACGTTGCCTGGTAATGGAAAGACTGGCCAAATGATGACAGGGAACCCGAGAGATGTGTCGAAAATGTGCCCTCATGGAGTCAACTGTTAGGTAGGTAGATATGGGATGCTCCTGTGCAAATAAAATGCTGGCAGCCGTAGAGGCACATTTCGGCAAATCCCCGGCAGGTTCGCACAGCTTGAGCTTGAACGCTCTGTACAATTCCTAAGTTGGTTTTCTTGAAATTTCCAAGTGCAGGTAAGCTGTACCGAAGAAATCCCATAAATAATGCCCGGTATAGTTAGAGCATCGACTGCACAGACGCTCCCCATGACTTTCCCCCCATAAAGGCAAGTACGGGAGTAATTGCTGTCAGCCTCTTTTTCATGAATGAAATATGGGGAGTCCACGAAAGATTTCGGTCGATGATAACTCCCAGAAAGCGATGGCCGATTTCGTAGGGTACTCTTTTTCCATCAATGCGTACGGTGTAAGGTGACATGTTCTTGCGTGTAAATCAACTTTTTAGTTGATATTTGTAGACCACACAGGTGGAGGTAGGTTGCAACTATACTTGCCGCCTTTTGAAGCCTCGCTCTAACCTGTGGGCGCGTAATTCCTGATGCCCAGATACAGATGTCGTCTGCATATATTGAAAGTTGTGCTGATTGTAGTATTAAGTCGACAAGCCCGTCAATAGTAAGATTGAAAAGTGTTGGGCTAAGTACTCCGCCCTGTGGGACTCCACGGGAAGTGAAATGAGGTGTTGGGCCATCCTCAGTCTGCATAAAGTGAAATCTGTTGGATAAATAACTGGGTACCCAGAAAAAAACACGATCGCCAAACTCGGCAGCTTCCAGAGCGTCCAAATGGCCTGGTGAGTGACGTTGTCATATGCGCTCTTTATATCCAGGAACAACGCCGCGGGTAAGCGCTACAAAATTTTTTGTGTGTTGTACCGATGATACCAGGTCCACCACGTTATTAATCGAACAGCGTCCACTTCGAAACCCTGAAATAATATCCGGATATATGCGGTAGCGCTCTAGGAGCCATTCAATACGTGTAAGCAGCATTCTTTCAAGTACTTTACCAACGCACTTAGCCAGTGCAATTGGATGGTATGATGTCAAGTCCAGAGGCGAGTTGCCAGGGCCGGCTTGCACGATAAAGTCCGAGCTAAGTCCTGACTTAAATGGTGTCTTTAGAAAGACCAAGCTTATTAAAGACGGCTCGTGTTCCGAACGTCGAACGCTTCAGTTTCATGTTCACCAGAGTGCATGGCTTCTCAGAACGGCCTCAGCAACCACTTGGAGCATTTTTCCTCCGGAACACAATCTTAAGCCGCAAAAAGCAATGGCACGGATTTTACACAACGCAAAATTGACGGAATGTGTACATCTTACAGCAGGGACAGTGCCAGCGCATCCCTGTATTTTCCAAATTTCTCTACTTAGACACCTGGCGTGCTTGTGTCTTAACCAAGAGAGCACTATAGTCGTAATCATACAAGCGACTTAATCAAACCAGGACTGAAGCCCAGTCTTGACTCCAGTCTTAAGCGGCCATGCTAGTGGCCTATTCTTTAGACTCCAGTTAAGTCTGGACTTAGCTAAGACAGTCTTAAGATTGTTTTGTGCAAGCGGGCCCAGGTTGCAGAAGCGGAACTAAACGACTGCACTTCCACTCGGCTGGAACTTTACCCTCATTCCATGATTTGTTGTAATATTCCAAAAGAGCATGCCGAGCTTCTTGTCCAAGATTTGCAAGCGCAGTGTATGTTTCACCGTCGGGACCGACGATGATGACCGTCTCCAAGAAGCCAGCGCAGCGTCAAGTTCCTCCAGGGAGAAGGGAAGGTCCATTCGTGATTCCCGTGAAGCTGGAACATCGTTGAAATGTAGCGTTGCTGTTGGAGTCTATTGGCCTGCTACTCTAGAGCAGAAATTTTCTGCTACCTCGACCTCACTATGTCTTTGATACAGTGCGAGAGATTTGAATGGGTAGAGCTGTTTAGGGCATGTTCGGAGACCACGAACGACATTCTAGATGCGTGATAAAGGCTTGCGGGGATCAAGCGTTTCACAGAATGACCGCCAACGTTTGGCCTGGAGGGCTTGAATTCGGCGCTGAATTTTCTTTTGCAGGCGCCTCGCATCTCTGAGGTCGAGGCGCGACTTCGCGCGTCGGTATCTACGCTCTGCGCCCTCCGTCGCAATGCTAGCAGGCGCTGTAATTCCGTATCAAACTCTGTGTAGGTAGGCACCGGGGTGAAGAAAGACATCGCGTTTATCATGGCCTCCTGAATTTTCTCTTCAGTACTTGCAGAGAGGCCTGCTGTGCTAGCATCTTCCAGAAGTGCTTGAAATGCCGACCAATCGATGTGGAGCATTCGTGGGGCAGACGTGGACGAGGAAAGGCCATTAATGATCACATATGTAGGAATATGGTCACTTCCGTGCGTTTCTATATCTGCAAACCATTGGACGTTGGTGGTAAGGCATCGAGAAACGAAAGCTAAATCAAGACAGCTGCTGTAAGTTGCCCCCCGAATAAACATCGGTGTACCGTCATTAAGACATTGCAGGTCATGATCATAGGCGAAGGACACAAGCTTTCTTCCCTTGAGGTTCATTCGAACACTTCCCCACATCATGTGGTGAACGGTAAAGTCTCCTATGATGATCCAAGGGCCAGGTGTAATCGCCATCAAGTCGCTCAATCCTGTGGCGTCAAAACGACTGGATGGCGACATATACGCACCCACAAGTGTAAACCTGAGATTGCGCTGCTTTAGTGTCAGGCAAACGTACTGGTTGTCGTTGCTGGGAGTAACCGGATGGATTACATATGTGAGTTCTCGCCAAATATAAATGATGACCTTGCTGTTTCCCTGGTGCGTTGGAGAGGCAATTGCCTCGTAGCCTGATAGTAGTAAGATCTTTGATACATTCGGCTCATAAATAACAAGGATGGGGATGCGATTTGCATGAGCATATTGTCGAATATCTGCAATTCGGAACTGAAGCCCACGGGCATTCCATTGAATAATAGAGGCGTCCTTGAGTGTTTTTCCATATGTTAATGCTGGGGGAGCCATTGTGTCTGCTACTGTAGAGCCGCCAGAACTGGTGCTAGCGCGTTCAGAACCTGTAGCGCATTCTGTGCTGCCGGCGTGTGCAGACTAGATAGCACAGCGGGGATTGACTGCATCATGGACGTGATGACGGCAATGACCTGTAAGTCTTGGCCATGTCCCACATCATGACGTTTCTCTAGTTCGGCAGCAGGAGCAGGTCATTCGGTTCGCGGCAAGTTTCCTGGCACAGCGGACGTGGAAAGTTTTGGTAGCGGTGGACAGTAACACCTGAGGCAGCACCTCCAGATTCACCGCCCGTCGAGGTCCCTTGATTTAAAAGTGCATGCATAGGATTAGGACAAGATGCAGGAGTACTCGAGGCCTTGCTATCAAAATTAACTGCTTTTTTCGATGATCTTCGGCGACGCAAACGACCCCGTCGCACCTTAGCGGCGGCCTCTGTGTGTAGATTGATCACGCACATTTTGCTTCAGCACTGCTTGTACTGTCTTTAAGGGGGGGGGGGGGGGGGGGGCAGCCCTTTGAGGAGGAGTCATGAGGGCCATGTCAGTTGGTGCACTTCAGAACAATCGCGCGGCAAATGTTGCAGCTATGCGACTCGAAGCATCTAGGACACACAATGGAATTTTTGCAGACGCCACTTACGTGCCCGATCTTCATACACTTTCTCTGCATTCAAGTGGCTTGGGCACGAAAGGCCAGAGCGGGTGTCGGAAATGTCCAACCTTCACATGCGATGGTATGCAGTCTCCATTGAAAGTGAGCTTGATGCTTTCGATCTCCCGAGTATGGAGTATGGAGTATATTGGAGATGGTATTTGATGTTGGTTTGATTAAGACTGGTAGATCGGTGTCAGCGATGGCCTCGTCAAGATTGTAGATGACGCCGGCCATAGTGCCACTGTGCTGAAGAATATTGGAGCGCACACTGATGTCGCCGAGTTTGTTGATGGCGGTTAATCTCTCCAATGCGCTCCGCGCCATGACACCAATGGCAATTAGGTTTTTGTAAGGATTCACTTTAACGTCTTTTTTCTTTCCAGGGACGAGGCTTTCGAAAAACACAGACGTGACTTGCCTGTTGAGTTGATTCAGATTATCTGTTGGCGTCTCTGGCACAAACAAGACGGTGTGTGTCGGAGGGCCACGCGTAGTGTTGACCGTGGATGTGCTTGATGAGGACGAATCTTGTCGTCGGTGTAGTCTTCGCTTTGCTTTCTTGCTAAGCAACGGCACGAACCCATCGTCGTCAGCCGAAGAGTCATCATTAGCAGGCGAGTACAGCACGGTGGCCTGGCTGCTTGCGTCACTCGAACTGTAGAGGCGCTTCCTCTGGGTGACCGCTGCCGACGCACAGGGTTCCACAGGAGGCCCATGAGTGTCCACTTGCATCGCCGTGAGAAAAAAGGAGCGGCACCTCCCAGTTATGTCACAAATTCCAAAAAACAGCGGAGACGGGAACGCAGCGTTCTGGTAAAGAACAACTCGGTAGATGGAGAATACCTCAGTAATCTGCGATTTGCTGATGACTTTGCGTTGCTAAGCAACTAGGGGGATGAACTGCAAATAATGATTGATGACCTAGAGAGGAAAGTAGAAAGGTAAGCTTGAAAATCAATATGCAGAAGACTAAGGTAATGTTCAACAGCCTTGGGAAGGAACAGCAGTTTACATTAGGTAGCGAAGTACTAGAAGTAGTAGGCGAATATGTCTACTTAGGACAGGTAGTAACCGCAGATCCGGACCATGAAAATGAAATAAGAAGAATAAGATTGGGATGGAGCGCGTTTGGCACGTACTCGCAGATTATGACTAGCAGCTTGCCGGTATCGCTCAAGAGGAAAGTATACAATAGTTGCATCTTACCTGTACTCCCCTATGGGGCTGAAATGTGGAGGCTAACCAAGAGGGTTCTACTTAAGGACAACCCAGAGGGCTATGGAACGAAAAATGGTAGGGGTAACATTAAGAGATGGGAAGCGTGCAGAGTGGGTCAGAGAAATAACTCTCGTTACCGACATTCTAATGGAAATTAAGAAGAAAAATTGGGCATGGGCAGGACATGTAATGCGAAGAGAGGATAATCGATGGTCGCTTAGGGTAACAAACTGGATTCCATGGGAAGGAAAGCGTAGCAGGGGGCCGCAGAAAGTTAGGTGGGCGGATGAGGTTAAGAAGTTCGCAGGGGTCAAGTGGATGCAGCTAGCACAGTACCGGGTTTATTGGAAAAATATGGGAGAGGCCTTCGCCCTGCAATGGGTATAGTCAGGCTTATGATGATGATGATGACTTGCTTCCGCAGGCCGCTCTGCTCCAATCTGTCAAAGAATGCCTCATCATTGACAACGATGAACGGTGAATACGTGGTTAGAAGCCAGTGTGGCATGTCAGTTGAGTCGTTTCTTGAGTTAGGGGGCGTCTAGTACTAGTGCTTCTAGTGACTTGTAGTACATCGGTCCTTTTAAAAAGAGATGAGTTTCTCCCAATAAATTTCAGTTGATAGTCATTGCTTTGTGGTGTTCTTTTCTTGTCCGTTGTCTTTTCGCGCTGTTCCTATAGTATATATCCTTACCAACTAGCCCAATTAACTGTCCTAGCTAAATAAAGGCAAGTCGTGGCCACACTTTCCACAATCGCATCAAGCAAAAAGGTTCAAGGACTACGCAAATGTTTCAGTTCTTTTGTAGAGACGGCAATAGATGGCCTCCAAACAGAGGAATCAGCTAATCTGTCATAATGATTTCGCTTGGCCGTTTGGACCTGCTTTTCGCAACGATGGTGCATTTCTGCGTGGTAGATAGGTGAGCACTTCGATTTTGAACTCAGGTCAGCACTTGCAACTGCCTGCTACATTATTCCACTATCATACCCTATCAGTGTAAGGTGCTACATTATTGGGAACACTTAAGCTCATCCTTTAATGGTATGACGCGTGAGCTTAAGCCACCAACCCACATAGTCAAGCTTCAACCAAGCCGTACGGATGTACAGTCGTGAGCAAAAGTAGTATACAACGCTTAGGCGGTTGGACAGAAGTGATGCACCCCGGGGAAAAATGGCGCAGTGACAAAGTCTTACATGTCTCTCCACGCAGGGCCGTATATTTTCGTAGTGTAATACGAACCAGCCCAAAGCGCCACCTTAGCAAACTCAGATTATTACCTGTGATCATAAGGCAAATTAAAGTTTATAAAAATATTTAAGCAGTCAATGATGCTGAAAGCAGAGATACCGGGTGTTTGGAGAAGCATCTTTGGGTGAAGGCAATGAGGGCGTCTAACGGGCCAATTTCAAAAATCATTCAGGGGAGCTGCAGGCTGCCGCTAAGATTCTATAATTGCTTTCGCCTGCCTTTGCTGCGGCTGAGTGACCTAGCTGTTTTATCGGCGTAATGGTAGCACGACTTTCGTGTCCGGAACCTAACTTATCTGATAGGAACCAACCATCACGGATAGCTGTGCACTTCACGAATTTTGTGACGGGAGTGAGGCACTCCGGTACAAGCTGAGGAAACAACGTTTTGTTAGACGACGTCTCCAGCTTTGTGCACGCGGAGCGTTCGTGAAATGAGCGGCCAGCAGTGACAAAAAACACTCTGTAGAACTATTCCTTGGTTCTTTTATATAGTTGTCAAACAGATGTATGTACCCTTGCTTTCGTTCGATTGTTCAATTTTAATTTAACGTTTCCAAAGACAACATAAGCATGTAAACTGAATTCAGTATTCCCCTACTACATTACGTCATTCGTCTGTTCCGCTGAAACAAAGCATGTCACTTGTTTAAAATGTAGGCTGTACTTCTCACAACTCAAGTGGTATGTAGTCTTATAATTTACTATAGACGGTTACTCTGAAGTTAACCCCAAGGCTGCATGAGGCTAGAAGTACTTTTCTCTCTCTTCAAGCATCGTCCAGTGGTCCTTTGTTTCTGGGAAAAGTAGGGGGAGGTATTGGGGTCGGAGTACAAAGCCCTTTCCTTCCGAGCGCGCTGTCTTTCTTGGCTTGCGAGCGCCCGGTTCCTGCCTGGTCGGTCTACAGATGTTCAGGCTTTGTGCGCGAGACACATCCCCCAGAAGGGGCAAAAAAAAGAGAGAGGGAAACCTGCGATCGGGGTTTCGGAATATGCGCTTGCTAGAAAGGGCAAGTTTGTTTTCAAGCGGATCCTCCTGTTGGGCGTAAGCCTTGTTGGGCGAGGGTTGATGTTTTCGTTATTTTACTTTTGTTCTTTTTTTATAGTCTTGCTCTTCAGTGGGTGCACAGTAGGCGGTCAGTTGGCTGCTACTTGCAATATCTAGAGTTCTGTTCGAACTTTGTTTGTGATGGCTGTCACTGGTCTCACCTCCTTGCCCAGTGCTTGCGTACGTGCTCTGTGCATGGTGTGCAGTGCGTGCTCAACGAGGTTTGCGCAATGGCTAGACTGCGTGACTGGGAACGATTCCATCAGATATCGTAGCCCCGACGGACTTTTCCTGAAGTTTGACGCTGGTCACCTTTCATGAGCTTCTGGTCGTGCGCGAGTCCGACACTGTCAAAGCTTGACTTCGGCTTTGCATGCTGAGTTAGAATGTTGAGTTCTCGTTTTCGATCCACGGGGTTCTATTTTGAATAATCATCTCATGTTATCAACATGTTGGCAACGTTGTACGGCGTTAGGTGCTGGTCACGTAGTGTTTTGTAAATGTTAGCACTAAATCGAAGTAAGTGTCAAGAGGGTGTGATTGATATCGGGTGATAGGCAAGGCGGCAAGGCTGATTGCTTCATCCAGTGCAGCGAGTGTTGTGCTATCTTTAATGACCGTCACTGTGCTTTCAAAATCGCAGAGAATTTAAAAAGTGGAACATGCGGACATTGTTCGCTTGATTGAAAGCGTAAGTGCGTGGAGAATTCTGACTGTGCCTTGAGCATGCTCTCCACCGAGCCTCCGCTCCGTGAGTAAAAAGTACTTACACCTGCGATGCGCTCATTATCAACATCAAGCCGGTGTATTCTCAATATAATAGTATCTTGTTCTTGACCAGTGAGGTTCATGCAGTCAGAAAGTGACGGATGGCCGCGCTAGTTTCCTAGCACGAAACCGAAAAAACAACGGCGAAAAAACGTTAAAAGCAAACTTTTATAGTGCGGTGTGGTGGGTAATGGTCGGGCAGCACAGAAAAGGTAAACTGAGGACTGCCGACCTATCTTTGACATTCAAGTTAATATCGGTTCTCCGCCTTGATTTGTTGATGCGGCGTACAGAGACCTCTTCAGCGGGAAGCTTTGTTCCATCTATTTTTTTTTTATTATTACTCACAGCCTGCCCTGCGTGACTCGCTTAAACGGTGGTCCCAGCGCGACGTTTCTAAAGGTTGTATTTGCTGACAATTACCACAATGAAAACTGCGCAATTTTTAAGCGTAAGCAACATAAGCTTAAAGCAAATGCCTTCATAATACAACTTGTCAGAGTGCTATTATTACTTACTGAGCTCTACCGATATACGATCTAGAAAGCATAACCAATGACGCATCACGAAGAAATGGACGCTAAATTGAAATGAGGGCAAATATGCTCCACTGACTAGAAAACGTAATCCAAGAAGCTCGGCATACTGTTTATATTTCATTTTTTTTCTAAAAAACTTCCGAATTTAAATGCCGTGGAGTGTATATTAGAGAGGACATTTCATGGAGAACTCATATAGAATCTGCAACTAGCAAAGCATACTTGGTATTGATTATCTTGGCTAAAATTTCACACATCCTCAGATGTAAGATATCTGCTCTACCTCACATATATTACATCGATTCTTGAATATATAAGCGCCGTGTGGGATTCACGTATGGCTGCATTATCAGATACCTTAGAACGCGTAAACCGTGTAACCCGATTTGTTCCACAATTGTCAGCAAAGCGTTTCAGGAGTTTGGCTGGAAGTTTCTTAGTAGTGCTAGTAGCAGCCTAAGCAGCTTTATTAATATGACTTTTATCAAAACAGAGCAGAGCCGCCCACTAATAGCACTACTATAAAATTCCCAGGCAAAAGATTCACTCACTGCTGAAACGTTGTGTTGAAAATTGTAGCCATTAACAAAAAGCGGTTACATGGTTCTGTATGCGTTCTAAGAGTCTGATAATGTAACCATACGTGGATCATACACTGCGCTGACATAATTAAGAATTGGTGGAATAAGTGAGAGGTACAGCAGCTCTTTTACATCTCAGGCTGTGTTTTATTTTCGCCCAGGCATTCAATATCCTGTATGCATTGCTAGTTAAATATTCGACATGCGTTCTTCATGAAATGTCCTATTTTGGTATGCACGCCCACTAATTTAGATTAGGAATCTTTTTTCCACAAGATTGGAATTTAAACCTTATACCAAGCTTCTTGATATACGTTTTCTAGTCAATTGAGTATTTTTCCATTTATTTCAATTGAGCATTCATTTCCCCATGACGCGCCAATTGGTGAAAAAGCTTTCCAGATCGTACTGTAAGGTGCAACGTTGTATTTGTTGAGTGTCGGGCTGCACATGATGCAGTCTTCTGCGTACAAGCGGATTTGTGTGAAACTTTATGAACAATAGTGTTGCTATGTAATAATAAGAATAAAGATGTCAGGACCGCTGAGGTAGACTGTATGTAGCATCTTTTAAGAAGTAATGAGATATGCTAGACCGCTAGATCTCATTAAGTTTTAGCAGCACTCTGGCGAGCTGTATTATGGTGGTATTTGCGTTCAGCTTACGTTTGTTACGCTTGGAAATGGCTGGGTTTTCTTCGTGATAATTGTCAAGAAAGACAGCCCTGACAAATTCACGGGTGGAAACTACCGTTTAAGGGAGTCTCGCAGGGCAGGATGCAAGGAATAACGAACAGAATGGAAGAAAGCTTCCCGCTGAAGCGGTCCCTCGGCGCTACCCCAAAAATCAACGTGGACGGCCGACATCCACTTGGTGGCCAAAGAAAGACCGGCAGTCCTCAGTTTGCCTTTCCTGTGCCGCCCCAGCATTACACACAGCACCGCATTAGAAAGCTTTACTTTTTCCTTTTTCACTATTACTTTTCCCGTTCGGTTCCCGGAGAGCAGCATGGGCATCCGCAACTTTGCGACTGCATGGATCTCGTTGGTCAAGAACAAGACTCCTTTAGATTCGGAATACACCGAACTGATGGCAATGATGAGCGCGCACGCAGGTGTAAGTGCTTTTTACCCACACTGCGAGAGTTGAGGGTGGAGAGCAAGCTCAAGGCGCACATTTAGAATTCACCACGCACTTACGCTCTCAATCAAGCGGAATATGATCTCACGCTCCACTTCGTAAATTCTTCTTGTGTTAATAAGCACCGCAATGATAGTTAAATACAGCACAACACTCACTGCACTAGATGAAGCAATAAGCCTTGCCGCCTTGCCTATATTTCCGTTCTCAATGACACCCGATTGACAGTTACTTCGACTAACATTAACAAAACACTACGCAACCATCAATTCAAGCTGTACAACATTGCCAACATAACAATAACATGACAGGAATGACTCAAAATAGGACCCTGTGCATTAAAAACGAGAACTAAACATTTCAACTCCTGCATGCAAAGACGAATTCAAGCTTGTATACTGTCGGACTCGCGCAAAACCAGAAGCTCATGAAAGGTGACCAACGTATAATCTCAAGAAAAGTCCGTCGGGGCTACGTTATATATGTGACGGAATCGTTCTCGGCCACGCAGTACAGCCATTGCACCAACCTCGTCCAGAACGCAATACATACCCCGCAGAACGTGCTCAAACCCTGAGGCAAACAGGCACTGAGACCAGCGACAGCCATAACAAACAATATTCGAGCAAGATTTTAAATATTGAAAATAGAAGTCAGTTCACCGTCCACTGTGAACTCGCTGAAGTATGGGACTCCACTTTAAAAAAAAAGGACAAAAGTAAAACTGCGAAAACACTAACCCTCATCCCACCAGGCTTACGCCCAACACTTAGGATCAGCGAGAAAACAAACTAGCACTTGCCAGCGGGCCTACATTCCGAAACGCTATCCGCCGGTTTCGGTCTATCTTTTTTTCGGTTCCCCCCCTTTGTTGGATGCTTCTCGAGCTCAAGGCAGGATCATCTGCAGACCGGCTCGGCAGGGATGAGGCGCTCGCAAACACACAGAAAGGGAAGAAAGACGGCGCGCTCGGAAGGAAAGGCATTTGTTCTCCAACCCCAGTAGCTTCTCCTACTTTTCCCTCAATCGAGGGACCCGCGGACGACACTGGGCGACACAGTGCCAAAGTACTTCTAGCACCACGCAGCATTGCGGTTAACTTCAGAAAAACTTTGTATTGTAAATTTAAGACTACGCACCACTGGACTTATGAAAAGTGCAGCTCATATTTTTAACACACGACATGTTTTGTTTCAGCGGAACAGAGTAATGACGTTATCTCTGTCATACGGGAATACTGAATTAAGTTTTCATGTTTATGTTGTCGTTGGAGCAGTTAAATTAAAATTGAATAATCGAACTCAAGCAATGGTACATGCATCTGTTTGACAACTATGTAAAAGAACCAAGAAATAATCCTACTTGTGCTTTTTGCGAGAGCAATGGTGGTGTCTATAGGGGGATTATCCTTACTCTGCTCTGTCGGCAATTCCGCGACCTGAGCACTTAAACTTGAAGATCGTGTTTCTACCACAGAGTGTTTTTTGTAACTGCTGGCCACTCATTTCACGAACGCTCCGCATGCACAAAGCGAGAGACGTCGTCTGACAAAACGTTGCTTTCTCAGCTTGTATCGGAGTGCCTCACTCCCGTCACAAAATCCGTGAAGAGCGCAGCTATACGTGATGGTTGGTTCCTATGGGATAAGTTTCGGACATGAAATTCGTGCTAGCATTACGTCGATAAAACAGCTAGATCATTGAGCCGTAGCAAAGGCAGGCGAAAGCAATTATAGAATCTTAGAGGCAGCCTGCAGCCCCCTGAATGATTTTTGAGATTGGTCCGTTAGACGCCCCCATCATGGCCTTCACCCAAAGATGCTTCTCCAAACTCCCGCTATCTCTGCTTTCAGCATCATTGACTGCGTAAATAGTTTTATAAACTTCAATTTGGCTTCTGATCACGGGTGTTAATCTGAGTTTACTAAGGTGGCGCTTTGGGCTAGTTTGTATTACACAACGAAAATGTACGGCCCTGCGTGGAGAGACATGGCACACTGTGTGTCACTGCGCCCTTCTTTCCCGGGATGCATCTCTTCTCAACCTCCTGGAGAGTTCTTTTGCAAATCTTACAACTACAGTTAAAACCCTTTTATAAGGTACGTGCACTGAGGAACGACACAGCAACCGTATTTCGAGCTGCCTCAGGGCTGGAACGGCAGAGGGGCGCAGTTCTAACAAGTTGGAAATTTTTTGCTCTGTCGCTGCCGCTCGTCGCTGAGATCGCTTAATTGCTTTCTTTTGAGCGTGCTGGCCTTAACGCTTTTTTTTTTCAAATTCTCGAGTGCAAAAGTGAAGGGTGGGTTCATTATGCGAATGAGTTGATTACGCGACAAATGCGGTATCGTTTTTTCGCATCGTAAGTGCTGTCCCAATCCGATGTCTGTATATCGAATTATCGATATAATGAACTATTTTGCGATCCGCTTTGAGTTCGATATATCCGGGTTCGACTGCATTGGACGAGTTAAAACTGAGTTAAAATACGTTGTTATGCACTACGGGGCATTCTGCCGGGTGGAGAGGCTTACTAGAGTCGTCCTGAACTGAAATCGCATTATTTTTATTAGGGTTAACAACATTCGAGAACTTCTTCGGGTTACTTGATAGCATATTTGGCAAGATGGTATTAAGAAAGTAAGTTTTGCTCGGCGACTTTAAAACCTTAGATATCAAGTGGCCCACATCGCAACATCGCTCTGCCTCTTCAGGAACTCTCTTAGATATTATGCTGCAGTCTAATCTCGCTCAGGTTGTTACCAATCCAACACGTGTGCAAGGATATTCGCAGAATATCCTTGCACACGTGTTGGATTATGTTGGAATATACCTCAAACTAACCTTATGTAGCGTCCTCGTTTGTGATATGCTTTCGTTTTCACAACCGCAAGCTACTTTCTCAGATTTCGCTAAAGCTGATGACACTGCTATCCTTGATCATCTTCTCTTCGAGTACGACTCATTCAGCTAATTTGCGCGCCAAGCTTCTACTGATACTGATTTATTAAGAACGCTTTTAAAACGATTGTGTCATAATGCATTCAAAAGTTCGTGTCGTATAGGAAGAAAAAATTAAAAAGACGCAACCCTTGCATTATTGGGGACGTCACACATGCAAAATGCAATGTTATCCATGTCAAAAAATATTTGAAGACTGAATCCTGTTCTCAAACCAAAAAAATTACTTACCCTAGCAATGCAAAATAATGAAAACCCGAATGAAGGCTGTCAAACCGCGCTACTTCACTAATACCATAAATAATTTTATAAAAACATCCCCCCAAAATTTGGAACTACCTTAATCCGAAAAGATATGATAATAATCAAGCCACAGAAGACCAGAGCCTAGAAGCAGCGAAATCATTAAATAATTTTTGCCTCCATTTTTACTAACTAGTAATGGTAGAATTCCTCACTAGCACACGAACAAAGAAACTAATTTTATCATTAACTATGGCTGATTTCTCGATATTTAACCAATTATTGACTCTCGACACCAGAAAAGGGTCATGCCCAGATAACCTCCCAAATTCCTTCCTAAAAAATACGCCAAGTGAATGGATAATTATTTAGCCATAATTTTCAATAAATCGTTGTCGACGTATACTCTACCATTGGACTGAAAAAGTGGAAACATTATTACCATCAGCCGGACTATACTCATTGCAGGGCGGAGGCCTCTCCCATTTTCTTCCATTTAACCCGGTCCTGTGCTACCTGCATCCACCTGGCCCCTGCGAATTTCTTCATCACATCCACCCACCTATTTGTCTGTCGCCCCTGCTACGTTTACTTTTCCATGGAATCCAATTTGTTGCGCTTAGAAACCATCGGTTATCCTCTGTTCAAACTGCATGCCCTGCTCAATCTCATTTCTTCTTAATTCCGACCAGAATATTAGTAACATGAGTCATTTCTCTGACCCACTCTGCACGCTTCTTAATTCTTAACGTTGCATCTATTTTCCGCTCCATGGCTTTCTTCGTTGTCCTCAACTTATGTAGAACCCTTTTCGCTAGCCTCCACGTTTCAGACCCATAGATAAGTACTGGTAGGATGCAACTATTATATACTTTCCTCTTGAGTGACAACGGTAAGCTGCTAGTCATAATGTGAGTGCCTTCTAAAATCGCTCCATCCCAATCGTATTCTGCCAGCTATCTTTCTTTCGTGGTCCGGATCTGCGGTCACTACTTCTTCTAAGTAGACATATTCTCCTACCTCTTCCAACCCTTCGCTACCTATTTTAGACTGCTTTTACTTTCCAGGGCTGTCTGGCATTGCCTTATTCATCTGTATATTATTATTTAGGCCTACCTTTCATCTTCTCCTGTCTAGATCATTTATCATTAGTTGCAGTTGGTCCTCTGAGTTATTTAATAAATCAATGTCATCAACAAATCGCAGATTACTGTGATAAGATATTGCACTCTCTAGACAAGCTGTAAATAGCACTGGGGGAGATCGTGCCTCCTTGCCTAACGCCTTTCTAAATTGTGATTTTATCACTTTTTTGTGCAGAACTGTGGTTGTTGTGCAGCCACTATAGTTACCTTCCAGTATTTTCACGTATGGCTCACTTACACCCTAATCTCGCAATGCCTGCATGACCACTCAGGTTTCGAGTCAAATGCTTTCTCGTAGTCAATGAATGTTATGTAACTTATGCTCAAACCACTTTTCTATCACCTGGTTGATGCCATTTAGGAAATCCTGCTTGGTCATTTGGTTGATTAAAGTCTAAAGTTGTCCAGATACTTTGTAATTTTTCCAGTCCTTAGCGTCCCCTTTCTTATGCATTAAGATGATAGCGTTCTTCCATGATTCCGGTACTTTTGATATCATCAGGAATTGCCTATATAGGGTGACCAGTTTTTCTAGCACGATATCCCCTCCGTACTGCAACAAATCTGTAGTTGCCTGATCATACCCAACTGCTTTCCCTCATTTCATAGCTTCTCAGGCTTTTTAACCTCATCCTTCGTCACCGGCGGAACGTCTGACAGTTCTTCATTACAGCCAATTTCATTCTTGTCCTGACTACTGCGGCTACTGTAGAGGACCGTATACAACTCCTCGGCTGCCTTGATTACGTTGTGCATGTTACTAATGACATTGCCCACCTTTTCCCTCATTGCATACATTTGATCTTTGCGCTGCCTACTTTCCTTTTTACCGCTTTCCCAATTTATATTCCTAATTTCTGCTTCATCGCTTTGAGGCTTTCCCCGTTCTTTACAGCATGGTCAGCTTTCTCCAAGTGATGCTTCGTTATATCGGCCATTTTCACTTATTGATTAAATTTGATATCTCTACCAATTCTATCTGGTCTGTTGAATTGGAAGCTTTCGCACTTTCGCGTTTTTTAATCAAATCTTTCGTCTCCTTAGACAGCTTACCGGTATCCTCTCTATCCTACCCCCTACTTCTACAGCGCACTCAGTAATGATATCTCTGAAATTTGTGTTCATCGCTTCTAGGTCAATGTCGTCATCCTCGGTTAGAGCTGAATATCTATTCTGTAGCGAGATCCTGAACTGTTCCGCCCTAGCCCTCACCGCTAATTTGTTGATAGACTTCTTCCTTACTAATCTGTTTCGTTCCCTCTTCAGATTTATACTAATTCGAGACCTTACCATCCTGTGGTCACTACATCGCATTTTCCCGATTACCTCTACATCCTGCATAATGACGGCGTTAGAACACATTATAAAGTCAAATTCATTTTTAGTCTCCCTGTTAGGACTTTTCCATGTCCACTTTCAGTTCTTCCGTTTGCTTAAGAAAGTGTACATAATTCTTAAGCTTTTGCGCTCTGCAAAACTGAACTTGTAACTCCTCCCTGCTATTCGTAGAACCAATGCCATAGTCATCCACTGCCTGGTCTCCTGGCCTGCTTTTTTCCTATATGGTTTAAAAATAAAACAGCGCAAAACACACAGACGAAAGAATAGACACAGACACCACAAGCGCTTTTGCGTGTTTTGCGCTGTTTTATTTTTAAACCATGTATCACCAACTCGCCCGCTTTGCCATTCTGTTTTTTTTTTTCCTATACTTGGCATTGAAGACGCGAACAGTCTCATATACGAAGTGAATACCGTTTTCACACTGACTGCTTTAAATACCTTTTTTCTACTAGCAACAAGAGAATGGAAGAGCCCGAGTCCATCTATTGCTGATAGTTGATCACTGACAAAATCTGTAACTATAACTACACTAGATAGCGTATCTTCTCATTAGCCACTGACCTATTGTTCAGTTGTGTTCCGCCATTATTATGCTCTTGAGTGCATTTGTCACACATGACTGCAGTTGCGCCAATACCATGATACATAATCAACCACAGTGCAATATTCAACTTACCAGGTAATTTTTACAGCATACAACTAATCTGTACATTTTATTAAGCAGCATTACAGACCATATTTTGACCACGGCCTATAGCTGCCTTATCAACGTTGTATTTCTTCACGTTCCAGCTTTCTTGTTTTTGCATGTACTGAATTTTACTCTATACTAACATGTTGATATGTTCATTATTGTTCTATATATTACCAAAAACGTATGCGCGATGTTGTCTATTTTAGACCGTTATCCCAATAACCACATTAACCTTGGGCGAGACTCCCAAATGGGATTAGCTGTATGTACAAATATATAAATAACAGATCAAATTACGTCTGTCTACGTCTACTCTAGAAAATTTACGTCTAGAACCTATGCAATAGTCACCTACTGCCTAGTCTCCTGACTGATTTTTCCCTACCTTGGCATTGAATTCGCCCATCAGTACAGTATACTGCGTATTTCCCTTCCCCATTGCCAATTCTACATCTTCGTTGAAGCTTTCAACTCCCTTGTCATCATGAGTACATGTATGTCCATATGCCTCACAACCTTCAGTTTATGCCACTTAGTAAGCCTAATTATGAGGCCTCCCACCCTCTCATTCATGCTATAGAATTCGTCTATATTACCAGCTATTTGCTTAATGACAAAAAAACCAACTACGACTTCTCGCCTTTCCGGTAATCCTCGACAACACAGTACATGCCCGGCCTTCAGTACAGTATGTGCCTCCATGATGTCGTAACCTCATTAAGCCCCATGATGTCGTAATTCATACCGTGTAGTTCCTGAAACAGCACTGATAAACTAGCTTCACTAGTTAGGGTTCTGGCGTTAAACGTTGCCAGGGTCAGTTTCCAATGGCAGCCTGTCCAGCAGGAGCCAAAACCTCTTAGCACCCCCCGCTGCGTCGCAGGTCTGACCGCCTCCGTGGTCAGTTGACCCGAAGCTGCTGGTGACTGAAGGCTGGGGTTTTACAGGACTAATCATGGAAGATTGCGGCCAATTACTGCACCCGAGTGGCCATCTCCAGTTCTGGTGAGGGAGTGCGTTGCCGGAGGTGTTCACCGACATCAGGTCGCACCCAAAATCTGTTCATGAAATTCCATCGACACATGTTTTTTTTTTTTATTTTTCCTGTCGAGAACTCGTGCCATCGGGATTTGAACCACAGACAAAATCTGGTTGGTTGGTTTGTGGGGTTTACCGTCCCAAAGCGACTCAGGCTATGAGAGACGCTGTAGTGGAGGAATCGGGAAATTTCGACCACCTGGGGTTCTTTAACGTGCACTGACATCGCACAGCACACGGGCACCTTGCTTTTCGCCGCCTACAAAAAGCGGCCGCTGAGGCCGGGATTTGATCCCGCGTCCTTGGGAACAGTAGTCGAGCCCCGTAACCACTGCGCCACCCCGGCGGGGTACTGACAGAATATGTAACTACATTTGATAGCGTATTTTCTCATTAGTCAGTCACTTATTGTTCATTCGTACTCCGCCATTATTATAATCTTGATTGCATTTGTCACACACCACAGCAGTTGCGCCACTACCATGATATACAATCAACATCAGTGAAACTTTAAACTTACCAGGTAATCTTTGCAGCATACACCTCTTCTATATATTTTATTAAGTAGCATTACAGGCTATATTTTGACCACAGCCTACGGCTGCGTTATCAAAGTTGTATTTCTTCACGTTCCAGCTTTCTTGTCTTTGTCTTCTACTGTATTTTACTGTACACTAACAGGTTGATGTGTTCATCGTTATACTACATATTACCATTACCTTATGTCCAATGTTTTCTATTGGTGACCGTCATCTCATTACCCATATTATGCCCTTCTGTGGGAACCCCAAATGGGATCAGCAGTATGTAAAAATATATTAATAAAAGAGCAAATTGCGTCTGCGGGAAACACGCGCGCTGTCGCCGTTTTTATTCGCTGAACTTCATTGTCGAACGAATAAGCACTGCATGAGCAAGAAAAATGTGGAGTCAAATACTGCACTTGTGTATTCGCGGTAGAAGATGCTGGGACGAAACACGCAAGCGCTCATTGCTACAGCATTTGAACGCTGCACGCGCGTGCGTTGGCGACATGTAACCCGCAAGAGGCGACGGTCGCTCCAAGTAACGCGTATCTCCGCGGGCAAGAGCGGCGCTATTCGCTTCGTTTCCTAGAGTCGGAAGACGCTGTGAAGAACACGTTGATTTCGCGGATTTCTACCCGAGGACAGGAGACCACAATCGCTGCAAACAGGCGCGCTATCCCCGTTTTTTTATTATCTTTTCCGCGTGAACTGCATGGTCGAGCGCATAAGCACTGAATTCAACATAAATGAGCAAGAAAAGTGTCCAATAAAAACACTGCCCTCGTATGTTCGCTGTATGCAACGCCAGTGTAGCCATTTGCATCACATTACGGCAGTAGTACACACCTATGCAGAACTTAATTTGCACTGCATTGCGCTGTTCGCTTCGTTTCCGAGAGGCGAAAAACATTGGGTTGATGAAGGAACATGTTTATTTCGCGGATGAAATAACTTCAGGATGAAACACGCGAGCGCTGATTGCTACAGCGCATTTGAACGCTGGTGACATGCACTCCGAAAGTGGCGACGGTCGCGCCAAGCAACGCGTATCCCCGCGGCCGAGAGCGGCGCGGAGGATTCCGCAGGGGGAGAGTAGAGGAAAGAGGCAACATTGGAAGAGAGGAGAAAAAAAAAGGAGGGGGAGAAAGATTGTCAGGCAACACTGATCAGCAGCGGATTGTGCCGTGTCTAGACCGGCAACAGGTGCTATTAAGTCTGGCAACACTGTCAGTCAGAGCGTGGCTACCACTGACGAAATTGTGCCCGATTATTCTGCACACAATATTAAAAAGGGTGTTACTTTAGTTTAAAAGAAGCAAAAGCAGGTAGCTAATACAGAAATTGTTTCTTAGAATAAAGGCACCACTAAAACCCAGTACATGTTTTCATAATTATATATATGAAGCGTATCACAACCTATGCTAGTCCAGTGGTTTTTTTTAATGCTGGTCATTCGAACGTTGAGATACAGTAAAGTGTGAGTAAGTCACGATGGGCAATTTGAGTATTGAAGCTGGCAGCAATTTGTTTTATGGTAAATAAGTCTCTGAAATTATTTGCCTACTTAACAATAGGGCCCATGCACCCGCCGCAGCCACGCTTTCATAACAGCTACCTACCCCCGATGCCATACGCATACTGCTCGGTATCCTACACCGGCGATACAAAAAGACTGCAAGCAGATGTTACGATAACATCAATAGGAAGGTGATATCCTCAATCGAACGTGTTGCAGCCCCTCGAGTCCCGCAGTAATAGCGGCGTGCGACCATAGTTCCTGTGTCTCGTCTGCTAGCCGAACAGCGTCGAAAACGCTGCCAGACCAAAATTCATTCGGCCAGAAAGAGCGATCGCGTGCCGACGTCAGCCGCTCGATGGTCTAGGCAACACGAGGAAAAGGAATATGCTCTAGCAGGCTGACTCTCGAAGCTAGCAGGCAGAGAGAACAAGAAAATCGAAGGGGCTGAATATGTCCTCGCTTATAGAAGTCAAATAAAAACAAAACAAAAAATAACATACATACCTTTGCTGGCTTTAGTGTCTTGACGTGTATGCTTTGGCGCAGGTGGTAAAAATGTCGACAGCCTTTTCTCTGCCATGACGGCACAAATCAATCACCACACCTCATCGCCTCACCCGACCAAATAAAACTACGAGGGAGCGCCGGTGCCACGGAGAATGTGCGGATACCGGTCATGGGAACGCATCATGGGAAATTGACGTGACGTCACATGTCATGTGGCAGGCGCTAGCGCTTACCTGGTTCTGGTTGCACAGCATGGCTGCGCTAGGTTGGCCAGCTGCGCTTGAAACTTGAGGCCCGCGCTTCACGCAGACGGTGGCACTTAGGACATTTTGAGGGTGCATGCCCAAGGGGCCGCCACCGCATTGTGCTCGTGTGATTCGTGGAGTGGGGTCGAGACGTAATTTCTCCTTCGCAATTTCTCCCCTTTTGAGCAGTAACAAAAATACCAAATAGGTGATTCTGAGGGGTGCTGCTCATAACCCGGTTTGTTTTACTTGTAAAGTTGGCACGCCCATTCTATAGCACGCATAGAAATGAAGCGATTCGAAAGCCCTTCCACTCGCATGAACGAGATTCACCTTGCCAAAAGTATATTTAAAAAAAATCTCGCGCCGAAACGCATGATCCTCCAACGCACGATGGAAATTATGAAGATTTAAAAAATTGCGTCACGCCTTTCATTTGCGTCTCGTGCAATTGAAACTTTGAGAGCACTGAAGAGCACTGCATTGCAGATATGCAAAAGCATGCGCAGTCGTGAGCAAAAGTGGTATACAACTCTCAGGCGGTGGCAGAGCTCGAGAAAACGGCATCTCAACTTTATCTAGCAATACTTATCTAAGATCGGGGCAATCGGGGCAGTGCCCCATCTTATCCACATGCATGTGTCGATGTCGCTGTCCATTACGCTGTCGCTAAATGGCATTTCGATGCAATTTTCCCTAAAATCCCTGGATAATATGAAAGCAGCGACTTTCTGTGAACTCTGCCGCCTCCGCGAGCACTCTCACAGATTCTCCTCTCTCACCTCTCACATCGGCGCTTTTCTCAACGGTGATTTGCTCCGCGGGCCGTCACAGGCAAAACCACGCGAAAAGTTTGCTCTTTTTGTGTTTTCATGTTTAGTCGGCGCCATTCTATAGGCAGTCTCCGTTGCTAGGACCAAGCTCCCTAGCATTCCGCTCTAGCACTTGGCGCTATGCACGCTCTTTTAGTGCAGCTCTATGCCGAGTTGAGGCGCATTTCAGTGCACAAGCCGGCGTGGAAAAGGCTTCGTTCTTTTCGTAAATCCGAGCGAAAAAAAGGATATCATACGAAGAAAAAAAAAAAGGGGTTCAACAACATCGGCCGCAAGAACTTCATCCTGGCGAAGACTGGCCCCCTCTGCAACCTACTGTGCCTTTCTTCCAAGCGACTTGGAACTGCTTACAAGTGCACCACAAAGCTCACAATCTTACATTATTCACTCATCGTTTTGAGCCGTTATGCGCATTGCTGTTTTCCCTTCATGATGTCGCTCAACGTGCTATGATAACGACTGCTGATGCATAAAATGCGCATGCAATAGGCGCTTTAATTTCTGTACCTAGGTCTCTCTTTTCAACGATAACGTGTGCAATGAGGGAGAATAATTAACTCAATAATAGGCTTATGCCGCAGGAGCGTGTCCACAAGAGTATATATCTGCAATCAAAATTCTGTCTCTTTAGAACCTCGAAATTTGACTTCGTCCTAATTTGGCGAAAATTGGTGTCCAACATAATTTGAATATAGCGAATTCGATAGTTACATCGAAATGTCGGTGTGCCCCCTCAGAATGTAGCCCCCGGAACCCCTTTAATTTGCCCTTATCCGAATGTGGCCAAAATTGATGTTCAACCTAATTTGCGTATGGCGAATTCATTGCTGACCTCCAAACCAAGGTGGGCCTTGCCAACATTTAGCCATCTGGACCCCCCCAGTTTTATCTCATCCGATTTGACCAAAATTGGTGTTCAAATTAATTTCGAATTGCGATTTGAGTGGTGACCTCGAAACCTAGGTAGGCCATTCCCAACATTAACCCTCTGGACTCCCGAAGTTTTACCTCGTTCGAATTTGACAAAAATTGCTTTGCGACCTAATTTACGTATTGCGATTTGAGTGGTGACCTCTAAAACTAGATGGGCCATTGCCAAAATTTAGTCATCTGGACCCCCGAACTCGACCTCGTCCGAATTAGACAAAACTTGGTGTCCAACCTAGTTTACGTATTGCGATTTGATCGGTGACCTCCAAACATAGGTGGGTGTTTTTCCAACATTTATTCATATGGACCTCCCAAAGTTTAACCCTCTCCGAATTTGACAAAAATTGGTGTCCAACCTAATTTCGTATGGCGAATTGAGTGGCGACCTCCAAACCTAGGTGGGCTATTCCCAAAATATAACCATCTGGACGCCCGACGTTTGACCTCGTCCGAATTTGACAAAATTGGTGTCCAACCTAATTTCATATGACGAATTGAGTGGTGACCTCCAAACCTAGGTAGGCCATTCCTGAAATTTAACCATCTTGACCCCCGAAGTTTGACCTCATCCGAATTTGACAAACATTGGTGTTCAGCCTAATTTACATATTGCAATTTGAGTGGCGACCTCCAAACCTAGGTGTGCCATTGTCAAAATTTAGCCCTCTTGACCCCGAAATTTGACCTCGTAGGAATTTGACCAAAATTGGTATCCGACCTATTTGAGTAGGGGGAATTCCGTGGTAACCTTGAAATTTATAAAGGGCTATCTTCCAAATTTGGCCCTCTGAATCCCCAAAATTTGACCTGGATTGAATCTGACCGAAATTGGTGTCTATAATATAATTTGACTATGGCTAACTTTGTGGTGATTCCCAATTTTAGGTGGGCCTCATTTGGCTAGTTAACGGGCGTCGATCATGCCTATTCTTGTAGCGTAGAGCCACCGTCGGCCATGCATCTAGGATTTCTAGTGCGTGCAGAGAAAATAATGCTGTTTGGCCTTGGGTTGATAGAAGAGCATTTTGTACGAGCGCACACTGTCGCAGTTATCAACAGAAGGCCTGTACATTTTCCGCATTTTGTAACTAAAAGAGCTGAAAGTGTTCTGGGTCACGCTTCTTTAGTCCAATAAAGCAAAAGCAAGAAAAAATTATTGGCCATAGCAAAATTAATGTTGACAGCAAATTGGATGAAATTCGAACAAGGTCCAGTTTCGGTCGTTGAGAGGCCCAAATTTTGGGATGCGGACGATATTTCCTTCGAAAGACGGGAAATCGGTGCTGTGATCTTGGCGCTCGGTTTCGGCTCGACGTCACTACAAGGCCGCCGAAAGCTGGAGCTAAAGGCGTTTCATACCTAACAGAAAAAAAGTTGATATTCGTTTTCAAGCAGCCGTGAACCTTCTTAACTGCGAAAACAATTAAGCTGCTGCATGTGCACTGCGCGGTGCAAAACTCGGACTGAACTTTATTGAAAAGTTTCAGGAAGGCCATCAAAGCAAATATTCCAGCCTGTTGCTAGCAACCATCGCATTTCTGAAACTCCATTCGTTTAACAATTTCATAATCTTTTCTTCCGATAAAATTAGTTTGAGGTGAATCTACATTTAACTGAGCATCGGTATGCTGAAAATATTTAGGAATGTTCAAATATATAGTAAAC